>NC_133756.1:88527479-88845229 GCF_036562045.2 Rhinolophus sinicus | reverse complement strand
TCTTGCAAGCAAAGCAATGTGATGTCCTCAGTCAATTGGAGGGGTGGCTTTGGCATCACATGGAAACTTTAGTCATCCTTGTAACTGCAGAAGCCCAGTTACCAGTGTTTATATAACACATGGCAGACAGAGATCTGGGTACCAGAAGAGAGGCTAACTGTGTGGCATAAGCAGAGACCTGTGGGAGGCCTCAAATTTGTGTTTGTGGTTAAAACCCTCCTGTTCAGGCTTTTCATGGGCTGTCTCAATACCCAGGGGAACCACAGTAGATATGTGATATATCTAGTGCAACTACAATAAATTTAAATTGACCTCATTTGCTCATCACTTGGGTGTAGAATTTCTGGATGTAGAAGGACAGATTGAATACTAAAACAAATTAACTGACAATTTTGAATGCTGTAATCATATTTCCTGGTTATAAGGGTTTGGGTGTTTTTTCTGCCAACTGAATAATTCTCATTTGAAAAACACAGATGCATGTTGGCAGGGCCTGTGCATACTGTTAGAAACTCAAATATAGTTATTTAAATTACCAGATGAAAGCATGAGTCCTCACCCAGCTTAGCTGTTGCAAATGCTTACAAGATCAGAGTACTTGGCCCAAGTCTTAGATCACAGTTTTTTTGAATACAGGTGAGAGGAGAGTTACAGGAGAGTAAATCTGGGAAGCTGGAACTGAAGTGTTGCCACTTCTTCACATCTCCTCTCCCTTTCTAATCTCTGTGGTAATAAGAAGAGCGATGTTGGATAACTTGCTTCTACCATGGGATGGGGCCTGGGTGTCTTCACAAAACCATGGCAAGTACCCAAAGGCATCTTGTCTTTGCAGAGATCAAGAAATTTCCCATGTCCAATATGAAATGTAGCTACTATTTATCAAGTGTTTGCTAAGTCCCATGAGCTGTGTTTACACGGATTATTTTATCTAATCCTGAAAAATACCCACCAGGTTACAGATGAGGAAACAAAAGTGAAGAGACATTAAGTACCTGGCCCAGCGTGACATGGCTGCTTAAGTGGCAGAACTGAGACTTGAACCTGAACTCAGGTTTCTTAGATTCCAAAGCCAACATTATTAACCCTAGACTAAATTGTCCTAAGTCTACTGCCCAGTGAGCGTGGAGTATTATAAAACAGCGAATGGCCAATAACTCCAGGGCTTTGGGGAATTTTGCAGTACTGGAAGACAGATATTTGGAATAGGGCCATGTGCCTTCCTCAGTGAGAGAGCTGTAGTCACAGGGTTAGTTTAATAAAACGATTGCCTTTCATCCTTCACACAGGGATAATGAAATACTATGGACTATGAAAACTCATCACCGGCTTAGCAAAAATCCCCACAGAGTTAGCCAGAGGAAACTTTAGATGATTTGGAATTCAAGAAGGCTCACAAAACAATGTGGACCATGTATCTAGCACTGACTAGCTCTCCGTGCAGCCCCACTCATGCTCAGGCCCCAGTGCTCTGTCTTCCCAACACTTTCCTTTTGTACAGTCAGGCACACTGTTGGATTCTGTTCCTGCCTAGACCACAATAGAGAATATTTGGTTCTCCCTTTCTGGCAACTAACAGTTTATTTGTGCTCATTCTCAAAAAATAAGAAGCGATCTGGCAGAGACCCTGTCATCGTCCTAGATGGGATCCTTTGGCTTATATGCTTCAGAAAAGGAGATTCTATCATTTTCTTTGGTCATCTGTGCTATAGTCAACAGAAGTGCTTCCTGTGTTTCAACCTAAGTTTGTTTACCTACAGTTTAACCTCTTTCCTTCTTGTCCTTTTTGAATTATGACATGGAAGCTGGCTACATGGAAGAAAGGGTAGCTAAAAGAGATGGAATTTCTGTGTGGATAAACTGAGTCCTGACTCAAGCTCAGTTTTATAGAATTTGATAGCTGCTCTGCTTATTAAAGAGAATATATTCCTTATATGTCTATTTTTATATCCTCAGAGCATTAGGAAACCTTCGTTGGAAGAGAGGTGATCCCTCTCAAGAGACGGAGCAACTTGGAAAATAATAGGGGCTTTCAAGCATTTCAGGAGCCTAGAAATTGCTCTCTTTTAGAAACAATCTTTTTGCTTTTGAAACAGTTAATTGAATAACGTTTACATTCATAACACGACAAGAAATCATCCAACCCCATGTGCAGTTGTGACAGCTGGAAAGTATTTTTCAGTCATCTTCATGCATCGGACCCTATGGAACCTTTGTTGCCCCCTCCCTTTCTCCCTGTAAGCCTATAAAATACATTTTCTTCTGCTGACACTGCAGCATGAACTTTCCATAGCAACTTATTCCCACACCACCTGTTAATAATGCCAAGAGTAATGTATTTAACTCCCTGCATACTGTGCCAAAATGTTTACACAATCAGCTTATTTCAGACTTTAAAGACCAGACATAAATCCTAAACACTGCGTCCCTTCCACACTCAGGGAGATGGTTGCAACATTTTTGTGGGTAGAATTGGGCAGATTTTTCCCAACTATTTTTTAATAAAAAGTAGGGTACGCCTTTGGGGCTACTTTGCTAACTGTTTTGGGTCTTCAGAAATGAACTGTTTTTCACAACGTTGTCAAATTTAAGAGTGCATCTTTCAAATTAAATATCAGTTTTATTGGCAATGCCCTAAAACAAGAATTAAAACTTCTAAATTAAAAATTTGTTAATATAAATAGCTGAAGGTCCCTTTTTGTAATTCATCATCTGAATTAATAGTGATATGAATTAACATTTCTTTTGCATTTAATTGTTTATACATTTAGTTTATATTTGTTATTCTTATTATGAAAATTCTGTACTAGACAGATAAAAACCTATGTTGCACTGCTGACAAACCTGAGACTTGTACTAGGAAGTGATCTGCTTAAGGGCTCACAGCTAGTACATAATGGAGCTGGGATGTACACTTTGATGTGTTTGCCTCTAAAAGCCAGGACTCTTTCCACTGCACTAAAACTTTCTAAAATGGTTTTCTAGGAACATCAGAGGAGGAGATATTAATAGGCATGTCTCGAAAACACTGCTCTGTGGCTGTTATCTTTGGAAACTTGATACTGTATTCTTCTTCTGGAAATTCACAACGCACAAGCATACTAAAAGCTCTAAGAAGTCCTGCAATAAAAACAAACAAACAAACAAACAAACAAACAAACAACAAAAACAACAAAACCCACTTAGTTTTGTGCAATTCTGTAGTTTGCAGACTTACTTGAGCATGGTGCACTTTTTTCCTTAGCACACCTATTGACACTCAGAGGAACATGGTCTTGGACACACAGTGTGAGGGACACTGCATCTGCCAGGCTACCTCCCAACTAGAGTTGAATGTCTCAAGGCTCAGCTCCCCTTTCCTCCACCCTGGGTTTCCAACTGACCCTTAAGTGTCTTCTAAAACGGACGTTTATAAAGCTATTCTCTCTCCCCTTAGCCATTCCTTATTCATTCACTCAGGGCTTCTCCTTCCTGGTAAGACTTTATTTAACTTCCTAAAAGGGATTGTTTCTCTGCCCTTCTGCATATTTTGAAACAAATAACAAAATAAGGCATGAGTTAATCAAAGCTCAACTGGTTTATTCAAATCCCCAGAGTGTCAAACATCATATTTTCATCTGAAAACTTCTGTTAGTCCAGCAGAACTCTCTGCTTGAACAAACATTTTCGTGAAACTCCACATAATGACAAAGTCAAATGAATTTGTCAGTTCCTTCAGAAAGCATTTGCTATCATGTGCACATGGCCTAAATCTAGAATGATGTCACTCCTAGGTAAATGGTCCAATGACTACTAAAGAATTAGTAATTCCCAAGATTCTGAATAAAAACTATTTCATGAAAGACTATTGTCTACTAAATACCCAGCACTTAAAACTGAAAAAATACATTGCTTACAATCAATATAAATATTTGAAACCCTTTAAGTTCTAATTGGAATGTTCAGTTTTCTTCCAAATGCCTAGCATTGTGTAGATATAGCCAGGAATTTTGAATCATTGGCTAATTTATTCCATTCTGTTCTATAACTCCTCCTATTGTGTGAATCTAGTGCTGTATGTTATACAGACAATCTTATTGTTAGTTGGCTCCATGCCAGGGACCTTTAGCTATAAATATTAATTATCTTTTTATTGGCAAACAAGTAAAATGAACACCAGGGAAAAGAAAGAAGAAATAGCCATGTTTCTCCTGAAAGAATTTTGATGCTAAAATTTACTGAAGGATGCAAATAGCTGTTGTAGTCTACTTGGTCTTTTCACTGTTATTCACCTAAAGCTATAATGTTTCCTTTCCAAGAGATCCTGTAACAAGATTCAAAACTGAAAACTGTAGAACCGCAGTTTAGAGTATTGCAGCATAGAAAAATCAACAGAAATTGTAAGCCCCATGTGACAAGAGCAATTTTAAAATGTCCAGGGGAGACATGACCTGGCAAAGTAAGATAACAGATCCAGAATCACAAATAAAAATGTCAAAATCTTACAGGTAAGAATAAAACAAGGACTTAAATAAAAAGTTGCCCTCTGGGCAGGCCCGGTGGCTCAGGTGGTTAGAGCTCCATGCGCCTAACTCCGAAGGCTGCCGGTTTGATTCCCACGTGGGCCAGTGGGCTCTCAACCACAAGGTTGCCGGTTCAACTCCTCGAGTCCTGCAAGGGATGGTGGGCTCTGCCCCCTGCAACTAAGATTGAACACGGCACACTGAGCTGAGCTGCAGCTGAGCTCCCAATGGCTCAGTTGGTTGGAGCGCATCTTCTCAACCACAAGGTTGCCAGTTTGATTCCCGCAAGGGATGGTGGGCTGTGCCCCCTGCAACTAGAAAACAGCAACTGGACCTGGAGCTGAGCTGCGCCCTCCACAACTAAGACTAAAAAAAGGACAACAACTTGAAGCTGAATGGCACCCTCCACAACTAAGATTGAAAGGACAACAACTTGACTTGGAAAAAAGGCCTGGAAGTACACACCGTTCCCCAATAAAAGTCCTGTTCCCCTTCCCCAATAAAAATCTAAACAGAAAAACAAGAAAACAAAACTATCCTTTAAAAAAAAAAATGTTGTCCTCTGGATTGGATTTCTTCCAAGTCAACAACTACCAACTCACTAAAAAACAAACAAAACATAAATGAGAGTCCAAGATTTCCTGATTGTTTGTGACAGGCGTCCATCCCCAGGTGGTATGGGTGCACTGCCCTTGCCGATAGCACTGACTTGACCCCTCCGCAGGGCATGGACGCCACCTCTGAAGAGCAGAAGAAGGATCTGGCTGCATCTGGTTGTGTTCCTGGTCAGCTTACACTTTCAGCTTCAGAGTGAGGGGGTATGATTTAAATGTGAACATTTCTTAAACTTCAGTTAATCTAGAGTGTTTGTATAAGGCCAAATGCTACAGAGCAATGATGGCTTTCTTATACCAGAACAAAATTAAATGTTGTCTATCAGTGGGACTACAGAAAAAAGTGATCCAAGCCACATAATATGCTATTAGCATAACGACATGCTGTGTAATCGCCATGATCATCTCACCATCAGGGCTGTGATGACTCCAGAGTAATGATGAGGTCGTACCGTGCTGGCGATACTCTTTGAGCTGATCAGAGTGATCATGCTTGGGATTCAGGGCAGTGCTGAGTTTGCTTTCATTGGATAGACCTGAATTTGGCCTCTCTTTGGAGAGAGCGGCATCTGTGAATACAATTTTTCTTTTACATGGGAATTTATCTTACTTTTTGATGTACAGCTTTCAGAAGTCTGCTGTCATAGAATCCCAGAGCCAGCAAGGTCCCTGGGGGTCACCGAGGCTGCATGTACATGCTGCACACAAACAGGGTCAGGACGGTCACATCTGGCCATCGCAGCTCATTTATACAGCTGGGATCCAGAAACATCAGTTTCACTGCGCATGCTGTGCCAAGCACCCCACAGAGTCCTGGCCTCAAGGAAGGGCTCCGTCCATGCACTGGCTCCTACCCACCCAGGCTGCTCGTGGGTGGACCAGGTGACACTGTGTGTTATGATTTGGGAGGAACCAGCACTTGTGCCCTCAGAATCTCCCCATCTGCTGGCATTTTGCCTGAATTTCCAACCATTAGAGTCACTCCTTCGGTTTAAAGCAGTGCTTCCCCACCCTTTTTTCCTTTAGTACAAAGAACTCTTTTCAACATCAAAACGTTTTATAGATCTCCCATATAATAGTTACATTTTTAGATTCTGATGACTGAAAAAAGATGCAAAAAACAAACAAACAAAACTCTACTAAAATCTCAGTGATGCTTGTACATGGATTCATATTTAATAAATTCCAGCAATACCTTAATATATTTGAAAAATAGTCACCCATATATTCATTAGTTACATTATTTATTAAATTTAGAGATAATGCTTTGTAAACATATGGATTCACGGATCTCTCAGTCTGCATTCTTACTCTTTATTCTCCCACTCCACGTACCCCATGCTGTATCACCAATATTTATGGTGCATTGAATGGGACCACTGAGTTAACTAGCATTTTATAAACTTTTGTTCTCTGAAACATGCTTCATAGGCTTCAAAATAAGTGTGCAAAGGAAAAAAAAAAAAATCATTGGGAAAAAGCTGGGTTATGCAAAGTCAAATAGTTCTCTTTATTGCAGGACTTATCAGAGCCTTAACTGTTGGCATGCATTTCAAATCACTAAGCAGGAAGTACAGATTTCAGAATTCACTAAACTTCTTGGACCATGGATCTTTTTTCCAGGCATACCTATTGACATATCTGGAAACAGTGTTCTGAAGAATATCACATTGGGTTAAAACATTATTTCCAGAAGATCTCTGTTGAGTATAAGCACATAACCTGGGAGAGGGAAACTCTTGAAGGAGTATCTTTTCAGACAAATCTCCTCTAAGGAGCCTGAAACTTGTGAACAGCATAGCTTGCTGTCTCAAGTGACATTTATGGTTATACTTAGTATCTCATTAAATTCCCCACCTCCTATAAAAATCTCAGAGGCTAAGAGAGCAAATGGCTCAGAGTCCACCAGACATTCAGGTAGCACAATGGATGGAAACATTCTGGTACCATGGGGGTAAATGTTATATGAGAAAATAGTATGTAGAATTTCTGTCTTTCGGTTGGATACAGGTTTTGCTTGTTTGCTTTGTATGGCATTCAGGGTACACTTCAGTGACAGAGTGGAGAATTCGTGCTTCATTATAGCATGTGTGTCATGGATAGATGTGGGCTGGCTAGAGATTGCCTTTGGATGACTTCAAGTGTCCCCAAGCCAGAACTCCTCTCTAATTATCCACCTTCTCTCATACCCTGACATAAGCTGAGCTCCAAATTATACCTATTAGAGCTTCACAGTCTTTATACTTAAGATTTTGATTCCAATCGAAATTCTGATCTCCCTCAAAAGGATAAAAATTTTAATTCACTAGTGTCTAAAACCTCAGTGTGATACTAATCCTGTGAGACTAAACAGGATTGATGAGGTTGAAGGAATGTGCAGAAAGCTGAAGAGCATTCAGGTACTGGGGACAGGCTCACTGGAGTCACCTAAGAGGGTGTCTCATGATAGAGACCCTAGGGACTCCCGAGGGAGCTCATTTTGCCACAGTTAAGTGGCAAGCTTAAACAGCAAATCACTTGAGGTAAAACAAAGGGCAGACCATCTGTGTTTGCAGACGCAGTTAAAATAATGTGAGGGAGAAAATAGGAGCAATTACTTAGAAATTTTAAAGCCTCAAGCAACTCTTCTTCAATCAAGTGAATATATCAGGTTGGAGTGATTTTTGGACTTGAGGTTACCAGCAGAATTGTTTCAATTTGTCATTCTTTGCTCATGTGTAGACACGGCTAATGAGCACATCTTTGCCACTCACTTACCTCAGTGGAGACATAATTTTGTTTTATAGTCCTTTCCCACGACATCATGTTGATCAGTTAATAATTTATCAAGAACCTCAAGCCAAATATTAAAACAAATGTGCACCATAACACATCACTATATCTTTCTTCTGAACCAGTCAAAGGGATAGGCAGAAAGTCAAATTATCAAACATCTGTGCTTCTTCATGGTCTTCTTATAATGTGATTTTAACTTTTTATGCAATTAGAATAAAAATCACTGCAATTAAAATGTTTGAACCAATGTGGTGCTCCTGTTAAGGTGTTAAAACATTTATTCTTTTTTTTTTTTTTTTTTTTTTTTTTTTAATTAAATTTATTGGGGTGACAATTGTTAGTAAAATTACATAGATTTCAGGTGTACAATTCTGTATTACATCGTCTATAAATCCCATTGTATGTTCATCACCCAGAGTCAGTTCTTCCATCACCATATAAAAAAAAAAAAAAAAAACCATTTATTCTGTCAAATAGGAAAAAAAAAAATGGTTCCCTCTGAGATTTTCTCCATTAAACTAGTTTCCTAATTACTACATGCTATTTAACTAGCATGGACTGCACTTCTTATCTCAAATGATACGTTCAATTAGGCTGTAAAAAATTTTAGGTCTCTAGTGACAAAGAAATCTCACAACAAATCCAATCTATATCAGATGACACATATCTATTAAAAAAGTCTTGGTAGCTATCACCTTTTCATTTTTTTTCTTATTATGATTCCAAACTCAATTTTATTTTGTTCTCTGAATATGAACTATTATCAATATTAATAACAATTCAACTAGGTACCAGGCAGACTGTATGCATTACTTTACTTAGTTATTTTAACAATAGCCCAATGACATAAATATTATTCAGCTTACAGATGAGAAAATGAGATTGAAACGTAATTAGAAAGCTCTTCCATTTACTTAGTTACTGTCCGATGTGAGATCTAAACCCACTTCTTCATCACCAAAGTTCATGCTCACAACCACAGGGTCTAGCCTAATCTTTGTTGGTTTTTTAAATGAAATTCGTACGATATGATTGTCCTTTCTTTACTTAATTAAACAGCTAATGTATATTTAAAGTGCTATTGTTTGTTCTTTGTATTATAATTTAAAAAAAATACACACAAAACTAAAGAAAATAGTGTAATTGATCCTTATATATACCCAATGGAGTATAATCCATATCTATCGATCGATCTATCTATCTATCTATCTATCTATCTATCTATCTATCTATGTATCTATCCCTCTTTCCTCTTGTTTAATTTGTCTCTCTACTTCTTTCTCAGGAGTATTTAAAGGCAAATTCCAATCTTCATGATCATTTCATCCATGAATATTTGGTAGATCTCTCTGGAGATATTTTCCACCATGCTATTACCATAACAAACAAAGTTATTATCCAACACAGTCTGAATGAGTCAGGGTCCTGGTAGGAAACAGCATATTCAAAAGAGGTAGTTAAAGAGATTTTAATAAAGGGAGTATTTACAAAGGTGTGTCCAGGGTTAAAGAAAATCAGCAAGGGATGGTGCAGTACCTGAAGGCTAGCAATAATGTAAAGCTGATTTCACCTTTAGGCCCGAAGAAGCAAAGGGAAGCAGCATACGGGAGTTTGGAGAGAATAGCCTGATAGACGGAGGGAAAAGAGGGGATAAATACCATTATCGCTCTCCTTTCACTCTCAGAGCTCCTCTTGGTACCTCCCATTGGCCAGATCCAAACAGAATTCAGAGGACATGGGATCACAGGTAATTAATACAGGACTGACAATTATTTTTTTCTGTAAAGAGCCAGATAGTTAATATATTTGGCTATGTCGACCCCATACAGTGTCCTTCCCATTACTTCTTTGTTTTATTTATTTATTTATTTATTTATTTATTTATTTACTTGTTTGTTTATTTATTTTCTATAACCATTTTACCCCAGCTTTATTGAGGTATAATCGACAAATAAAATTGTAAGACATTTAAGGTGAACAGTGTAATGATTTGATATACATAGTCGTTGTGAAAGGATTTCCCCCATTAAGTTAATTAACACATCCATCACCTCACATATCATATTTACCTGTATTTGCTTGCTTGTTTTGTTTTGGTAAGAACATTTAATTTCTGCTCTCTTAGCAAATTTCATTTATACAATACAGTGTTATCAACCAGGAGTCACCATATTATACATTAGATCCTCAGATCTTATTCATCTTATAACTGAAAGTTTGTATCCTTCTATCAACCACTCCCTTTTTTCCCCACCTGCAACCCCTTTTCTACTCTCTATGTTTGACCTTATTTTTTAAAAAGATTCTGCATATAAGTGGTACCACACAGTATTTGATTTTCTCTGTGTAGCCTATTTCACTTAGTATTATGCCCTGAATTTTCATCCATGTTGTCACAAATGGCAGGATTTCCTTTTTCAAGACTAAATTATATTCCATTGTGTACACACACACACACACACACACACACACACATACACACCACATTTTCTTTGTCCATTCAACTGTTGATAGACACTTAGGTTGTTTCTATACCTCTATTAATAATGCTGCAATGAACATAGGAGTACAGATATCTCTTCAAGATAATGATTTCATTTCCTTTGTATATATACCCAGAAATGTATACATACATTTCCTTTGTATATATATCCAGGGTTTGCTAGATCGTATGATAATTCTATTTTTAATTTCTTGAGGCATTCATACTGTTTTCCATAGTGGCTGTGCTAGTTTGCAGTCTCACTAACTTTGTGTAAGGATTCCCTTTTCTCTACATCCTCTCCAGCACTTGCTATCTCTGGTCTTTTTGATAACAGCCATCCTAACTGGTGTGAGGTGATATCTCACTGTGGTTTTGATTTGCATTTCCCTGATAGTTAGTGATGTTGAACACTCTTGACCATTTTTATATTTTCTTTGGAAAAATATCTATTCAGTTCATTTGCCCATTTTTTAATTGTTTTTTGTTTCTTTTCTTCTCCTCCTCCCCCTCCTCCTTCTTCGTTTTTACTTTTCTCCTTCTCCTACTACTTCTTCTTCTTAGCTTTTTAGTTTAATGTAGCTCCACTGGTTTATTTTTGCTTGTGTTACCTGTGCTTTTGTAGTCATATCCAAAAACTCATCACCAAGACTGATGGCAAGGAGCTTTCTCTTTAAGTTTTCTTCCAGGAGTTTTATGATTTTACGTCTTACATTCCAGTCTTTAACCTGTTTGAGTTGACTTTTGTTCATGGTATAAGATAGAGATCTAGTTACATTCTCTTGCATGTGGCTATTCAGATTTCCCAGCACCATTTATTTAAGAAACTATCCTTTTCCCATTGTGTATTCTTGGCTCCTCTGTCATAAATTAATTGACCATACATGCTTGTGTTCATTTCTGGGCTTTCTGTTTTGTTTCATTGATACATGTGTCTGTTTTGATGCTAATACCATACTGCTTTCATTACTATAGTTTTGTTATATTATTTGAAATCAGGAAGTGTGATGCTTTAGTTTTAGTTCTTTCTCAAGATTGTTTTGGCTATTTGGAGTCTCTTAGGGTTTTATACAAATTTTAGGATAGTTTTTTCTATTTATGCGAAAAATACCATTGAAATTTTGATAGGGGTTGCATTGAATCTCTAGATTGCTTTTGTTTGCATGAACATTTTAACAATATTCATTCTTTCAATCCACAAACTCAGAATCTTTTCATTTATTTGTGCCTTCTCAAATTTCTTTCATCAATATTTTATATGGTATACAGATCTTTCATATTTTGGTTAAATTTATTCTTAGGTATTTTATTCTTTTTGATGTAATTATAATGGGATTCTCTTAATTTGTCCTTCTGACAGTTTGTTGTTTATGTATAAAAACATAAATGATTTTTGCATATTGATTTTGTATCCTGCAGCTTTACAGAATTTGTTCATTAGTTCTAACAATTTTTTTTTTTTTTTTTTTGCTGGAGTCTTTAAGTTTTTCTATATATAATAATATCATGTAATCTGTAAATAGGAACAATTTTACTTCTCCCTTTCCAAGTCAGATGACTTTATTTCTTTTTCTTGCCTAATTGCTCTGGTTAATACTTCCAATACTATGTTGAATAAAAGTGGTGAGAGGGGGCTTCTTTGTCTTGATCCTGATCTTATAAGAAAAGCTTTCAGCTTTTCATCATTGAATATGTTAGCTGAGGCCTTGTCATATATGGTATTATTATGTTGTGGTACATTCCCTATACACGCTGTTTGTTGAGAGTTTTTATCATGAAAGAATGTTGCATCTTGTCAAATGCCTTTTCTGCATCTATTGATGTGGTCATATGATTTTTATCCTTCTAAAAAATGTGATTTGTCGATTTCCAGTCAAGATGGCAGAATACGTAAGAGCTGTGCTTAACTATTGTGTGGTCTCAGGACCACATCAATGGTACAACTATACTACAGAACAATTATCACTGAGAATCACCTGAAATCTAGGTGTAGAACAGAAATCCTACAACTAAGGACATACAGAAGAAGCCACCTTGAGACTGGTGGGAGGGCAGAGACATGGCACAGGCTAGTGCCACACCTGTGTGTAGAAGTTAAAAATCAGGAAGGTCCCTTCTTAAGAGTGAGGGGTCTTGGTCCCACAGAAGGCGCTCCAGCCCAGGGTTCCAGTACCATGCAGAGAAGTCCCCACAAATTCTGACTGTGAAAACCAGCAGAGATTATGGCTGAGTGTGATGGATGTCTGCTGGGGTCTCAGGAGCTCCTCTTAAAAGGCCTGTGCATGGACTTATTCACTGAAGGACTCACTTGCTCTGAGCTCAAGCACTTGGGCAGCAGCTCAAAAAAACACCAGGTACATATGGGGAGAAACTGAATTGTCTGGCTGCAGGGCAAGAGCTGGAGGGGCAGATTTCTGACAGCCAGAAGTGCTAGAAGAAGGCATTGTTTGTTTGTTAAGTCCTCCCCTCACACAGCTTGTAGATACAGGTGTCTACCATATATAAGTCTCCATCAACCAAACTAATACTGTTTGCTCTGCCCTGATGATTCCCTGCAACCCTGCTCCACCCAACTTATGAGCCCACCCAAGCCACTTCCAGTGGCTTTTCACTACAAATGGCCTGTATTGCCTCATGCTTTGGATTTTCCTAAACTATCTCAAAGGTTCACAAACCCCAAACAAACAGCCTATGGCCTTGGTGTAATCTGTACCTCTTGCTAAGTAGCCCAAGCCTGGCATTAGCAGCAGCCAACCTTGGTTCACATCCTCTTGCAGGCAACTCAAAGCACAGTGAGGTTGGTGGCTCTCTGTGGATTGCATTGTGGCTCATTCAAACTTGCCCTGGGCAAGGCAAAGGTTACAGCTGAACTTTGCCTGTAGCAGGGTCCCTCCCAGGAGGCCCCAGGGCTGGCATGCTCAGTGGCCAGCTTCAGGCCAAGCGAGAGCATCAACCAGCTGCCTCCTCAGATGTCACACCCAAAGAACAGACTGGGTAGGCACCACAGCCCTGCTGAAGCAAATTTTGCTTTGTATGGTCAGCCGCTGTACAACAGTTCTTCCACTGTAGTCATGGCTAGTCCTTACAACCAATCAGCTTGAGGATCAGCCCTCCTACTGATGTGCAAACAGCAACCAAGGCTCTACTACAACAGGAGGGCACACACAACCCACACAAAGGACACCCCTGGAGCACACAACTCACATGACCATGCAGATGGCACCACTGGGCCCCACAGGAAACCTTCTACATAAGGCCAGTCTACCAAAACCAGGAGACATAGCAGCTTTACATAATAAATAGAAACAAATACAGGGAGGCAGCCAAAATAGGAAGAGAAAGAAAATTGTCCCAAACGAAAGAACAAAACAAAGCTCCTGAAAAAAAGAACTAAACAAAATGGTGACAAGGAATCTACCAATGCAGAGTTCAACATATTGGTTGTAAGGATGCTCAATGATCTCAGTGAGAACTTTAATAAAGAGATAGGAAACATAAAAATGGAGATCGAAGAAATAATGACTGAAAACTTCTCAAACCTGGTGAAGGAAATTCTATATATATATATATAGGTAAGCCAAGGAAGCACAAAGTCCCAAATAAGATGATCTCAAAGAGGCCCACACCAAGACACATCATATTTAAAATGCCAAAGGTTAAAGACAAAGAGAGAATCTTAAAAGCAGCAAGAGAAAGGCAGTTAATGACCTTCAAGGGAGCACCCATAAAACTGTCAGCTGATTTCTCAACAGAAACTTTGCAAGCCAGAAGGGATTGGCAGGAAATATTCAAAGTGATGAAAAGTAATAACCTACAACCAAGATTACTCTGAAACAAAAGCCTTACATATGCTGCCTACAAGAGACTCATTTCAGATCGAAAGGCACACAGAGACTGAAAGTATAGAATGGAAAAGGTATTTCATGAAAATGGAAATGAGAAAAAAAAGCTGTGTAGCAATACTTATACCACACAGAGTAGACTTTAAAACAAAGGCTATAGCAAGAGACAATGAAGGACCCAGTAATCCCATTTCTAGGTATTTTTTTTTTAATAAAACCCAAAACCTACTTTGCAGGGACATGTGCATTTATATGTTTATTGCAGCATTATTTACAATGGCCAAGGTATAGAGGCAACATAGTTGTGCATCAATGGATAAAGAAGAGGTGGTACACATATACAATGGAATATTACTAAGCCAAAAAGAAAAGAAAAGAAGGAACTCTTGCCATCTCCAATAACATAGGTGAACCTAGACCAGTGAAGACATGTGGTCTTGGACTTTCCTTTTGTGGGAGATTTTTCATTCTTAATTCGACCTCCTTACTAGTAATTGGTCTTTTCAGATTTTCTACTTCTTCATGATTCAGTCACAGTAGGTTGTATGTTTCTAGAAATGTATATGTTTTTTCTGAATTGTTCTATTTGTTGGCATAAAATTGTTCATAGTAGTCTCTGTTGATCTTCTGTATTTGTGTGGTATCCATTGTAATGTCTCCTCTTTTATTTATGTCACTTGAGTCCTCTTTTTATTTCTTAGTACAGCTAGCTAAAAATTTGCCTGTTCAGAAAAACAGCTATTAGTTTCATTGATCCTTTGAAATCAAAAGAAAAGTAAAAAAAAAACAAAAACAAAAAAAACACACCGAGACAAATGGAAATGGAACACAAGATACCAAAATGTATAGATGTAGCAAAATCAATTCTAAGAGGGAAGTTTATAGTAAAAAATGCCTACATTAAGAAAAAAGAAAGATTTCAAAAAAACAATCTAACTTTACACCTACATGAGCTAGAAAAAGGAGGCCAAACTAAGTCTGAAGTTAGCAGAAAGAAGTAAGTAACAAAGGCCAGAGAGAAAAATAAATGAAATGTATTACCCTTTAAAAATATAAACATCATTTTAAGGTCTCAGGCTGTATGTAAACATGCCACTGGCTAGATTTAATCCACTGACTATAGTTTGCTGGCCCCTCTTACTTCAAAAAACCCAGCTTCTTGGGGTACAGAGAGAGTCAAATGGTGTATAGAGTGGTTCTGGGAGAGAAAATGGAAAATATTTAAATACAGTCATATTCAAAGATGGTTTGTTCAAATGAGGATCCTAACAAGCTGTATAGATTGCATTTATTATCTATGTCTCTATATTTTATAAACTCTCCCCTCTCCCCTCTCCTTTTTGATTAAATGATAATGATTTGTTGGTATTCTGTACACAAAAGATTTGGCTAGTTGATTTCTTGTGGTATCCTTCAATGTGTTCATCTATCCTCTATATTTCCTGTAATCTGTTAGATCTTGAGACTTGATTAGATTCATATTCAAACTTTTAGGAATTGATAATTCAAATTTGCTGCTATATACTTTCATTTATATAGCACATCATGTTTCTGACTGTCCCATGTCTACTATGCCAAGATTATCCATGGGTTCAGGTGTTGTCAGGACTATGACTCCATTATTAAATTTTCCATTAAACTTATACATGCTGGTTTACTGAATCCATTGATGGTTATTTCCTTTATCCATTATTTCATGAGGTTTGTAAAATAGTGATATTTTAGTTCCATAATTCCTTCTGCATTTATTATCTAGAATTATTCTGTAAGGACTTTCTTTTTCTTACTAGATATTTGGTTACTCTGAAATATATTTCATATTGAAAATGCAAGATAAACACTTGATTCTTTTCCTTTATCAATTTTAACCTAGTGTCCTAGTAATTGCCACTACTGATCAATAAACTTTTTAAAAAGTATTATTTTGAAATTTTAAAACAAATACTTATATTGTATAAGTATATAAAGTTTACAACTTTCTCTATATATAGTATAAAATATATATACAGATATATAATATATAGATAAATCTGTAAATTTAAATTAAAAACTACATACACATAGTGTATCAATTCATTGCAAATATTGCTCTTTGTCTTCCTTACATTATCCAATTTTAGGCAAATGGGCACTTTATTTTTCCATTTCATTTTATTTTATTTTTTAAAGATTTTTATTAAAATATAGCTAGCATACAATATTATATTAGTTTCAGGTGTACACCACTGTTATTCAACATTTATATATCAAAAGAAGTGATAACCATAACTCCAGCAACGACCTGAAACCATGCCACATTATCACAATATTATTGACTATTTTCCCCATGCTGTACATTACATTCCCATGAATTATTTGTTTTATATCTGGAACTTGGGATCTCTTATTCCCCTTCACCTCCCCCCCCCTTTTTTAAATTTTCAATTACTGCTGACATTCAATGTTATTTTATATTAATTTTAGATATACAGCACAGTGGTTAGACATTTGTATAATTTAAGAAATGATCCCCTGACTAGTCTAGTACTCAACTGGCAATATGCATAGTTATTACCATATTATTTACAATATTCCCTATGCTTTACTTAACATCCGCATGACTATTTTGTAACTATCAGTTTGTACTTCTTAATCCCTTCACTTTTCTCATCCTGCCCCCCAACCCTCTCCCATCTATCACCCCAACAAATCCAGTACCCATCTGCACCATACATAGTTACTACAATATTATTGACTATATTCCTTATGCTATACCCTACATCCACATGATTACTGTGTAACAAACAATTTGTACTTCTTATCCCTTTCCCTTTTTCACTGACCTCCAGACCCCTTCCCATCTGGCAACCATCAAAATGTTCTCTGTTTCTATGAGTTTGTTTCTTCTTGTTTGTTTGTTTTGCTCTTCAGATTCCAAATATAAGTGAAATCACATTACATCTATCTTTCTCTGTCTGACATACTGCATTCAGCACAATATCCTCCAGGTCCATCCATGCTGCCACAGATGGCAAGAACCCATTTTTTTTTTCCATGGCCAAGCAATATTCCATTGTATATATTCACCACCTCCTCTATATCCATTCATCTATAGGACACCCAGGCTGCCTCCACATCTTGGTCACTATAAACAATGCTGCAATGAACATATGGATGCACACATCTCCTCGAAGTAGTGTTAGGGTTGCTTCAGATAAATACCCTGAAGTGGAATTACCAGGTCCTTCTTTGTCTCTTGTTATAGTCTTTCTTTTAAAATCCATTTTGTCTGGTATAAGTATTGCTATCCCAGCTTTTTGTTTGTTTGTTTTTCATTTCCATTTAAAAAATATCCTTTTCCATCCCTTTACTTCCCATCCATGTGTTTTTCAATATGAAGCGTCTCTTGTAGGCAGCATATGTAAGGGTCTTCTTTTCTTATCTACTCAGCCCTTCTGTCTTTTAAGTGGAACATTTAATCCACTTACATTTAAAGTAATTGTTGATTTGTAGCTATTGGCCTTTTATTATTCATAATTCTGATCTTTTTTTTTTTTTTTTCCATCTTAAAGAAGTCCCTCTAACATTCCTTGTAGTACTGTTTTGGTGGTGATGAACGCCTTTAATTTTTTCTCATCTGGGAAACTCTTTATCTGTCCTTCAATTTTAAATGATAGCCTTGCTGGGTGGAGTAATCTGGGTTGTAGGCAGTTGCTTTTCATCACATTGAATATTTTGTGCCAATCCCTTCTGGCCTGCAAAATTTCTGTCGAGAAATCAGCTGAAAATCTTATGGGCGCTCCCTTATAAGTTACTGAAAGAAAGTTTTCTTTCTCTTGCTACTTTTAGGATTCTCTCTTTGTCTTTAACCTTTGTCATTCTAATTATAATGTGTCTTGGTGTGGGTCTGTTTGGGTTCATCTTGTTTGGGACTCTGCACTTTCTGGACTTGTATGTCTATTTCCTTTGCCAAGTTAGAGAAGTTTTCAGTCATTGTTTCTTCAAATAGGTTCTCAATCTTCTGCTTTCTCTCTTCTCCTGGTACCCCTATGATGGAAATGTTGTTATGCTTAATGTTGTCCCAGCAGTCTCTTAAACTATTCTCATCTTTTTTAATGCTTTTTTCTTTTTGCTGTTCTGATTGTGTGTTTTCTGCTATTTGTATTCCAAATCACTGATTCGATCCTCTGCTTCATCTAGTCTGCTGGTGATTCCTTCTAGTGCATTCTTCATACAGTCATTGTATTCTTCACTACTGACTGGTTCTTTTTTATGGTTTCTATGTCCTTTTTAATGCTTGCTGTCTATTGAAGTTCTAACTAAGTTCCTTTAGTATCCTTATAACCATTGTTTTAAATGCTGTACCTGGTAGATTGCTTGTCTTCATTTTTCTTTTTCTGGAGTGTTCTCCTATTCTTTTATTTGGAATGTATTTCTTTGTCTCTCCATTTTGGCTGCCTTTCTCTGTTTGTTTCTTTGTATTAGGTAGATCTGCTGTGTCTCCCAATCCTGGCTGGGTGGCCTTATGTAGTAGGTGTCCTATGGGACCCAGTGATACTGCCTCCCTGGTCACCTGCACTGGGTGCTCCAAAAGTGTTTCTGATGTGGGTTTTGTGTCCCCTTGTGTCATAGTTGACCCTGCTTGCTATCGGCATGTCAGTGGGTGGGATTGACACTCAGGTTGATTGGCTGTGGGGTTTGGCCATGTCCACAGCTTACAGGCTGCTGTCTTGGGGGTTGGGGGCCTTACCCCACCAATTCACCCTAATTGGCTCTGGTGCCTGTTGAAACCCCCCTTTGGGTGTGTCTCAGGTGGGGCTTTGGGCAGTGCTCTTCTTTTGTCTGAAGCCCACCTCCAAGGATGTTGGTTCTGGGGCCTCTTGAGAGGGGCTCCAGTGCAGACCCAGGTCACTCACTGCCTGTGAACTGGCCAGGGATTACTTGGTAAGACAAGGACATCAGCCACCAGTTCCAGGCTTAGGGTAGCTCCACAAAAAGCCAGGACACCCTAAGCCATGCTGTCACCTGACAGCTCCCCTAAGGTTCAACCACTGATAAAGCCTCATGCGGTATCCAAGTTGGGTGAGGCAGGGTGTCAGGGAGCCACTAGACTGGGAAGCATTGTAGTCACCAGGTTAATGTAAATTTTGGTTTGGTGCCAGTACTGAGGCTGGAGCTCCTCAGCGAAAGTCTCAGAGCACACCTAGGCCAGTTGTCACGCCTGCCTGGGGTCTGTCCGACTCTGATAGTTTCTCAAGAAAGAGCACAATTTGGGCAGGGTTGGTTGCTCTTGGTGAAAGTGCCTCCAGTGTTGGGGAAGTTGGGTGGGGCAGGATCCCAGTGAGTAGGCAGTGTGGAGCTGTGGAGCTCACTAGACCAATCAGATTCAGATTTGGCCATGTGGGAGTGGGTTCAGCACAGGAAACATGGTGCCTGCATGCTGGCTGCACCAGAGGAGGACCCCTCACAGGTAAATGGCGACTATCCTCCAGCTCTCAATGCAAAGCAACATAGCTCATCCTGTCCCCCAACACCCCCCTGAATTATTGTCCCTCCTCTGGAGTCCAAGGTAAGTGCCTTGGAGTGAGAGAGTCTGTGCATGGGCCCTGTAAGAGGATGCCTGTGTTTCCCATCACCTTCCGTCCCACCTGGATGGTCTGAACCCCCACTGTTTTTCACAGCCAGATGTTGTACGGGCTCCTCTTCCTGGCACCAGTACTCTGGGCTGGGGAGGCTGGTGTGGGGTTGGGGTCCCTCACTCCTCTGGGGAGAACCTCCACGGCCAAGATATCCCTTCCAGTTCTCAACCACCACAAGGAGGTTTGAAGTTAGCTAGTTCCATGGTTCCACCCCTTCTACCAGTCTCAATGTTGTTTCTTCCTTATATTCTTAGTTATAAAACTTGTGTTCAGTCGGACTTTAGATGGTTCTCCAGATTGATTGTTCTATAGTTTAGTTGAAATTTTAATGTGTTCATGGAAGGAAGCAGGCACAGTGTTTATCTACTGCACCATCTTGGATCTGTTTTTCATGTTATCTCCTATGTCTCCATCTCTCCCTCCCTCTCCTTCTTTTCTTTTTCTCCTCCTTCTCCTTCTCCTTCTTTTTGGATGGCTTAAAACAACAGAAATTTATTCTCTCACTCTTCCTATGGCCAAAAGTCAACATGAGGGCACTGCTACACCTCCCAAAGCTCTAGGGGAGATTCTGTTCTTAGCCTTTTCCAGCTTCTGGTGACTGTTGGCATTCTTGGGCTTATGGATATATCACTCTAATCTCTGTCTCTGTCTTTACTCCTCCTTCTCCTTTTCTTTGGGTCTCTCCTCTGTGTGTCTCTTGTGTTAAGAATTCGTCATTTGTCTTCTCTTAAGAATTTGTTATTGGATTTAGGGCCCTTTGGATCATGATGTGATTCTTAATAACATCTGCAAGACCCTTTTTAAAAAAATAATACCACATTCACATATTCCTGTGACTAGAAAACAAGTCACTATAAATGTCTTTTTTGTGATTTATTTTGTGATTATTGATCTATTAACAAGCATGTTTCTGAGCACCATTAATGTATTACAATCTATAATATTACAGATGTAGACACATGATTGATATTTTGTTTTATGTCAACATCACACATAGTAAAAGTTTACTAATGACCTATGAAATATAAAATTATCAAGTCAATTGCATAATGCAGCCATGAAATAAGAAAAGGAGCTTTTGCTTTTGCTATTACAATTATTTGGTTTCCTGCCACCATTTGGTTTTATATGTGGGGCTAGAAGAAGGCAGTAGACTCAGAAGTTAAAAAATAAAAGAATGTGTCAAAAAGTTTTACTCCCATTTGATAACAGAAACTTGAATTTGCTGGCACATCTTTAAGTATTCACTTTTCCTCTTTGCTATACATTTTCTAATCTAATGGTGTCCCAACACTCTTATATAATAATAGGAGAATGGCTTATCCATTCTGTAATAGCACAAAAGAGTTGGAAGATACAGAAGCACCCGATGCATTTTCTCTATACCTTTTATAACAATAAAAGTAGAGAAAGTGTTAGATTTGTTTGGAAATCCATTTGCCTCTGTTCCAAAGAATTATCATTCCTAAGAGAGAAAACTCTGGATTGCCTTACAAGCATTTAGACAGAGACACCTTCTGTTGTCAGAAGCTGCATTTTATCTGTCAATGTCATCATAGCCATTAGAGTGTGGGCTCCTGTGTCCTTTTGATAGCTTTCTTCCTGGCTTGCAGAACAAAGCATCTCAGACTCATATATTTCCTGCGCTACATCTGAAATCATCTATTTTTACCAACAAATCTTATTCCTTTTAGTAGAAAATGGTATGTAGAGATCACAATATGGGAGCTAGGGAGACTTACTCTAATGGGTTGTCCTTGTCTCTGGGCTTTATTTCCCTTAAAAGTAAGGTGTCTATTTATGTTCTATATAATTTGGTGAAATTTCATCCCAGTTGTCCAGGGACAGTCTGGGTTTACGTCTATTCACCCAGCACAATTATTAATGGTACCCCTTAAAAGTATCCAAGTTTGGATAAGTTATATGACCACCCTACTTATAAATGACTTAATCTGTTTTTGTTGGGCGCCAAAAAAATGTTTCCTTTATCTTTAAAGTTCTGTAGTTTCACTAGAATATGTCTTGGTGTCGTCATCTGGGTCAATTTTCTCAAATACACGGTGCACTCTTTTAATAAGTCCTGTGTTTCAGGAAACTATCTTATTTTATAGTTTGTAGAAATTGCTTTGTGCCATTGATTTGGATTTTTTCTTTGGGGATTCTAATCAAACATATGTTGAATTTTCTTTGTACATAGTCTGCATCTATTGTTTTATTTCTTATATTTTTATTTTTCTTTATTTGTTTGATTTCTTCATTTTTTTCTTTCTGTTCTCTATTTCTTTTTGTCCTCTCTCTGTTCTCTAGTCTCTCATGTTTCTTTTAGTTTAGTATTCATTCTGAAGTGATTTTTTTCCCTTTATTTTCACAATGTTTTCCTGAACCCTGACAGAACTTTTTCATATCCTGCTGGCTTGTAATCATCTAATTTCTCAGATTTTCTACTTCTAAGTTATACTAAGTTTTCATAGCTCTCATACTGTTCTTATTTTTATCTTAGCTCTTTTGTAATGTTAATTATAGTTTTCATCAGCTTTGTGATCATATTTTTTCTGTTGTGCCTTCATTAATGGTTTATTTTCCTTTTTTTTCCATAAAATGCCTTTATATGGGGTTTGATTGCAATACTTTTCATTTTCTCTCTCTCTCTTTTTTTTTTTTACTTGAGATAACTTTTGTTTTTCTTATTCTATGAGGAGATTCCTGTAGAGACAGGTCAGAGTGCTTTTCTTAGAGAAATGGTTCTAAGGCTCCCTCCTCTGTTTGTTACCTTGAAATATTAAAAAATACAGCCTATCAGTTCAATAGTCCTGCTTCCTCTAGACTCTCTTCTTCTCTCAGGAGGTGAATCTCCTCTCCGTTTTTCACCATTGCTTCTACACTGCTCATTTTTTCCCTGTACCTATAGCATTTTCCTTTTCTTAGTATAAGTCATTGCCCTTCCAGAAGGGAACATCTTGGATATTTCTGAGGTCCTTGAGGGTGTAGGCTTCCTAAGATCTTCTGAATTTCTCATGGGCCCTTAGTATGTCTTATTTGCACTTATCGGTTCATTAGAGTCTGTGGGATTTTCCTCCAGTTTTATCACTGGTTGTTTTCAAGTTCACTTGCAGATAATTTTTCTCAGTTTTTGTGTTTCAAGTCTCTTAAGAAAATCAGAACTCTCTTTTCTGTTCTTTCCACTGCCTCCACAAGTGGTAACTCCACACATGTCCTGAACAGGTTCTGCTGTTGATGGTGGCTTGGTATTAACCATTTATACCCTGTAGTTCAGGAGAACTTGTCATCTCCTTTTGTTAAAGATGATGTTTTTATTTTTAAATCTTGCTATTCTAGTTTAACTACCTGTTTTGTTTTGTGAGACGATTTAGGGATATTTGTATAGTAATCTGCTATAATGATTTTGTTCTGGCTGGAAATTTGAGATCACTTTTTAAAAACTGACCTGACATAGTTAAATTTGGAAGCATAGAAAATAAGACAGGAACTCATAGAATTCAACCCCATCCCACATGGGGAAAAATTCAACCTGAATCAAGAATTAGCTTTCCATACCAGGTATTGTCCTTAGCGGCCACCAGTGCTTCAGGCAAAATGACAAGGAGGGAAAGTTTGTCTCTGGTTGCCTTCCTTCCACCTCACTCAGCACTGCATCAGGACCAGTGGGCACAGGCTCTTGGGTCTTCTGTTGTGAGTCATTACTGGGTAAACCCTAGGGGCTATAGGCCATGCATTCAAAGTCAGGCAAATCAGGCTAAGTTAGAAAATCTAAAATTGGACGGAGGCAGAGTTATACCGTCTGTGAGCCAAGGTATGGTATACCATCTGTGGCCTCCAAGGAGTCCACAGCAGGAACCAGAAATTGCTTTCGAAGGGCTGAGGAAGCAGGTAGCCAGAGTCAAAGTAAAAGGCATGTCCCTGACAGGCAGCCATCTATGCTGAAGCCACTCACGCTTCTGTTTGCTCTTATCCCCGCTGGCTAGATATGCTGCATTTCAAATGTTTGCTCGCTGTCTGTTGCTCAGCAGGGCCATATTCTTGGACAACACAAGGAAACAATGGAGCATATTATCTATCTGGTACCTTAAAAACTGGTCCTAAGTTTTGTCCCTGTTGATGGAGCTGCTGTTCTTGTTATAATAATTATCCAACTACTATGGTTTGAAAATTCTCATGCTCAGTATCTGAAGGCAGATCAAAACCATTCAAATCAAGTACCCTTAACTACCTTCTCTTTTCCTCAAAAGGACTCCATCTCTGTATAATCTTCTTCATCCCTTGGGTCAGAGAAAAAGACGCATCTCTTTCTTACCAAGGCTAAAACCTCAAGTGTTCGGTAGAAAAAAATTTCCGGGAGACATTCAATAGGAAGACAACAAAAAAATTCTACCATTTGCCAAATGCTTATCTGCTAGGACCCATGCCATGAGTGGCACTCACATTATCTAATTTAAATTTTCACAAAAATTTGTGTGGTTGGGGGTATCAATTAAGGTTTAGGTGTAGACAGCATAAACCACCCTCACTATTTTAAGTAAGAAGAGATTTAGTACAGGGAATTAGGAGCTTATAAAAGCATCAGGAGTGTTAGAGAAGTGGGTTCTAAGCTAGTCCTCTAGGAATGACTCCCAGGAAAACAACACTGAGCTGATCAACCAGGAACTGCTGAGTCTGTCACAATTAGGAAGCTGCTCTGGAATTTGCTGCCTTCCAGATCCTTCTCTTTTGCAGTTGTCCCAGAATCAGGAAGGTGCTGCTGTAACTGATGGCTCTAAGAATACCTTGCCTTAACAGTGACCCAGGGACCAGGGCCAGGTGCCAAACGTGTACCACCAAAATGAATGCCGTAGGTACTGCTTACCCCTCTCCTCACTAAACTCAGTTCCATGTTCAAGTCTTAGTAGAGTGCACGTAATTGGAAAAACCTAAAAGACAGTCACATAAATGAAATTGTTGGTATTTTTAAGCCCAGTAATACAGATAGAAATACTAGGGAGACTATTAGTCCTATTCACCAACGAGGAAATGGAGCTGGGCTTTGACTGGAGGAACTAGTCATATGACCAGAACTGAAAGAGCCAGGATTTCACCCTGATCTAAACTCATGTTCTCAACCACCTCACTCTTTTGCCTGCCCAAAAGGATTCTGTGGTAAAACAGGAGTGAGAAAGGCCATTTATAAGCATGAGCAGGACTTCCTTATCAACAGACATCTTTTCCTGACTGTGCCATCTAATTATTTATCAATTATTGGTTCCACCCCCCCCCCTTCTTCCCCTGTCCTATTAAACTTCCCAAAGGTAGGAGGAACCTTCTAGTACCTCATAACTTATGAAAACTACTGCACCAGCTTTCAGTCTGCTGTCCATGGACAGGTTGCTACTTTGATTAAAAGTACATTAGACTATTTCCAAAGGTGGCAAATTATATTGCTTCAGTTTATCATGGGAAAGTAGTTATTCCCATTAGTGAGAATTATTTGAATTTAAGACAGGAAATAAAATGGAAATACTTGTTCCTTCTGTAAATGGGTCTCAGAAAGTTCTAACGTATATCAAAATGCTCCCAGCCATTTATTCATTTGTTTACTTCTTATTTTTAAATTTAGTTTTTAAATTTATTGGGGGTGACAATTGTTAGTAAAATTACATAGATTTCAGGTGTACAATTCTGTATTACATCATCTATAAATCCCATTGTGTGTTCACCACCCAGAGTCAGTTCTCCTTCCATCACCATATATTTGATCCCCTTACCCTCATCTCCCACCCCTCACCCCCTTACCCTCTCGTAACCACTAAACTATTGTCTGTGTCTATGAGTTTCTGTTTCTCATTTGTTTGTCTTGTTCTTTTGTTGTTTTGGTTTATATACCACATACCAGTGAAATCACATGGTTCTCTGCTTTTTCTGTCTGACTTATTTCACTCAGCATTACACTCTCAAGATCCATCCATGTTGTCACAAATGTTCCTATATCATCTTTTCTTACCGCCGAATAGTATTCCATTGTGTATATATACCACAACTTCTTTATCCATTCATCTATAGAAGGACATTTTGGTTCTTTCCATGTCTTGGCCACCGTAAACAAAGCTGCAATGAACATTGGAGCATGGTCATTCATGGGGCAATTAATTGTAGAGTGTCTATTATGTGCCAGGAATATAGAGGTGTATAAACATGCACTGTTCCTGCTGTCATGGTGCTTACAGAATAGAGATGAGGACCAACGTTAAATCACCATGTGAGGAGAGTGAACATAGTAGAAGAACAGCACTACGGAGGTGACAGGGGAAGGCTGAGCACATGCCTCCTGGCTCCTGGGAGGAGTTTCATCTAAGTGATACCTGAAGGCTGTGTAGAAATTAACAAGGCAAAGAAGGAAGGGATGAGTGTACTAATCATAAGGGAGCTGCAATACCAAAGCCTTGGAAAGGAAAAAGAACAGGGTGCATTTGAGATAATGAGTAAGGAATGGAGTGGCTGGAGTGTGGGCTAGGGAGGAGAGTGGGTCAACATTACCTGTAGAGATGGATGCGGTGAGGTCATTTGCAGACTTAGAGGTTGATTTAACAGAATGAAATCCTCCATTCCATTCAGTGTGTTGCTGCTGCTAAGCCAGGTGGAAACACATGCTGCAATAGTGAGTCAACTGATCACCAGATTCATATTAGTGAAGACAAGCAGATGCTCCTGAAACACATGCAACTGAAAGATCTTTTTTTATTATGTATATTGTACCTATAATATAGAGGTGAGATTTAGCAAAGAAGTACTGTTTGCAAAAGTGTGTTTCTAATGTTCAATGACTATTCAGAGCAATGACAGAAAACTATCATCTTTTAAAAATGCACTGGTATGGGTAGGGGGAAAAAAAAAGAAAAAAAATGCACTGGTATTTTTCAGTATTCCATAAATCAGATCTCTGTTGTTCAATCATAGGAGATAGAGATTTCCACTTTTATTTATTTATTTATTTTTTTATTAAATTTTTAAATTAAATTTATTGGGGTGACAATTGTTAGTAAAATTACATAGATTTCAGGTGTACAATTCTGTATTACATCATCTATAAATCCCATTGTGTGTTCATCACCCAGAGTCAGTTTTTCCATCACCATATATTCGATCCCCCTTACCCTCATCTCCCACCCCCCACCCCCCATTTCCACTTTTAAATAACTAAATTTTTGTCTTTCATATTTGTCCAAAGATTCCCTATATCATTCATGAAAGGGGGATTATTTCATAGCAACTTATTCAGAGAGGAACATTGTAATGGTAATATATAACTGTTACTTTTAGAGAACAAAAGAAAGCAATGCTCTTCTTTCCCCAAAGTTTTGAGTTTTAGGATATTTTAGTGGTGAAGAAGGTGTTGGTAACTGGGAATGTGGTGGAAGTTGTTCCAGTTGTAGACGCAGGGATAGATGGAGGGAGAACATATGGGCAGGTTACATGGGGAATTAGGAGAATGTGGCAGCCCGCAGCAGGCACACTAGGTAGCCACTTACATTGGCAACACCTGTGAAGTCTCTAGGCTGTGGGGGGAGCCCTGGTCTGTAACTGATGAAATTCTGAGATTACTTCTTTGATTATCTGGCTCCCAACAGTATGGACATGACACCAGCATGGGTTAGGAGACTTTCGGGTTCATAATAAATTCACTTTCACATGTGTAAGAATGAAATGAGTGACAGTTGAGTGGCAGGCCGGCTGACACACAGCAAAGCTATGCTGCATGGGAAGTTCGCTTTTGTCGTCTGTATCTGTATTCCAGGGACTGGGTGAATATTTGGGGCTCTCTCTTCTGTCCCAATTTACTCATTCTCTCAAAAAGTATCTAATGAGCTCTTCCCATTCTCTCAAAAAGTATCTAATGAGCTCTTCCCAGGTGCCAGGCTCTCTGCTAGGTATTGGACCAACCACAGTTCATTAAATCATTTGACAATTATTTATTGAATATCAATGATGTGCCAGACAATGTTCTGATCACTGGTAAACAAGACAGACAAAGAGTCTGCATTCACAGCGTTTATATTCTCATGGGGGAGACTGAAATAAGCACAAACACCATGGACATTTGAGAGGAAGTAGAAAAGTGCTCAACAGGCCATTTAAAGTCAGGTGATACAATAGTAACATGGTGGCTTACCTTAGTTTGGCTGGTAGAGAAGGCTTCCTAGAGAAGGTGACCTGTGTGCTGAGATATGAATGGCAAGGAAAGTAAGTCCTAAGATAAGGGAGAGGAGAATCCCACACAAAGGAACAGCTAGTATAAAGGCTCTATATCAAAAACAATTTTGACATGTTTGAGGAAAATGCAAGTCCTTGTACCTGGAGTCTGCTGAGGGGGAGAGCAGTAGCAGAGAGGCTGGAAAGGTAGAGAAGGATATTTGGGGCTTCACAGGCAAGGGTTAGATGCTTCATTTGGTATACACATTGGAAAGCCACTGGGGATTTTCTTTTCAAAATTATCTATCTATCTATATCTATATCTATCTATCTATCTATCATCTATCTATTTGTCATTTATCTATCATCTATAGAAAATGTATTGCTTTATTTGATGTTGTATACATGATATGTTACTAGTACCATTCTGCACTTTGCTTTTTTCACTTAATATGCCTTGGAAATCTAAGCTACTGGGGACTTTTAAGCAGGGACATTACGTGATTTACATTTAAAAGAATGACTCTGGCAGCTATGGGGGAATGCATAGCATGTGCCATTGTTTGTTTGGGCTGCTCTAACAAGATACAATATGAGTAGACTGGGTGCTTAAACAACAAAAATTTGTTTCTCACAATACCAGAGAGTGGGAAGTCCAAGAGTAAGGTGCTGGCAGAATATCTGGTGAGGGGCTGCTTCCTGGTTCTTCCTACTGTGTCCTTATATGGGGGAAGGGGCAAAGGAGCTCTCTGGGGTCTCTCTTATAAGAGCCTGAATCCCTTTTATGAGGGCCCTGCCTCATGACCTAGTCACTTTCTGAAAGCCATATCTCTAAATATCATCACATTGACGATTAGGTTACAATATTTCAATTCTGGGGACAAAAACACTTATTCCATTGTAGTATGAGAAGTGGATTTTATGGAATGTGGAGAATGGAGAATGAGTGGTTGGAACATGCCCTTAAGGAGCTTCTAGTCTTTTTCTTCTCAGCATTTTCATGTTGGTGTCAGCCTAGTTCCTGTGTACTTGTCATTGGTCTCCCACACTGAACCCTGAGATCCCTAGGGGACAAGCCATGTCTGTCTTGTTCACCTCTGTGTCTCAAATATCTAACAAGGTGACTGACACTATAGGAAGTGCACAATAAATGTTTGTTGAGTGGATGAATTAACAAGGCCAGGTAGCTTTTTAAATTAATCATGTTACCCTGAATAGCGTGACTTTCTTCTCATGATAAGTCAGTGTTTGTGATGAAATATCCACTGTGAGGTGTCTTAGAGAGAGATCTTTTTGTGGCAAGAAAATGAAGACCAATGACTAGAGAGTTTTGTATCATCTCTTTGGGATGACAGACAGCAATCAGGGTGGTGGAAGGCCCAGAAACTAATCCATGGAAAATGACTAAGAATAGTAGTGATGTTCACGCCAAGAGAAGACTCATGGCAACATGACAACTGTCGGAAAATATGTAAGAAACTGCCATATGGAAGAGAGAACATGCTTACTTTATATTGCTCTAGGGTAAGAGGCAGGAGCACAAGATGTATGTCTCAAATAAAGGAAAACAATTTTCTACAGCTACCCAGTAATAGAGTATGTTCCCTTGTGAGGTAATGAGTACACTGTCTCCAGAGATATTGAGACAGAAATTAGATAATAATTTGTTAGAGATGCAGCAATAGTGACTCCTGAAATTTATGTAGTGATACCAATAGCTACAATTTATTTAGCACTTACTCTGTGCCAGACACTGTACCAAGGGCTTTGCAAATGTCATCTCATTTAATTTTCGTAAAAACTCTCTGTGGTAGAAATTATCTTTTTTATTTCTGATGAAGAACCTCAGGCTTGGAGAAGTTAAGTGATTTTTACAAAGGCATACAATTACTATAGTAAGTGAAGGAGCCAAGAGTGGATCCAGGTCTCTCTGCAAACTAGGATGTGGGTTCTCACCAGACGTCGAATCTGCCAGCACCTTGATCTTGAACTACTGAATCTCCAGAACTGTGAGGAATAAGCATTTGTTGTTTAAGCCATCCAAGCTATGATATTTTATGGTAGCAGCCTGGACTGAGACAGATAGGAAGTAGTTTTTGTTTTGTTTGCATTTGGGGAAGGGAATTATTAAATGAGAAGACTGTTTTTATTTTACCTTTTTTTGGTCTTTATGGAAGAGAATATAATGTTTAGGATCTCCACAAAACCAAGAAGATATATTTGGATTTCTGATGAAACTGCAATCTGAAATACCTGTCTAATACTCATGCATGACGACAAGTTGGTGATGAAATCAGCATGGTTTCCCTTTCTTTTCCCGTGCTGTCCAGAGCTCCACATGGAGGTAATGCTATTCCCAGGGCAGCTCTGGTGGAGGTGAGTACCAAAATAGACAATCCTTGCAGCCAGTGAAAACCAAAAAACTAGTTTACCTCAGTCTAGACAGAACCCTGGCAGTGTATAACATTGAAAATGCCACTGAATCATATACTTAAGGAGCAAGATGTATTTTTCCCCCAAAAAGAGAAAATTTGCAAAGTAAGGGACACATGAATTGTTCAGTGGAAGAGATCAGGGGAAAGAGAATGTAACCAAATTTTATTAGTGGCTATTCAGTGTCAGGAATTTTTCATATTCAGACAACATAATCTGCACCCTACCCCCAACAAGGCTGTGAGCATGTGTCATTATTTACTCATCAGAATGTGAATAAGCACAACTATGTATTAGACTTCCACTGAAGACATAGTTGTGAACGAAACCCACCAAGTCTGTGCTTTCCAAAAGCTTACCTTCTTGAGGATATAATAATAATGCTAATTTGTATCGAATAAACATGAGCAGGGTTCTATTTTACGTACTCTGTACAGTGCTTCATTATTTCAAAACCTCACAAGGGAGGGAATATTATCAGTTCCTAGTTTGCATCTGAGGAAACTAAGACACAGACAGGAGAGATAACTTGCCCAATCACATAGGTAGTCAGTGGCAGAACTGGCATTCTAAGCTAACCCCAGGGTCTGGCATCAGAACTTATGCTCATAGCCTTATCCTTTGCTGCCTCTATGATGCAAATATGATCCAGATGAAGCTTCAAATGACCAGTGATTGGAAAGAGTGGGACTTAAAACCAGGTCTATCTTGAAGCCCGGCCTCTTTCATCAGGCTACTGATAGTGGTAGAAATGTGGAGTCACTGAAACCAGATCAGATTGAATTGGAATTAGTTCCTACTATATCAGTAAAGCTTTCTATAGTCAACAAAGAACAACACACAATTTAAGGAAGATCCATTCTATAGTGAATTGTTTTGAACTGTATATCATTGTAATAATATACCTTTCCTCCTTCCTTCCTCCCTCCTTTCCTTCCTTCCTTCCTTCCTTCCTTCCTTCCTTCCTTCCTTCCTTCCTTCCTCCCTCCCTCCTTCCCTCCCTTCCTTCCTACCTTCCAACAAAAATGTATTAAGCACCTTCCAATTATCATGGACAGTGCTACATTCATAATACAGATTAAAAGTTTCTTTAGATACTTTGTTTTTGGTTATCAAGGGCCAAATAAGCAGAAGATAAAAAGGTTTTCACTATTCAGTGACTTGGTCAATATGTATTCAGTAAGTGAAAATTTTCTAGGATATTCAGAAAGGATGATTCTTTTTTCTCTAAGAGTGGTTATTTTTAAATTGACAAATGTTACTTCTCTCTTTCTTTTTCTATCCCTTGGATGTTTTAGAATGTGCACAAGTCAGCAAAACTTGGGTTGCTTTTCTTTTCTATTATCAGAGAGGTTTTATCCTAGAGGGCAGGGCCTGGCATTCCGGGCCTGGGATTTCCGAGTTAGCATATGTTTCTTCAGCTGGTCCTGTCGCTGCTGAGCACAGAGAAGCAGAATGTCCAGCCTGAATAAAATGTCAACTGTGTTTTAGCTCTTATCATATTTCCCATGCTCAAGTGGACTAATAAATGGAGAGAGCCTTTCAACCAGCATGGTGGGTGAATTGTGAGAACCAGGACACGTGAAATGAAGAAAGGAAAGATCCTTCTCCTCTGTGAACTTGTATTTACTGAGGGCTGTGTCCTCACAGACAAGGAAACAGCTCTGTTGTGGAAGTGACCGTCCTGTAAAAGGGAAAAGCCATGAACACATCATGTCATGTAAGAACACGATGAGGGCTCGGTTAGCATATCTCCCACTTGTTCACTCTCTTAGCACTTTGGGGAAGATCTAGAATAGGATAGGGATTGTCTTCACAGACTTGCATTAACAAGTTTGATAAACACAAAGCAACAATAGTCCGACATCTGTTACATATGACTTCCCAGTTCTGTGAGTATTTATCACCTTGCTCAAGATAGCTGCAGATGTGGAAAGTCCTACTGAAGTATGCCTTTCAGAGGTCCTTGCTATGATTCACCCCTCTCTCTGGAAAAACACAAGCCACTCAGAGTTGGCCATCTGTCTTAGCCACTTGTGGCAGGTCACTCTGTCTACTCACAAATTTCATAGATCATGCACAGAATGTAAGTCAGGCACAAGCCAGGAGTGTTCAAAAACTGAGTTTTATTTTATAACTACAAATATTTTCCTTGACTATGAGCCCTCTGGTCTCCCTAGAGCAAAGAATTTATTTTATGATGTTTATGTAACTTCAGTCCAGTCCAGTGTATTTATCCAGGCTAATTAAGCTACTGTTCCCTCAGTCACTCTTTAGGCTCCCAAAGACCAGTTAGTCTTTTCTTCCAGTCATAGTTCAGGTCAAAGTTCTGTCTGAACTGCCTCCTGGTCCTGGCTGCACAAAAGTCAATTCACAGCTGCAGTAAAGACGGGCAAAGGCAGGTCACATCCTAAGGCTGGTCAGGACTTGGTGACAGTTCGAATGTGAAACCTAAAGGGAGGGAGGAGTCAGAGGTGACACCTAGATTTGGATCCCAGATGGCATGGGGAATGATGTTTCCATTAATAAACACAAAGGGCAGACATAGCAGACACGTGTAAGAGGAAGAAGAGCTGGTTTATGAAATGGAAATCCATGCTGTATTAAGTTTGGGATAAACTGACTTTGTAGTGTGGACCAGGTATTCTGATAGGACTGCAGGTCTCAGGTCTAGAAAAAGATCAAAAGTACAGATTTGGAGTTCGTCTGCACAGAGGTGATGGTTGGTGCTATTGGATTTGGGCATTTTTTGAAAGGAGATCACTGAGAGAAGAGAGTCAAGTAAAGCTTGGAATAGCACCCCATGGGGGAATAAAGGAGGGATCGAAAAGTCTGGAGATTAGCCAGGGTTATACTGAATCACTAAAGACAAGGAAGAGGAGAATTCCAGAATGTCCAAATCAACGGTAAAAGTGGACATTGTATAGTGAATGAAGTAGCAGGGCAAAGACGGTACTAAAAGAATCCACATAAAAGAACAACAGAAAGAAAGGCTGGAGCAACACTTGTGACATTAGATGTCTCTACATAAACCCAATATAGGTCACAAACAAGGTGAACCTGAAGCGTAACCATGCAGAAGGAAACAGAGTGACACAAACTCACAGACATGCCAACAAGGTCTGGTGTGATGGTCCACATGCCTGGGACACAACAGTAAGAATGCTTTTTTTCAAAAGAGCCACAATTCTCAGACAGGACAAGGGAGATGATCACATAGCAAGATTATTTGCCCTGATATATCCCAAGGTTGAAGTTTCATAGAGAGTATTTAGACAGGACAAAAATACGCCATAACACAGAGGTAGCACTGCTGCTGGAATGTTCTGTAGAGGGTCTGGTTAGAAGCAACCAAGAGATGATAATTTCCTAAGGCAAGCCATAAATCTGGCCCACAGGAGGGTACTATGGTGGGCAGGGAGGAGGGTTTCAATTCTGAGACACTTTGCCCCTAGTTTTAATTTACTGAATAGTAGGACCTAAAAATTTCACTTCTTAAAAGATAGAGAAATATGTTGAGTTTCTTATTAGTCTGGGTTTAACTCCTACTAAAAAGGCACTCACTGGCAGGCCGAGCACCCTTCAGCAATTACCTCTCACCCCATCTCAGCCCGCACTATTTAAGCATCCTGGCCTCTCTTCCTGGATTTGGGCTGGGAGAGCTAGAGCTGATGTTTGGGTGTTTGCTGGAGTGATCTGTAAAGAGCACTTGCTTTCTGCTAGACTTAGGCCTCAGTGGGTCACCACCTGGAGGGGACCTGCCTGGGAAAGAATCCAACAGAAGAAAGCAGGGCTAAGAGATGGAGACGTCTTTCTGAACCCATCATTGGACATGTTGATCAAGCCTTCACTTCATGAAGCATATCTGAGATTTCTCATTTAAATGAATTGATAATTTTAAAAAAATTTGCTCAGATCAATTTGAATTGTCATTCCTGTCATTTGTAACTGAATGACACATAACAAGTATGGCTTTTTACTTGGCCTTCCTGATTTTCATTTTCTGACCCATCTTCTACCACAAGATTTTCAGTGTTTTCTTTCTAAACCATAAATTCAAAAATATCACTGTCTTGCTTACACCCTTTTTCAGACTTCTTAGTAACTACTGAATAAAATCCAGACTTCCTTAGGTATTGTGTAAAATCTGTTATTATCTGATATTAAATGACTCATCTCTTGCCACTTTCTTCCACCTCTCTTAAATTCTAATTTAAATGACTAAATTCTTTCATTTTGTAAAGTTCTATTTGTTTTTTCCCCCAAACTCATCTGTTTGATCATGCTATTACAATTTTGCATTTTAGTAGTTTGTTTTAACTTCTAGTTTGTAATTGTGTATTGTGAGCTCATCTTCAGCAGGAGTATTTTTCTTTGTTCTCGCACAATAAGGATAATTGTAAGTTTGGACTGCATCTATTCATGAAGCAGAGAGTTGGGGGAGGGGGGAAGTAACAATGCTTTTCTGCCCATGTACTGTCTTGTATGGGCAGAAAGTTTCGTTTTTGCTTCACTGGGCTGGTAGGTGAAGTTTTATTAGTTTCCTTTTCATAGTCAAGGCAGCCCTTTGAGGCTCTGGTTTTATGCAGGAGTTTCTATTCAAGTGTCCTCCCTCCTTGGGTGGACTCAGACCATATTTTCTGTTCCTTCATAGTCATTAAAGCCCTAATCTTCAGGGTCTAGAGCCAATATACTAGTTTGATACCCCCAGAGTTATAGCAATGTCAAAGCTTCTTAATTCTCCAGCTCTGAGCACTTTCTTTATTCCTGGCACATGGAATTCTTCTTCTTCTTCTTTTGGGTTTCTTTGAATTTTTTGAGTTTGTATATTTAGCTGATATTTCAATTTATTTGTAGCTGGAAGATAGTTTTCTTATGTAAGCAATATTTTTTTATCATATTCTACATCGTTAGTCACATTGCTCACCATTTTTCCTACTGTGCTATTTGCACTGTCCATTCATTCATTCCACAAATATTTTTTGAGCGTGTACTTTGTGTCAAGCATTGTTCTAGGTGTTTGGGATACAGCAATGAATAGAAAAAGATTTCTGAGCTCATGAAGCTTACCTTCAGACAGGAGGAAAGAGATATGATGAACTAGAGCTACACAGATTAATAAGAATGAATCTCAAAAACATACAATTGCATAAAAAGTAAATTTCAAAATAGTATGTGCAGTACAATCTCCATTTTCTAATGTTAAATATATGTAACCTAGTGTTATTTATCATCATACCTAGTAAACTAAAATATGCAGAGGAAGGAGAACCACCATATTCAGAAGTAGTTACCTCTGGAAGAAAGGGAGGGAGAAGACTAGGCCTACACAATAAGGACTACACAGCAAGCATCATTTGCTTCCCTAATGTTTTGGATTCTTTTTTTTTTTTTTTTTAATTATATATGTGAAGCAAAAGGGGCCAAACAGTAATATTTAACAAAACTGTGTTGTGGTTACACATATGGCATTTATAATACGCTATGCATTTTCTGTGTGATTAAAATAATTCCTGATAAATGAAAATGCCAAATGCCTTTTAAAATGAGACTTAAAAATAAATAAATAATTTATTTTTAAAATTTATTGGGGTGACAATTGTTAAAAATAAAGAAAGAAAGAAAGAAAGAAAGAAAGAAAGAAAGAAAGAAAGAAAGAATTATATAGTGTGTTGAAAGCTGGTAAGTTAATATGGAAAAAAGAAGAGAAAAAGTAGAGTAGGGTAAGGGGTATCAGGCGGGTGGGGGGTGGAGGACAGGTTGAGCTATTAAGTAGGGTGGTCAGTGTAGTGTCCCTTGAGAGGCATTTTTGAGGTAACTGTGAGAAGATCTTTGTGAAGACTTGAAGGAGGTAACCTCCTGCCTATCTTAGATGTCATTCACTCTGCTGGAAACCAAGGGGGCAACCCTAGGAGAGTCTGTGTGAGTGTTATGGCAGCAGAACTGCAGAATTTGGTGACAAAGAAATGGGGAGCGCCTAGACTGCCTGGCAGGTAAGTAGTGGGTATCACTACCTTTCAGTGAGACAGGAGATGGGGGAAGAAAACTAGTTTCTAGGGGAAAGATAATGAGGTTTCAGTTCTTTAGGGGAGGCAAAGTTTATCCCGGGACTTAGATCAAAAGGATATTCCTCTAGGTGTTCTGCATGCAGGGAACAAGAAGTTGTGTGTGAGACAAACCTTTAATCATAGTTTTCCAATAAGTGTATAGTTTTTGTTAATGGATTACTCCTCATGTAACCTGGAAATATAATAAAAAATGAATATCTGTGAAAGTAATTCTGCAGGGGCCCAAAACCATATCATTCAAGTAATTAGCCTCCACTACCTCTCTTAATTTAGGCTTACATTTTAGAGTATTTAAGTTTTAGACGAGGACGTATAGAGGGATTGCAGTTATGCCAATTAATTTGGCTTTGATTTCCTTACATTCCTCCCAGTCCTCCTTTACCATCACTCCACACCCAACCTAGTGTCTCTCTGGAGCCTCATGGACTAAGTATAATCCATCATCACATAGTAGCTTTTAAATATTTGAAGACAGTTACAATAATTCCATCAAGTCTCTTCCTCTGTATAAATGACACTAGTTCTTTCTATTGTTCTTCATTTGAGCCATGGCATGTTTCTCAGAGCCACTCCCAGCCTCACCACACTGACCACCTTCTTGCAAATATAGTCTATTGTGTCAATGTCTGTCTTAATTCCCCAGACATGGTCTGACAGCACAAAGTACGGTGATCCTATTCCTATTAATACAACCCAGGATTATATTGTTTCACTTAACGTCAGCATATAATTTTCCCATATACAGCTATCATGCCTCGTCTACCATCCTGTTAACAGTGAAGAGGTTACAACTCAGGATAGACGCTTTCACCCACTACTAGACACATCTAACCATTCTTTGCATGTAGTTGTCCAGTAAGCAATGCATATTACAAACCTCACTGTTATCCAGGTATTCATATCTTATTTACAAAATATATACAAGAATTTATCAAATGCTTCAATTAAATCTAGAAGCAGTACATTTATGTCTTTCTCTAATCTACTGGAATCTTTTCGTAATGCAAGTAGAACAGTTTTGTGAAACTAGTTAATAATCCATGCTGACTTCATGCAACAATCTTTGCTTTTCTAAAGGCTCACATACCACATATTTTAAAATCCGCTCTAGAATTAGATTCAAATTGATGCCATATTGAATGATCTATAGCTTCTGGAATTTATTTGTCCTTTCTTTTTGAACTTAGAAATAATTTTTTTGTTCAAGTTTTACCACTGTCCATTACCAGATGTCAGCGGAAGGGCAATCAATGCTCTCGCAGCCAAGGAACCATGGTTTTAGACCAGATTTGCCCCTGAGCAAGTTGCTTGACTCATTTGTAAAAATTAAGGGTTTGTACTATAACCACTGAAAGTGCTTCTTGCTTAGTTTCTTTAATAAGAAACTATCTTTTGTTAATAGACTCTCTATATTCTTCTGATTTCAATGTATAGTCCTAGAGTGAATTGCTTCCCCTTGTTAATAATAGATGTGCCACCCTGAAAAGTAGTTAATTATCTAGTTTGGGTTCCTATTGTTCCTTTTTAAAAAACATAATTATTGAAATATAATTCACATGCCATAAAATTCACTCGCGTAAAGTACACTATTCAATGTTTTGGGGCATATTCACAGAGTTGCACAACAATCACCACAATCTAAGTATAAAACATGTCCAATCCTTGTTCTTAAATGGGCTTGAGTCCACAGCTTTCTCAGCATACTGAAGTGACAGACTAAGATCCAGGACTGAAAACCTTCTTAATTATTTCTCCCATTCCTAGATTGTGTTGCCTCACTCAGAAGTACAACCGGGACGTAGAACACCACTGGCTTGCTTAGTAGGAATGAAAGCTTTTGGGAATGCCCACAGACATTTTTCATGATCCACTAAATTCTTATTCACCGTATATTCCCAGGGTAGTAGAAATTATGTGACTGTTGTAGTAACCTCAAGACATGGACTCTTGGTACCTCAGGTACTTTTCCCCTATTCTTCAGTCAAAGCACTCTTAAGTCTCTTGATTCAAGAACAAATATTTCTTGAAGCTGCTAGGTACCAGGCTGTGGAGACTCAAGGCTCTGGAGATTCGGGAATGAATAAGACAGGCAAAGTCCAGCTATTGCAACACTTAAGTCTAGTTGGAGGAGACAAGCAGGAAACAATGATTAAAATATGTAATTTCAGGTAGAAATAAGCACTATGAAGAAAGTTAAACAGGGTGACATAATATAGTTACCAAGAAGTATACCATTATGGAGTTCAGAAACACTTTCACACCTGTTATCTCAGCCTTCACAACCTTTCTGTGGTATGGAAAAGGCATGTGTTGTTAAAATTTCCTGTGGTAGCTGAGAAGCTGAGCTGCAGAAAGTTTCAGTGACTCCAAGAAAGTCTTACAGCTAATGACTGAGAGAGCTGGGTTTTGGGTCTGGTTGTCTGGCTGCAAACCAGGATGCTTTCTACCATGTCATTCAGGAAATAGAAATGGTTACACAAATTATGGCGTGTCTATTCTCATGGAATACCATGTCATCATTACAAATAATAACTATGGAGGCTGGTGGTTGTGATATAACACTAAGGAAAGATACAAAATACAAAATTACATATGTACCATGTAAAAATATGAATGCCTGTGTGTAAGGACTGGAAAATGACACACAGAAATTAGCATAGTTGTGCTTTGAGGTAATTCTTTTTCTGGTTTCCTAAATTTAAATTAAAATAAGTTTGTACCCAAAATAAAATTAAGACACTGGATGAAAATTATTTTGACATTTTGACTATAACAACTAGTAAATTTTCATTTCTATAAAGATCAGTTATATTCTATATATCTATATCTATATCTACATCTACATCTATCTAGTCACCATCACAGTTGCAGGAGTAACAAAAACATTTGTTGAAAATGTAGTTTGTAGAAGACACAGGGGACAATTATCTGATCTTCAAAAATGGGTTTTTGGAAGGCCAGCCTCCTAATGGAGAAATAACCTGGGTCAGAAAGGAAACTCACAAGGACTGTATTCCCTCTCTCAAACAAAGAAATAGAAATAGGAGAGTCTTTTTCTGCACAGAATGCATTTGTTTCCTGGGTAGAAGCTTTTCAATCACTCCAGAACAAGACTTGCCAGCTAAAGTCTCTCACTGGCCTCACCAGAAAAACTGTGAGTGTAATGTGCAAATCAAAATTCTAATGGGACACAAATAGATGTCACATACATGGGTCATTTGAGGCGCCTTGAATATAGGGACAATTTTCAAAGGTAGGGCAGGATGCAGGGAAACCACCAGAGATGGTGGATAGTGCAGTGGCCTAGGGCTATTCACAGAGGGATGCTGTGTCCACCCCCAGGCTGAAAGGCCAGGAGCCTTGAGGAAAGGGCCCCCGGACAGGAGATGTGGCATGTGCCCTCCCCAGGAGGGATTTGGGGGATTAAATACCTTCCCTTCACACCCCTGCCAGGTTGCACTTACCAGTGTCCCATGATGCCTGGAACTCAACAGGAAGAAAGAGGGGCAAGGGAGCTCTTTGGTGTGACCCTTGCAGGTTAGTCTTCTGGGGGCACAGAGCAGAGTGGAAAAGGGTGAAAAGCAGATTTGGAGGGACAAAGAGAAGACATCCATGGAGTGGAAGAAGTAGGGAAAGATTCATCCTGGCCCCTCCCTTCTTCACAAACTCCCCTCCCTCCTCTGTTTTCCCCCCAACACTTCCTACTACTAGGTACTTGCTGGGGTATAGAAGGAAAAGCAGGGGCAGTGAGGGTCTGGAGTCTAGTACTCAAAGATACAAAATCTCTGAGTCCCTTATGATGTGACAGACTTAATTTCTCTGTGGCCTTTGTGTGCTAGTAAAGAGCAAGGGCTCTGCAGTCAGACTATCTGAGTTCAAATCTTGCCTCTTTAATTTACTATGTGATTCTGTGCACCACCCCCCTTTTTTTCATTGTCATTCAATTCCATTTAGGAACAAAGTGCTTGAAGGATACTCAAAAAGTATTACTAATTTCTGTCTGTAAATGGGGATTATTGTGCCTATTTCTTAGTAGTGTTATGAGAATTAAACAAGATAAAACATATGAAAGGACTTCAAAGATTATAGAGCAACATAAAACAACACCAATGCTTCCACTTTCCCTTTTTCTATTCCTCCCTCTTTTCTTTCTTTTTCTATATCCATTGAGAAAATAATTATGGAGCCAGACGCTGTTCTGGGCACCGAGGAGCCAGTGGAGAACCAGTAAATAAGGTCCTTGTGATCCTGGAGCATATACTCAATGGGGCATGTGGATGAGAAGCAAACAACAAAATCAGTGGGCAAGGTAACATTGAGTGGTGGCAAGTGCCACAAAGAAAATAGAACAGGCAACTGGGTTAGAGTGAGAGTGGGAATTTGGGTAAGGCAACTCCATGGTGTCTGCCTGGAGGAGGAATTTGAGCTGAGACGTGAGTGACAAGAGAGATTCTGGCATGGCAAGATTGGTGGGAAGATGTAAGCCAAGGAAACAAGAGTCCAAGGCTAACACAGGAAAGAGCTTGGCGTATTCCAGGGCCTGGGAGAAGGCCTGAGCGTTTAGAATCTGAAAGGCATAAGGCTGGAGAGGTGGGCAGGAGTTGCAGTTGTTAAGGTGCTAAGTAAAGACATGTCATGATCTGAATCTTTTTAAAACAGGACAAATAATCTCCTGCTTAGATGCTGTCCAGGGGGTTGTGAGGATTAAGGTGGTAAAGGGAAGGCATCTAGTGCTGTTCTGAGACAAGCGCCATCCATGAGGCTGAGACAAGATGGAAATGCTTCTCAAGAAGTGTACACTGGAGCTGAGCCTTGAAAGGGGGAATACGTCAAATGCCGAAAGCTCGAGGCAGGGCGTTCTCGTCGAGTGGCGAAGAGCACTTGGACACAGAGAAGAGAACCCATAGAAAGTTTCTGCAGCGCCAAGCCCTCGCCCCATCTTCCAGTCCATGTGCCCACGGGCATAGTGGCCACCACGTTTGGCTGAGGTCTTAGGCTCTGGGACAGAGTCCAATAATGTGCCACTTGGTCTCTTGATGTCTTTCACACTGTGTTGATCCCCAGAATGTGCCAGTCACCACCCACAAAAAGACCAATATACTTTCAAACAGTAAATGACGATTTTAGCTAGTGTTACATGGTGGAAAGAGCCTTGGAATTTGAACCTGGTTCTGCCCCCTTTATTTGGCTTTGTAACCTTTTGCAAAAACCACTTAATTCCTCTAAGTCACTGTTTTCCTGTTGGTAAAGAGAAAACATTACCTATTCCCAGGACTGTTGGAAAAATTCAATGACATGACATATAAAACTCTGCATTTTCATTCCCTCTGCCTCCACCCTTCTGAGGCCATTTATAATTGATAAATGGATTCTGAAGCTTTTTGGATGTTCTGTGTCTGTCAAAGAAGCAATGCCAGCGAAGGCATCTGTAGAGCGGGTTTCCTCTGGATTAAACCTAGCCAGCAAAATATGCTTCTCAGTCCAGTATCCTTCCTGCTAGGTTAGATATCCAAAAGTAACGTGCTTATTCTCCAAGGTAACAGCAATGCTTATATCAACAAAAGGGAAAGGGTCAGACGTTTTAAAATAGAAAAGAAGGTGAAAAAGCTCAATTTGCCCAGTGAATACTGACCTCTCACAAACATTTTAAAGCCCAAATGTAGAATTGGCTCATTTTCATAAACTCGGCTTTAGATACAGTTTCTCCTGTCTGGGGAGCCAGGCTGAATGCCCCAAGAACTTACAGAATGATAGCATCTGTGATCTTCATGGAGGAAATATTCTGTGCATTTATATGGAATATTTTTAGTCCATTAGCCTCTATTTGAATATTTGAGTAGATTCTTGCTGCACAAAATGTTTCGTTCCAACTGCAGCTCAGTGGGTTGCTCAGGTCAAAGTGTTCGTGATTAATTCTTTTCATAAACACACTGAAGGAAAGAAACAAAGGCCCTGGTGTATATCAGTATTTTAAATGTTGTGACTTCGATTCCATTTAATTATTTTCTCCCCATGGCTTTAAATTGAAGGGCTTCAAAATCAGGAGTTGCTTCTCATCAACTTAATTGCTTTCCCCTGGTAAAAGAGAACAAGTTCAGAAATAAAAGGCTCCAAAGTGGAGGCAATGTGAGGAGAGAGAGTGAAGAGCTCTGGGCTGGGCATCCAGAGCCCTGGGTTATAGGCCTGGTCCTGTGACGACCAATCTCCTGAACTCTTCCTCACTGCTTCTATCTCTTCGTTCTTTAAAATAGGACAGATATTCTCTAGAACCTTTCCTAGCACTAAAAATTATGTTATGCAATTGTGGCAACAATATTCAGAGATCGTCACTCTCGCCCAGTATCAGAAATCTTGCAGAGTTCTGGAGTACTGGAAAAGGAAGGAGATTTGATGTGCTCACCACTTATTGACTGTGACTTTGGGGAACAGAATAAATCCCCTGAGCTGGGCCTTCTCACCTGTATGACAGAAATCATCGTACATGCTTTCAGAACTATTGTGAGCATCGAAAATCAAAATAAAGCAATGAATGCAAAACAGCTGAGCTAAGGAGCACTCCAAAGGGGTTGGGGCATTGAGAGTCTCTGGATGGGAGGTGAAGTTAGGGCTGGGGTGGAGATGTAGATGGTAACTGGTGAGTCCACAAGGATGTGAGGCAAAATGGCAAATGCTGTTCTCTCTGGGGGCTGCAAGGGCTCAGTGGAAGCAGCCAAGGCCTCCTGAGACTGACCCATTATTTCCAGCATTGCCCAGTGTGAGCATTTGGGCTGGACCCAGAGCAGATCAGACAGGCCCTGCAGACAGGCCCTGTGAGTGTGCCAGACATGTAGGCCCAGGGGAGGCTGCACAGCCAAGTTGTCCATGCCATCCTGACAGCCACACAGAACAGAAGATTCAAAATAGCTTCCACATGCAGATATGAATTGTCCAGATGGTCTAAAACATGTGGGACCCCTGTAGTCTGTCCTCAGGAGACAGCCATATTATTTGTTAGACTTCTACTTCATAACATTCCCCTTTTCCCCAGGCGTATCCAGGTGAGAACAGGTTATTGAACAAAAAATGCACCCTGGGGATAAAAATCTCAAATAATCAAGAAGGAGTATGAAGGATACTTGTAAAGAGAAATAGTTTCTCATTCCATCCAGCCATTCCCCATCTTTTATTTTCCTAGTTAAGAGGAGTTCTCTGCTATTTATGTTAGTCCTTTGTGATTTAATATGGGGGTACTGTTTTTCCTATGGATGAGTTATAAGATTACACATATTCCTGTAAGCAGGCCTAGGGTCTACCCTGGAGGGGTGATTAGCCTTATTCTTTTGGGTTTAGACCACTGAGATTCTATGCTAGCTTGAGAGCATTCCCCAAGGTAGCACTGAGACGAAACTGTCCTCCCTCATAGGAAAATCCCCCTTCTCTCCTCACTTTAGAGATTGGGGTCTTACTTATTGTGGGAGATGATGAGTCCCTTGTCCCCTCTGGTCTATCTCTCTATCCTTCTATTGACCACCTTCCTGAATCACAGTTCTATCTGTCACCAGGGTGGAGACTGTGGCAAGAATAAAAAATCAGACATTGTCCATTCTCTATTCTCTGTCCAGAATCATCATCATTACAACAGACACTGTTGGTTGCATTCCTTGTTTCTTCTGTGCTGGCAGAGCCCAGATTTTGTTCTGATATCTACCATCCTCTGTACAGCCATATGCCCAGGAAGGTGGTTCCATCTTCTGATTGGTGAAAGCTGATCATGGTATTTTGTTCTTCCTGTCAGTGATTGGTTTATTCATAACATGTGACATAGTCCTGGCCAATAAGATATGGGGCAAGGGGTTACTCCTGGGAAAGGTTTTCCTTGTTCTAAAATAAGAGAGACACAGGAAGCAATGATCCTTTTCTTCTGCTGGACTTTATAATGTTTGCATGTGCTCTCTAGAACTGAAGCAGCCATCTTGTGACCATCAAGAAGAACTGGCCCAAGAACAAAGCTGATATGCTAAGGATGACAGAGTGAAAAGCTGAAAAGAACTGGGGTCCTTAGGGATGGAATCAAGCCACTGAAATAACCAACCCTGAAGCCACACCGTCTCTGGATTTCTTGACTTTTAAAGCTAAGCAAATGAGGGTTCTCTTTTATCTGCAGCCAAAGGAACTGGACCTATGCAGAAATTGCCACCAAGAGAGGTTATACACAATGACAGGGAAATGAGGGAATATGAGATCAGTTACCTGTTCTGGTTGGAACCAAAGGAAGTGTATTAGGTGTATTAGGTAGTGGGAGTTGAATAAATCATGACAGAGTTGCAAAAAAAGGTAAATTATGAGCTTTGTTCACCTGAAATGGAGTATCTTTTGAAGACAAGGCTTGGATGGACCAGGTGGCAGCTACCATACAACCTTGCTATCTCCCTATGTCTTTGAATTCCTTTTTCTCCATTACAGAAAACTTGATAATATCATGTTCTATAGGCCAGATTGACTGCTTCTATTTGAACTGGACAGCTTTAAGAGGGAAAATGTCAAACTCTAATTTCCAATTCACGTTCAGGCTGAAAATTGGAAATTACCTAAATCTAATTATCTACGGTTGAAAGACTAAAAACCAAACATCAAGTTTGATCCTACTGATTCCTGAATTATAAAGTCATTAATATCACTGCTTTCCTAAACTTCTTATGTGATTGTACAGGGCATGCCCACCTCTCGTGAAGGCATGCATCAGTAAGAGGTGAGCTCCCAGAAAAATGGAGACCTATGAGAAGAGTTGGATGGTGTATTAATCTGGATTCTTCAGAGAAAGAAATTGGCTTAAGCTATTATACAGGCTGAGAAGTACTAAGATCTGCAGTCGACAAGATGTAGACCTAGGAGAGACAATGACACAGTTCCATTCTGTGTCTGAAGGACTAAGACTCAAGAATGCTGATGGTGTAAGTTCCAGTCCAAGTTGGAAGCAGGAGAAGACCAATATCCAGCTTGAAGACAGTCAGGAAAAGTGAATTCTCCCTTACTCAGCTTTTTTGTTCTATTCAGGCCTTTAACAAATTGGGTGAGGCCCACTCATGTTAGGGAAGGGAATCTGCTTTACTCAGTCTACTGACTCAAATGTAATGTTATCCAGAAACACTCTCACAGACACACCCCAGAATAATATTTATTAAAATATCTAGGTACTGCATGGCCCAGTCAAGTTGACACATAAAATTAACCATCACAGAGTCCTCTAAGCCCTTAATTTCCCCTGAGCCTTCCTTCCTCTGTAAAGCAGCCCTCTCTCCCTGTCTAATGAGACTATTTTTTCCCCTATTAATGGCTTTGCAATAACCTAGCAAGGAGCCAATTCTCCTCTTTCCCAATTGCACCAATGTCTCCAACCCCTGCCATGTATCTAGAGTCATATCCCAGAATATATCAGTGGGCCAGTTACAAAATTAGACCCAGGAGATTATTTTCATACCAGATGGAATTGGAAGAATTTGCTAATTGTTTCAGCAAAATAATAAAGATCATTGGGAAGGAATTCTGAGCATACAAGATCAAGGAAAGAGGAACATGATTCTAAATGAGACTGAATTTGTTAATATGTATGAACTAACCAGAGATTCTGAGTTCAATATGTTGGTTCAATATATTTACCTATTTGCTCGGTTGCATAAAATTTTGACACAACAGTGAGACATGCTAAATGAAAATAAGTTGCTAGAATTTCCTTTCTATAATGGAGAAGAAGGAATTCAAAGACATAGAGTGATAGCAATGTTAGAATGGACTTATCCAGCTTCACAAACCTGCACCCTAACGTATGTCCCCTGAGAAGACCCAGAAGATACTGCTTTAACCGAGGCATTAAGAAATACATTGCTCAGGGAAGCACTTGTATCTTTGAAAAGTAGTGTAGTGACTGTTCTATGGGGCCAGGGGTGCTAGCTTCTATTTTCCCTGTGATGTTTGAAGTGAAGTCATACCGAGACTTAAGAAAGAAGATCTATAAAAGCAGTATAGAAAGATTAGAGACTTGACATTGTCACTGTGGGAAAAGAGGAAGAGAGCTGTTTAGAAATATGTAGAAGTGTTGTCCAGCAACATTGGGGGCCTGGTTGATGTTGGAAAATATGAAATGTTGGTGGCCTGATCCACTTGGCTTTGCGCGTGTGCATGAGTGTGTGCACGCACACTTTCCTAGTAGCAGCCAACAGCCGGAGAATTAGAGGGGTTAGATTGATCTGTGGTTGATACTTATCTAACATGTATGAGAAAATGACAAGGGGATAAGGAGGTGATGGCATTGAGAGAGTTCAAGTGTTAGGCCATGGGGAATAGTCTAGACCAGGAGAGGAGGAGCCAGGAGAGGGCTGTTAGAAGGAAGTAGAATGATTAAAGAATTAGCTATCTTGAGTCTGAAAATTGAAGATTAGATGGGATAATAGGATGACAGAGACTGGCGTTATTTACCAAACCTGTTTCTTCTTCCTTCTAGACCACAGTTAGATTACTTTTCCATTTTCCTTGTGAACATGTGTCTGAGCTCTGGCCACTAGACTGTGGTTGGAAATGTTATGTGCCTATTCTAGGCCTGTCCTCTAAAAATTTCCATGTTTAACCTTGGAAGTCACAAGTTAAAGATAATGGAGTCACAAAATGGGTTAATGAGGAATTTTTGAGGTGCTTTCCTGTGCAAAATGAAACTTGAACTCCTTTCTCTTCCTCCAATTGCACATGAAAACCTACTTAGTCCCATTACTTCCCATTACAATAGAGGAAGCACCCCCTCTTCCTATCAAAATCCAGCCCCTTTACCTATATTTGGGCTTTCATTTCCCCTAGCTTCTCAGAAAATGTGTATTATTATATTATAACTTGAATATTAAAGCTGTTATTCTCTTTTAACTTTCAAACAGTGTCAGATTGTCCTCATTTGTAAAAGCAAAATACCTCCATTTTCTGCCTCCATGATCTCCTCAATCTACTTCCACTTGCCAAAAATAAGGGGTATTCAATACTTGGTGTTCTCACTTCCACCTCCATCCTCAATATTATCTGGCTTTTGACTCCATCACACCAACAAACAGCTCCCATAAAGATCACCATTGACCTCTCTGTAATTAACCCTGTCCTTGCCTATTTAACTCTTAGCATCATTCAGCCCTGCTGACAACTCCTTCCTTTTCCTCTTGACTTTTGTGACTTTACATTCCCTTGATTTTCCATGGATCTCCAAGCTATTCTTTTTGTCTACTTTGCATCTTCCTCCTCTGCTACCAGTATCAAAATTCTCAACTCTTCATTCTAGCCCCTCCTCATTTCCTGCTCTGTATTTTTAGGCTAGGCTGGTGGTACTCAAATGGGACTACACCTGGAGAATCACATTGGGAAGGCTTAAGAAATATTGATTCTGGGGTTCCCCTTCAAGAGATTTTTATTTAATTTCTTTGTGATTGGTTGCATAAAATCTAAGCCCATACTAAATGAAAATAAGTTGCTAGAAGTATCTTGCTGCAGTGGAGAAGACGGAATTCAAAGACTGAAGGAGATAGCAATGTTGGAATAGATTTATCCGGGTTCACAAACCTGCACCCTAAATACTTGTTCTCTGAGAAGACCCAGAAGCCACTCCTTTCACCAAGGCATTAAGAAATACAATCCCAGCCCTTGGGTTTTTTTTAAAACCTCCCAGAGGATTCTAAAGTGCAGCCCAAGTTGTGAATCACATCTCTTCGTTATGTCATCCTCACCCATGGCTTTAATGACTACCTTGATTCAGATGACTCAACAGTTTTTATCTCCATCTCAGAAATCCCCTTTGAGTTTCTGACCCATAGAATTCATTGATTATTTGGCTTTTTCACTTGGGTGCCTTAAAGGAAACTTCCCACCTTCCCGGCTCACCTCAAATCACACTCTCCCTTACCCCTTGCCCTCCCTCATATTGCTCTCCATGCTTCAAATTCTCCTGCTCTAGTCTTTGTACCTGTTGTTCCCTCCACCTGGACTCTTCTCCTTTATTTAGTTAACTCTTATTATTCCTGTAGTTCTTAGTTCTCAGCCCATGGTCACTGCCTCCAGGAAGCCTTTCCTGGCTCCCCAGATGTATCTCAAAGCTCCATGTACCATACTGTCAAAAAACTAATCACAGTTATAATTTTAACTTCATTTGCATGGTTATTCATTTAAATCTGTCTTTTTTACTGGGCTGAAGTTGCCCTTTTTGTTTGTTTATTTATCCCTTTACTTATTTTGTGAAATCTAAGATTCTGACTCTAAGATGCATTGTTATTTTATATACTCAGTAAGAAAAAGCACTGAAAATTATAACATGGCCATCTATTTTATGATACATACAGATTTTAGATTTTACAAAGTAAAAAGATATGTATGTATCAATGAAACACTGTATTACTGGAGCATCACATGATGATTAATTCATAAGAGGCACTTAACTATTTGTTTAAAAAGTAAAAGAGATCTTGAGGGTGGAGCTTCTAGTATTTGTCATAGGTTTACGGAAATAATGGGGAAGAATATTTGAAAATTGGGAACGTAATTCTTGGATGCAAAGATTGCTGAAAGGAAGCTCAATACAAAGTGGCACTTTTAAAAAATAAACTTAACTTTTTAGAGCAGTTTTATATTCATAGCACAATTGAGCCGAAAGCAGAGACTTCCCATGTGTCCTTGCCCCCACCCATGCGTAGCCTTCCCTGTTATCATCTTCCACCGGAGTGGTACACTTGACGCATCATAATTACCTGAAGTCCATAGTTTACATTACAGTTCACTCTCAGTGTGTACATTCTATGAGCTTGGACAAATGTATAATGACATGTATCCATCATTATAGTATCATGCAGAATAGTCTCACTGCCCTAAAATTCCTCTATACTCTGCCTATTTATTTATTTCTCTTCCTTAAGTCCTGGTTACCACTGATATACAAGGGGTGCCAAAAAAAATGTATCCAAGTGGACACTTTGGTCAACGTTGCTCAAGCAGTAGTTCGCCATGATCAGAAGTGTCTGGACACTGATGGTAACCACTTTGAGCACCTCTTGTAATTGCAGAAGTCAAACGTGACTTGTATTCATCTTTTTGTTATCGATATTTGTTGAGTATTACAATTTTAATAGTTTTCCTTTCTTAAAATGTGTATACATTTTTTGGCACCCTCTGTATTTATTGTCTCCACAGTGATATAGTGATATACTCTGGCCCAGGAACTCAAATCAATAAAGTGTCACACCTCCCTGAAAGTCATTGCTTACTCACTCTGAAAGCAGCACATTTCCCAATTGACCAGTCAGGACTTAGTGATGTCCCAAAACAGATCATCTCAGAGCTGTGACTCCTTCAGCTTTTTCACTCCAGGCCTCTCCTGCTCAATTTTCCTGTAATAGCAGCCTTCTTGGTGAACATGATTATAATTTATTTTCTTTTAATTTCAATCTATAACTCAGCAAGAATTGGAAGGAAAGGAGACTTGAAGTTGCTTCTCTTTTAGAACAAATGATATCTTGTTCCCAGCAAAGTGCAAGCCAAATAGAAGGCTTTTTTTTTTTTTTTTCCCAAAAGAGAAAGGGTAATTCTGTCCTCTCAGGGACTTGCTGAAAAAAAATCTGTGAATTAATATTGTTCATCTGGAGTGGAGCAGGGAGGAACTAAACAGAGTACAGAATGGAGAAATTAGATACTTCCGGGTAAAGTCTTCAGTGTGATTTCATTAATCTGGTAATTCACTGGTTGAAGTGAATTACCAGAATTTGGACCATTCACCTAGTCAAATATAAATATGAACATGAAATACTAGATCAACTGTGTTTTGGAATTTATCTTTTTTTTTTTTCTTTTAATGACCTGTGCTAATCCTCTCTACATTGAGTACAACAAAATGGAAATTCCTCCATTTTCCTCTAGAATCACTAGTGAATTTTACTGTGGATAAAAAAATCCCCATATTACTCTCTTTACACAATAAACAATGCATGTTATGAGCTCTGTGGGTAACAAATGAGTGCTTCTAAATAATCGATTCTGTATTTTCTTCCTTTTTTCTTTTCCCTCCGTCTTTCCTTCCTTCCCTCACTCCCTCATTCCTTTCCTTCCTTCCCTCCTTCCTTCCCTCCTTCCTTCCCTCCTTCCTTCCTTCCTTCCTTCCTTCCTTCCTTCCTTCCTTCCTTCCTTCCTTCCTTCCTTCCTTCCTTCCTTCCTTCCTTCCTTCCTTCCTTCCTTCCTTCCCTCCTCCCTTCCTCCCTCCCTCCCTTCTTTCTCTTCTTCCTTCCTTACCTTTCTTCCCTCTATCCCTTCCTCACCCCTCTTCCTCCTTCCCTCTCTCCCGCCTCTCCTCCTTCCCTACCTTCCTTCCTTCCTTTCTTTCTGTCTTCCTTTTGCCTAGAACACTGTAACTTCATGTGCATATGTGATAGATTTCCTTTCAAATATAAAGAGAAATGTGATTTTTAAGTAGCCATTTTAGACATTTGAAACATGCAAAAAAAAAAAAAAAAAGCAAAAATAAAAAGATAGAGATTTGAGATAGCAGTTGGGAGGACAGTGTGCTTTAAGCAAGCTTCCAAGGTGCTTCATTTCACATTGATTGCGAATAATTCTGCTTCATATTTACTTCTTTCTGTTGTTTACTTTGAGAGAAAGACGTTTGTCTGATTTTTTTTTTCATCCACTAACATTTAGTTATTAATCTCACCTAATTTTGGTGGTGGGAGTAGGAAATGTCATGGAAATTAAAGTTTCTTTTTTTTCTTAAGTATTGTCCTATAATTGCAAGGCAATTTGTATTTACAAAACTCTTCATCAAAGCTCCATGATGCAAATATCTGACTTCTCACTTGCATCGGTCCTGATGAGCTAGGCTGTACTGTGGAAATAAGCAACCCCAATTCTCAATGTTTTAAACAGCCAAGCTAGTTTAGTGCTTACAATCCATACCCTTCTTAGCTCATCAAGGGGAACTGCTTATCAGATACACTCAGGACCAGGCCAACAGAGGTGAGAAAAAGCCTGAGAGCACAGCTGTGATGTCCATTCACTTTTTATTGGTCAAAGCAAGTCATAGGGACAAGTTTGATGCTATTGGGGTGGAGAATTATAAACATCCCCAGAGAGGGGCAGAGCATATTTTTGAATAATCATACCGTGCTCCATGATACCATACAGTGAAGGAACCTGAAGCTCAGAGACACTAAAACACGGGCACAGGGTCCCCATGCTAATTTGTAGGAGGGCTATATCTTCTGACCTCAGTGTTGGGTATCACCAACTCCAAGTACCTGATCTATATTTGCTGTTTCTCCCTCCCTTCTGGAAGATGCAGGGGACATTGCATGGTTGTTGAATATCACTTACATCTTGAGACTTATAAAAACCTGTTGTTTCAATGTTAAAATGTTATCTTTTCTTAGACTCTCTAAGGCACATAATAGGTCATGTAGTTATTTGGCTTAATGGTAACTCTACATGTGACTCCAGAGTTACATAACTGAGTGAGCAGCTGTCTCCCCTAATTTCAGCGGGCTGGAAAGACTCCACGAAGATTCTCCCAACGTTGCTTCTGGATGCCTGATGCTCCCCTAGTAGCTGTTATTATTGATAGCTAATCATTAACTGAGGTGTTTATGTATCAGGAATTGTGCTAAGTGCTTTACTTTTACAATCCCACTTAATCCTCCAAAGTGAGAAACATTAGCACCCATTTAACAGATGAAAATTCATGGTCCTTTAACTTTTCCCATAGTGAGTGAGGGATTAAAAACTCTTCTATCTAATTGCCAAACCTATGCTTTTGACCTCCATGCTTATTGTTTCCCAAAACAGGGGACAGGACTTTACATTTCACAATAAGATATAAAGTTTCTGGGAGAGGGCAAAACCTTAGTATAGTACAATGCAGCTCCTTTGAAGACAATTCAGCTTTAAAGGGGGGAGGATTTAGGCAAAAGTGGAGGAAGGCTAGGGGAGAGATGCTATGGGATAGGAGTAGGAAATTGAAAGTTTCCTGTATTCATTTCCTAACAAAGTAGCTAAGTACCACAAACTGGGTGGCAGATATTTATTGTTGTACAGTTCTGGAGTCCAGAAGTTCTAAGAGGAAAGTGTCAGCAGGGTTGGTTCCTTCTGAGGTCTCTGAGGAAGAATCTGGTCCATGTCTCTCTTCTAGCTCCCAGCAGACGCAGGCATTTGTTCCTTGGCTTGTAGATGGTGTTCTCACTGTGTCTTTTCATTTCGTCTCTCTCTATGCATGCCTATGCCCCAATTTCTCTTTTATAAGGACACCAGTCATATTGGATTAGGGACCCACCTACTCTAGTATGGCCTCATCTTAACTAATCACATCCATAGCAACCTTATTTTCAAATAAGGTCAGGTTCTGAGGTACTGGGGGTTAGATCTTCAACATTTGAAAGGGACACAATTTAACCCCTAACAGTCCCGAGTGAGGGACCCTCACACCTCTTTATCACTGGAGTATCTGCTGCCAGAGCTTCACCAATAGCTGCCTGGAAAGGCAAGTGACCCAACCCAGGAGACATAAGGGGTTGCGGATGCCTAGCGGGGTGGATTCTGACCTGTGAGAGACATAGAATTGGAGATCTCTCACCACCCTATGGCCTTGGAAGCACCACAAGTCATTGAAGAATCACATGGTTCCAAAAGCCAGGTCAGTGTGTGCACCTGGAGAATAAAACAGAATCACACAAGCTTCCCCAATCTCCCGCATCCTACCCACTAGGCGCTTCCTCCCTCCCCTGCTCCCCCTGCTTTGTTACCTTACCCTCCTGCATAAAGCCACAGTGCATAAACTTCTGCCTCAGGCTCTGTTTCCTACAGGAACCCAGGACCAGTAGCCTGAACTGCAGGGGAAAAGGCACTTTTAATCTAAAATAGTTTCCTGTTTTTTTATAGCCATTTGGTGTCTTTTTAAACGTCCCTATCCCACCCTCTACCCTTCTTAGACATGGCATCTTATTCCAAAAATAATTACTTTTACATTTTATTAGACAATTCACTGAGTAGAAAATTGAAGCTAACAATATTCAGGCAACGCATTAATACCCATGGGAGAGCTTTTTTAATGTTCTCATTATACACTTTCTGACGACAATCTTCTATCGTACTTCCCAATGGTGGCATTATTTTGAAACCACAGTTAGTAGAGACAAAGAAGTGAAAAAAAATCTTTTTTAGCTGGTTTGTGCACTTTCATTTCCTTCTCAACTTTCATCTCTCAGACACCTACCAAATACTTAAGGGACATAGGACAAATCACGTAAAGAGAAATGTGGCTGATCTCTTTGGGCTCAAAGCATTTCATAGAAACTGGGTATGTGCCAAAACAGTTGCAGTTACTCTCTGACAGGTTAACTTTGTAAAAGTGCAGTATGTGTATCCCTTTCATGCCCAGGCAGTAGGGCCAGGACTCTGACAGATAGGGGTTTCTATCTGTTGGGCAGGATGGTGTGCGGGACTTAACCATCAGATCTGAACTCTCATTTCGCCGTATGTGATATGACTACAGCCAACCACTTCGTCTCTGGCCTCGGGTTCTTCATCCTGTCAGGCGGGGTGGAAAGGTGTACATGGCCTGTAAGGCACTTTCTAGCACTAATATTCTGCAATTTTTGATTCACATCCATTATGAACAGTCAAATCACTGATCTACTGAGTGAGAAGAGGCAATCATTTCTATTTTACGTGTAACTAGATCTCCAGCTTGCAACATTTCTAATAGTAGATTTGTTAAAACCAGCAGGGAAATTCTTATTGTCTAACTTGGTATGAACAGCCAGTTTAGCCAGAGGGGGTCCTCTACATGGAGATGAATTGTCTCTTATAAAGCTATAAAGATGGCAGAACTGGACTAGTAACAAGTAAGAATCAGCCAGATATCACAAGAGTTATAACATGAGAAGGAGGCCATTTCAGCCAGGGAGTTTTGCCAGGCGTGTGCTGGAGCTAAAAGAATCAACCCCAAGTTGCTTCAGGATTGGAGAACATCTGCGTGCTTGGTACCCAGGCAGCCAAGGAGTATGGCACCAGATGTGCACAAGAAAGACATACATCCCTCCCTGAGACACCCAGAGGCCTTCTGAGGATGGAGAGAGGAGCTGAGGGGGCTCTCTGAAACACACTGCACCATTTAAAAAACACTCTTAATTGTTTAGATTGAACTAAACTTAAACCCCTCTGGACACTTATTTAACTTTCTCTTTTCTGCTTGCCATCAGATGAGGCCTGTTAATGGCAACTCGATTAGCTATAGACCAAATACATTGCATTTTACTTGTACATCTAAGTTGTGCTGTAAGTCTTATGAGCTCTAAACCTGAGGAAACTCACCATATATAATGGAGATAAAGACAGTGGATATTCTGCAAGAAGCAGGTGAATAGCCATGACTCCTTTTAGACCTTCCAGTGTCTCAAGGTTCATCTAAAGGACAAAGTTTAAAAAGATTGGTACTAAGGGCTCGTAGCCACATGGCCTCTCGTGTCGATCTGAGTTCCCTTACCTACTAGCTATACGGCCACAGGTGCGCCACCTAACCTCTCTGGCATGATTATTGTGAGGCTTATATGAGAGAACGGATGTATTTAAAAGGCAAGCAGAAGGCGATATATACACCCCACACAGGGGTGCTACATAAATAAGGTGGGTGACAGCATCACTTTGGAAATTACGGGAAATGCCATGGTTGGTGCTTCCTTAAATTAACATTTTATTCACTTTGGACCTTACCCGTTCCTAAGTGATATAACCAAATAGCTAAAACTATGGGAAAATCAACTTGCTTTCATTCAAATATCTCAGTGTTTTGTCCTCAAAAAGAGGTTTTCATTTTGCAAAAAAATATGAATCCCACTATGTTAAATTTACAATAGGCAAATATTCCTGGAGCCTAAGCAAATGGGAAGGTTTGAAAATAATTTCCCTGTCACTTTCCTTCATGCTTTATCTCTTTGCAATAGTGTGTGAAATGGTAGTCTTGAACACCACCATTGCAATCTAATTTCTTCCTTAGCAGAATCGTTCTCACACCTTCAGTCACAAAATTTTTCAAGAGATACTCAGTCTACCAGTAAAAAATTCTCATTGTTCAGGCACTATGGCGATACTTAGGTAAAGCAAAAAATTGTATTTCAAAGTAATTTCCCAATACTCGAGGGGGTGCCTTGCTATGGTGGATAGTACCCATGGGAATGGTAGCAGTCTTGGCCTGGCTCTTTCCTTAGCATGTGGTCAACTGCAACTACCTCCATTCTCCTCATTTATAAAATGGACTGTTATATCAACTCCCCAGACATTTCTGACTTTTTCCTATCACAGGTAATATTTAAGAAAGGAAGTTATAAATTGTAAAGCTTTGTTCACTTTTATTGTATGGGCCGTGGTGATTGTCATCAGCAGTGCATGATTCCTCAACACTGTTGCTCGTTAGTATCTGTAATGAATTTCTCAGTGAATGCACATATCCCAGGGACTGTTCTGTCCTATACAGTTCAGGCATGATTATTTAAGACAGGGATCAACCAGCAGCCAGTCCCTGTCCTTGACCATCACCACATCTGCCTGGACCTACATACCTTAAAGTGAGTGCAAACAGAGGGGGACCCAGAAAGCATCAGCACAGGAGATTGTAGTTTTGGACAGAGACAGGGTTCTGTACTACCTGCCATCCTCAGCATTGCTCTTTGCAGGTGACCTGGCAACATGTTTCCTTACGCTGTAACTAGGCAGAAGATGCCTTTATTAAACTTAGTTTGTATACTGAAAGCTATACACAATAACAAAAAAGAAACCAAACAAATCTTACCTCTGAACCTATGCCGCTACATCCTTCCTGGCCACCTCATCTGGTGAGGGGACACTGTGAGAAAGTGCTAATATTGAGCCACCAGCCTGGACCAGACTTCTACTCCTTGAGATAAGGCCCTTAGTGCACTCATAGCCTTCCCTTTTTTAAGTGACACATAGTGAAGAATGAGTGTGCAGTTCTCTCATAAATTTTAACTTAAAACTGATAAAAAAAAAAAAAAAAAAAGACTGGTGCCACAATAAGTTGATTGAGCATTTATTCAGAAAATCATGGATAGTATAAGAGAAATAAGAGACAGAAATCAAACCATCTCTTTTACTTACTGACATATTAGGTAAAAGATGCTTTAAGGATTGTGTTAGTAGATTTTTTACAGACTTTCTTTTAATCTTAGCTTCTTCTTTCCTCCCATTTTTTTTTTTTTTTTAAGTGAAGTAAGGGGTAGAGTCAGGAACTGGTGGGCTGAGATCTCCTGCTCCACTGACCTTCCAGGGAAAGTCAGAGAAGATGGAGAGCAGGCTGACCTGCAGACCACAAGAAAGTCTTACTGTCCTCAGCCTGCACATGAGTGAATTTGTAGGAGGAGGCAATGGGAGATCTCTGGCTTAACTCAAAGGACGGAGCTTTGACTAAGGCTTAAAAAAGTGAATTCTCTGTCTGTTGCACAAGATATCTTTTCCCACTCCCTCCCAGAAAAGAAGGAGGCTAGGCAGAGTTGGTTGGCTAGGGGCAAGGATAGCTTTACTGGGGGAGATGGAAAGAGCAGATCTGCAAGTGTGGCCCTGATCCTGAGGTGTTTGGACTCAAAGGTCATATTAGGTCCTTACCTTTGCTTGTGTGGTTTTCTGGCATCTTGGAATTAGTAGCATCAATCTATTAGCACTGGAAAAGTCCCCAGAGGGATTAAAGGTCTCTGGACATCTTCATACCAGAGAAGATGTCCAGAGAGTTCCCTGTATTTCTACCCAATATTCCTCAACATTATTGCTAGTTAGTATCTATAATGACTTTCTCGGCGAATGAGAAATTCATTCTAGATATATTAATCATGCCTGGACTGTATTGGGTAGAAAAGTCCCTGAAATATGTGCATTGCCTGAGAAATTCATTATTGATACTGACTGGCAATAGCGTTGAGGCATCATGCACTGCCGTTGACTATCACCACGGTACAACAGGGAAATATTGGTTTGGTTCCTTATATTTCTACCCAATTCTCAACAGCAAAGTGTAGAAATTATACAACTCTTGACTTGGACTATATAACTATACTCCAATCATAAAAGGAGACTGCAAATGTCTCTGTGATGAATGTCACTGGATGGCAAGTAGATAGTCCAAAAACCAAAGGAGGAAGAATTGCAAGCCAAGGTGAATTTGAAATAGGACCTGACCACAGACTCTTGGCCTTCTGGCTCCCTCTACTTCCAGCCGGTTTCTCTCCTTCCCATATGTGTTTACTTCCCCATTAAGCTATGAGATTCTAGAGGGTAAGGACCATGCCCCAAATTGTATCATTAATATGTCTGTGAACTTTTGTAGTTGGGCTCCCTCACTAGAACCTCACCTCCAAAGGGACTCTGTCATACTCATGACTGCATTGCCCAGGGCTAAGCACATGGCTCTGCTCAACAGATATTTGTAAATGAATAAATTGATGCATTTATGACTTCTGGTATAGCAGAGCACCTGGAGTATAGTAGACCCTCTGTACAGTTAAACTGAACTTGGAAGCAATTCTCACTCCTTTGCATGACCTAGCTCTAGTTTGTGAACCAGAGAATGAGGCTAATTAGTGAAAGGACAATGGCTGAGGTGCCAGTCGCTGTTCTAAACAGATCAAAATGAAGTTTCTCCTAGGCCTTCACGCTGTTTTTCAAAATGTACTTTGACATCCTCAGAGCCTCTTTTCCTTTTACCATCACATTTATGTTAGATATAATAACCGACCACTCTTAAATCAATGTCCTTTTCCACGCAGATGGCTCTCTGTGTCATGCAATCAGGAGTCAGGAAGCCACCATCCACACAAATCACTTCTCTCTTTTCTTCAAAAGGAAATAATATTCATCACGATAAAATAACAACTACCAGGTTGGTTCTGTGCTTCTTTCCTATCTGTAAAATATATAAAATGGAGCAATCTCAGTGCAGGCATTTTAGGAGACAGATGAATTTCCCACTAAATCCTCAACTGAGATAAGTCAGTATGTAGATGCTATTCTCAATGACACCCATTATGTCTCAGGTACTTGTTGAAAATCTGGTTCAATAAATGACAAGAAAAAGGCTTAAGCCCTGTGATATCTCTAAGTAGTCTTCATCACTGTGTATCTGATGGCCTCATTTAATCTTCAATTTGAAAGGGCAGGTTGAAAAATTGCAGTAATCAGAGAGTATTTGAGCATAAATTTCCTTGAGAATCTCCTAAACTGCTATTTGACTAAAACCTAAAACCAGTCTTTTATTGAAAAAGGCTTTTATTAGTGGCTAGAAATATGCATCTGTAGAGGTTCTGATTAGAAAAGCAATAAATGAGAAGCCCTGAATGTCAATATATAATGTTCTCATTTATTTTTCTGGAAAGAAAAAAAATATGTACAAAGACTTATTGATCAAAGAGACAGCTGTCTGCTAATTGAACTTCTTAGTTCTCTAGAGAAAGAAACACATAGAGTTTGAAATGGAAGATAATGATAAAAGGGGACTTTTACCCTCAACTGACACAAATATTTCATACCTCAAAATAAAAATTTATTCAATTATTTCTTCTCATATAATTATCAACATCGCCTTTATTTTGCCTTTCAAGGGGTTCCTCAGAACAATACTTGCTCCATGGAGGAAGGCTCAATGCAGACTTAGATCACTCACAAATCCCCCAAGGCTTCCAGCTCCACGGAGGGATAGGAACTGACTGTGTCTTGTTCATCATTATATCCCAGCACCAGGTAGGATGTTTAGCACAAAGTGGGTGCAAATGACCAAATGAATGATTTTCCATATCTTTGTTCACACTCTTTCCACTGCCTGGAATAACCGCTTTTACCTTTGTACACGCCAAAATCAACCATTTCCTAACTTAAAACATACGTTTTCTGCCAATACTTTCTGGGCAAAATTCTATCTCCACTCATTGTAGCCTTATTATTAATTCATAGAGAACTCACTCTCTCCAAGTAATTTAGGCCTTGATTGTATTTACATTCAAACACTGTTTTCTAATTACTTTTCCTCAACTCAATCGCAAGTTCTCTGAAAACTGAAAGCATTTATTATTTTTCTTCCCTTACAGGGCCTAGCATAATGCCACAAGCTTTGTAGGCATATCATAAATAGTTAGTAACTTGGATTGTTAATGACAGCTACTCTTTAGACAAAAGACACCATCGGTGAAGTCTGGTAGTAAGTGGGCCATAACCTCTTTAACAAGACCCTCTCCCTCATCCTAGTCCACAAACCACTGCTCCCTCCACGCTCAGTCTTCTAAATCATAAGGTCCTGATGTTTTAGTACTGAATATCTAATTTTTGTTGACTTATTCTCAACTTCATCACCATATTCATGAGGTTGATGAGCCAACTCATCTGTACAGGATGTGTGCCAGGTGGGCTACGGATTCTAGTGGAAAGTTGTGCTAAAGTTACAGAACAATAAGAACGCAACTTCAAGTGCTCAGTAAGACACTCAAGCTCTGATAACACAAAGTGCCATTTATAGGAAAGTGATATTATTTTGTGTGAATGCAAATGTTTGAATATTTGTGAGAAAATGGAGTTATTCTAATTTTTCCTTGCAATTTAAATATTATGAGAGAAAATCTGACCCTACTCAGGGACCTGAGCAAGTTGAGTAAGTTTATTTCCATGACAGTTTGGTGGTGGTGGGGAGGTTGTCTTAGCCTGGGTTCTTCCCAGAGCAGAGCCTGAGAGATGCTCGTGTGCAGGTAGTTAACTTAGAAAATGATCTCAGGGAGCAGGACGGAGGGACAAAGGAGCAAAACACAGAAGGGAAGTCGATATTGAATTAGTCACCATTATTCTCAATCCCATGGGACATTCTGAGGAACCTACAATCACCCAGGAGATGGAAGGGGATGACAATTGTCCATTAGCGTCTGTCCCCTGTGTCTTCATACTTCCAGAGAAGCTCTGGGGCAGGTAGCAAGAATGAGGGGGCACAAGGTAGGTGCTGTCAGGTAGGGCCTACACAAAGCTGGTTGAAGCCTTCCTGAAAGTGGTTATCACATCAGGGCTAAGTTAGAAGAGGGGCTGAGAAGCTCTGAAACTCTACACAAAGATGGCTCTATTCAGGAACTATTCCCTTTAGTATTAACACTGCCAGTGGGTGGGAAGGACCCTGATGGTACAGAGGAGCCTGGCTTCTGACACTCTGACTGTCTTATGTTATGAAAGGCCTCAATCAGATACAACCCAGACACAGAGCTTGTTCAATTTTTTAATAAATTCAGTTTGTTATTACAAGCCTTTACCCCAAAAGCTAAGGCATCAGTCCAGCTTACAGAGGAGGTAATTCTGCATTGCTTAATAAGAAGTCTGACTCCCATGCAACTTTGACAGATTTATCACATCTCCTTGGAAACCATTCCAGTGTCAGTATCAGAACACCCAGGCACCCGACATCTCTCAGAGACAGGTGCTAACAAGGATAACATAGGACAGAAATCAAAGGCTGCTCTTCAAGTGACACTATACATACTTTACCCACTAAAAGTTTCAGTATTTATTGATTCCCCCCCCCCAAATTCATCTAGTTGCTGATTTGATTATGTCCTTCATCTACTCGAAATTGATTTAAAAAATCCATCTAGTCCTTTGACCCTGGGCAATCCCATGACAAGTTTATAATCAATATTTAAAGTAAAACAAATCCATCTCTCAGACCTGTAACTAGGAAAAATGATCATTGCCAAATGGCATCTACAGTTCATTATTCTTAATCACTCAATAGTAGCCAAGTGAGACCCAAGTGCAAAATATTAAAATTTTATGAACAGGCACTTCCTCTGTTAGTTTCCATCCTCAAATTTGAGGACAATTATACAGCAAAGCAAAAAAAGTGAAGACCATTACTCAAAGCCATTCCCAGCCAGAATGAGGTTAGTCACTTCCTTGAAATAACTCAATCAGAATACTAAGAGGTGATACTAAATTGTAAAAGCTCTAACCTACAGCAGTGATTGCTTTTCAGACTGAAGCACATGCTTTTCCCCACTGACAGGTAGTTCCTGCTTCTCTGGTTCTCTAGCTTTTCCTTTGATTTGGTGAATTGTCCCCATCACCGCCATGTTTTTCCAAGATGTTTTGTTTTTAGCCATTTGGTTTCTATTGTTTGCTTCCTTATGAACAAATAAGTCTGTATTTATTGGTTGCTGTTATTTCCTAAAGCAAAATCCAATAAAAATACTGAGAATTTTGTGTGGAAGGTAAGTAGGTATAAGAAGCTTACTGAGAAGCCACCTATGCTTCTAGAACATTGCTGGATTTGAAATTTAGTGTATGTCTGAAACAAGCTATTATTTTGTTTGTTTGTTTCTCGTACTCCCCCCGCCCCCCCAGAAAAAAATGTTTCTTAGCAAAAATGCAATAACACAAAGTGGCTACTATTTATGTGAAGTGCTGGGCTAAGGGCTATATTAGTATTCACTAATTTAATCTTCTCAACAACCCTGCCAGGTAAAGCTTGTCACTGTCTTTTTTTAAAAGAAGACTATTATTTTAGAGCAATTTAAATTTCACAACAAAACTGAGAGGAAAGTATAGACATTTCCCAAATACTCCCTGTCCCCACCCATGCACAGCCTCCCCCATTATTTGTATCTCTCACTAGAGGGGGGCATGTGTTACACCACAAACCTACACTGACACATCACAATCACCAAAGTCCATAATTTGCATTACTGGTCACTCTCAGTGTTGTACATTATGTGGGTTTTGACAAATGTGTAATGACATGCATCCATCGTTAGGGTATCACACAGAGCAGTTTCGCTGTCCTAGAAATGCTCTGTCCACCTATTCATTCTGCCCCTCATCCCCCCTCAGCCCGTGACAACCACTGATCTTTACTGTCGCCACAGTTTTGCCTTTTTCAGAATATCATGTAGCTGGAATCATGTAATGTGTAGTCTTTTCAGATTGGCTTCTTTCACTTAGTAATATGCATTTAAGTTTCCTTCATGTCTTCTCCTGGTTTGATACCTCATTTCTTTTTAGAACTGTGTTATATTTCATTGTATGGATGTACCACAGTTTACCCATTCACTTACTAAAGGACATTTTGATGGCTTCTAAGTTATGGCAATTATGAAAAACAGCTGTTGCAAACATTGGTGTGCAGGTTTTTGTGTGAAGATAAGTTTTCAACTCCTTTGGGTAAATACCAAGGAGTGCAATTGCTGGATTGAATGAAAAGATTATGTTTAGTTTTGTAAGAAATGGCCAAACTGTCTTCCACAGTGGCTGAACCATTTTGCATTCCCACCAGCAATGAGTGAGAGTTCCTGTTCTCCACATCTTTGCCAGCATTTAGTGTTTTCAGTGTTTGGGATTCTGGCCACTCTAAAAGGTGTGTAGTTGTATCTCATTGTTTTAATTTGAATTTCCCTGATGACATATGATATTGAGCATCTTTTCATATGCTCATTCGCCATCTGTAGATATTTTTTGGTGATTTATCTGTTAACATCTTTGGCCCATTATTGTCTTTTTAAAAACAAGCAACTCCAGGTTTATAGGAGTTAAGTCACTTGATCAATAGCTTATCTTTTACAGATCATCTGAATCTAAGATGTTTATCATTCCAAATTTCATACTCTTTCCACAAAATTTTAAAAAGTCAAAGAACTTTAAATAGGAAAAGGGAGAAAACAACAGCTACTTTCAGAATAACTATTTTTCAGTCCTCTTTGAATAGTTTTGGTGGAACCAACTGCAAAACACATTTTGCTCCAACAAATTTTCCCTTTAATTTAAAAATCTACATAATTCTTACTGTAGTATCTGTTGTTTTCATTTTTCTTTGGTCTTTTCCTGATGTTATGATGTCAGTCCATTTTCAAGGGTGTAGCTTTTGGGGGGAAAGAGACTATAAATAAGTTTGGGGAACATCTGTTCTCAGAGTGGACAAAACTTGGCCCATGTCAGTGAGCACTTGTATAAGTTGGGCACTGAGTGAGTGCTGAGAACTCCATGGGAGCAGCAAGGACACGACTCTGATTGCCCAGACTCAAGAGCCAGTGGGCTAAGTGAACATGCAGTTACGACACACTACGGTGAACACCCTGACAGAAGAAGTACAGGGCATTCTGGGATGCAGAGGAAGGTCACCTAACTGGCCTACTATGGGGAAGTGGAGCAGAAACTCTCTCTGGAGGATGTGGCATCTAAGCTAAGACTTAAAGAACAAACACAATTTTATTCAGTGAAGAAGAGACGAGATGTGGACGAGAGATTTTGGGGAATGGTATTTCAGGAAGAGGGTAGAACATGTGTAAAGACCCAGAGATGAGAGAGAGCAAACTAGGTTCTGCAAACAAGGCAAGGATATTTAATACACAGGGCAAAGACCTACTACCTAGGGCACAAAATCAAGAAAGAGCTCAGCTTACAAAAGCACCCAGCACAGCTGTGTGTCTGGTGGCTGGTCATGAGGCCCAAAGACTCTCTCTGCACACGTCAGATATCTGGAAACCAACAAAGCCATGGCAATCCTGACCAGTGTCAGCTACAACTAATCATGGATTATTCTGAGGCGTGTTAATTGGCTGTGGACCATTTTACTAGACGACGGCCAATAGGTGCACTTGAAAGTCCCTCCCATGGTCAAAATGAACTCAAAGTATATTTTTAGACCCAGCAGAGATAGCCTGAACTTCCTATATATGAAAAAAATAGAAGGGGAGCTGTTTTGCTCTCTTGATTTTCTATAAGGAATGTATATTTGAGGCTCAGGAGGAAACATGTTTTTTAGGCCTTTCTTTTGGGCAGTAAAAATCACTCCTTCCTAAATGTGGGTTGTAGAGTAAGGTGCTTAATGCTTCCAGTGGCAGCTTTGCAGGAACTACTACTAACTGAGGGAAGCCTTCTCTTGCCACTGTCTGATGACCTGGCTTATAAAATTAGACCCACACAATTACTTACATGTCAGCACATATATTTTGGGCAAAGAGTGGCCTGGGCATCTCAGTGTGCCCACTCAAGCTCCACATTGCACTTAAAAACACAAACCAAACCAAACAAACCTATAATACAAACAAACAAACAAACAAACAAAAATGCTTGTATTGCAAATATTTGCTTTTTTATATAAAATGGAATTTTCTAGATTGGCCAGTTGGCCCAATTTCTCCTGGCTATTAGTGGAACTTCATTTAACTTTGACCTGTTGTGTAGTGCCACATGACATAGAGTAAACATACAAACAAACAAACAAAACCCAAGAACTATCTTTAAGCACTTAAAATATGCTAGGGATTAAGCACTTTTATCTTCATTATGTCATTTAATCCTCACAATAACACCATGGAGTAGATATTATTTCCCCATTTTATAGAAGAGGAAGCTGAGGAACAGAGATCACGTGACTTCCCCTAGGTCACAGCTAGAGAGAGCCACAGGCAGGCAGGACCCAGAGCCCATCTGACTCCAAAGCCCATGTGCATTCTATTACATTATGCTGTCTCCAGAGGGGCAAAAGAGATTTTGGGGTCACATGAAACATAACACTTTAGGCGCAGTCACTTTGGGAAGACTTAGCATTGGCCTCTGTTGGCAAACTGATAAAGAAAGTGGAGGAAATTAGTCAGACAACTTAAGTAAAAAAAAAAAGAAAACGGGGAAAGTATCCTCCTGATGAGTGAAAATCCTGTTCCAACAACACATTCCTTAAAAAAGAAAGCATCTCATCCTGGAAATAGTTGCAACTGATGACCCACTTATTTCAAGGAATTTTCATTCTAACAGCACTTCAGTGAAACAGTAGTTGACAGTCATCAGAGTTTGAAGTAGTGCTGTTTCTGTGTCAGGAAGAAGGGTCTGAGCCCTCCATCAGGGCTTCAGGGAAGCTGTGAGGGGCAGTCAGGGAAGAAGGCTTCCTGCTGGCATGTGGGTCCAAGGCCCCTTTCTTCCTGCCAGAATAAACTGGGTGTATGCGATGTGACTTAAGGCATCAGAAGCTGGGCCAAAACATCTGGGATGTTTGGTCAATTCAAGGACAAAGGATTTCCCACAGCCATTTATTTGAACATGCTGGTCAATCAATTCAGCTAAAATGGCTGATCCCAGAAGTCCTACTTAAAAACAATGCCTAAGACAGAGCTGGAACTAGGAGGATCCCCAGTACCCAGTGCATTTAGGGCAAATCCACCTGCTCACCCAGCAAATGCAGATAAATCTGGATCCTGCTTTCTCTCCAACTTTCAGCCCTCTTCCTGCCTTCTGAATTCACTCTTTCTGTTCTGGGCAGTCCCTAGTTAGGACATGGGAACACTACCCAGCGTTAGTTAGCTTGTATCTTTACCAGATGGCTGGGACGGTAGGGCACTGTGGTCACAGTTGTGTTTTTCTTCTATACGCACAGTCCTAAGCAGTTAGCAGTACTTCTGCAGTGGTTCCTTTACATTAAAACCATCACGAGGACAGTTCAACATTTTATCCAATTTAAAGAATTGTCACATACTTTTGAAAAATAATAATTATCTTATTTTGCACAGATGGGACATAAACCACAAATGTGATAGTATTCATAGATTTTCCTTTTCCCTTTGGTCTTTATGTGTTGACCATCCCCCTCACCTTCACCCCCCAAATAGCTTCTTTTTTTTCATCACCACCTACTAATTGGTTTTTGTTAGTTCCACTGTCTTGTGGTACAATCTTTATCATTTTATTAGGTCCCTTAAAATGATGAGTTCATTCTGAGCACTTTAATTTATCTATTTAATCTATTTGTTTGTTTGTTTTTGCACCAGTACCGTACTGTTTTTGTTACTAGGGCTTGTAACATGATTATAGCTGACAGGGCAAGCTCTGTTTCATCTCTTTCATCTTCTTTTTATCCAAGTGGACTTAGCTATGTATGGAAGAATATATTCTTGCACATGCATTTTTCTCCATCTTTACTGAGGCATAATTGACAGTGAGCCGCTGGTTTGCTCAGTGGTTAGAGCACAGTGCTCATAATACCAAGGTTGCTGGTTCGATTCCCACATGGGCCAGTGAGCTGTGCCCTCTACAACTAGACTGAAAACAATGACTTGACTTGGAACTGAGCTGCGCCCCCCACAACTAGATTGAAAACAACGACGTGACATGGAGCTGATGGGTCCTAGAAAAACACACTGTTCCGGAATATTCCCCAATTTAAAAAAATATATATGTACGGTTCTCTCAAGTAGGTAGACTATATATGTGTGAATTTATTTCTGGGTTCTCTACTGGTCTATATGTCTGTTTTTATCCTAGTACAATAATGCTTTGATTACTCTAGCTTTGTAACATATTTTGAAATCAGGAAGTGAAATGCCTCTACCTTTGTTTTTCTTGATCAAATTGCTTTGGCTATTTGGGGTCTTTGGGGTTCCTTAACAATTTTAGGATAGTTTCTCTATTTCTGAGTAAAATTCCATTAGAATTTTGATAGGGATTGCATTTTATCTGTTGATCACTTCAGGTAATATGGACATTTTCACAATATTAATCTTCCAATCTATGGACACAAGATGATTTTCCACTTATCTGTGTCTTCTTTAATTTCCTTTATCAATGTTTTATAATTTACAGTGTACAAGTCTTTCAACTCTTTGGTTAAATTAATTTCTCAGTATTTTTTTTGTTCCTATTGTGAATGGAATTGTTTTCTTAATTTCCTTTTTAGCTAGCTCATTTGTATATAGAAATGTGACTTATTTTCCTGTGTCAATTTTGCATCCTGCAACTTTACTGAATTTGTTTAACTCTAATAGCTTTTCTTTCTTTCTTTTCTTTCTTTCTTTCTTTCTTTCTTTCTTTCTTTCTTTCTTTCTTTCTTTCTTTCTTTCTTTCTTTTTTTTTTTTTTTTGTGTGAGGTCCTTAGGTTTTTTACATATATGTCGTGCGGGGAGGCCTGCGAGGTCTCTGGTCCTGCTCCCCACATAAGAACGCAGGACATGGTGAGGCCAAAAAGGAACACCCATGGAGCCATAGATGGGGGAGTCATACCACTATATTCTCGCTGGTGGCTGGGTTGGAGAAACAGGAAACAGGAGCCATATAATTCTCAACCCTCATTGCTCCGCTTGCAGGCTCAGCCACCATCTTCTTGCCAGCGCCCATTTTTTCTGCTAGCCTAGCCACAGCAGTTATATTAGTGGCCAATGGCTCACTGGTTACAGCTGATGGCCATGCAATCACAGTTGATGGCCATTTACTACCTGAGCCAGCACCTGTCTATGTGAGGCCGAGAGCCTGGAAACTGCTTTTTGGGGTTCTGTCCCCACACTCCACCCCTACAGGCTCTCGCCTCACAATCTACGTGACAAGCATCTTCCGCGAGGGGCCCTGTGCGAGGAGCCTGGAGGTGAATGCAATATCCTGGACACAGCCAGGCTCTCTGGGCACAGCCAGGGTTTTTCAGGGCACCACCAGTACTTCTGGGCACAGCCAGACTTCCTGGGCTTCTTAGGGTACCACTAGTTTCCCCGGGTACAGCCAAGGTTTCTCAGGGCACTGCCATTCTCTCTCTGTGCACAGCCAGACTTCCTGGGCTCAGCCAGGGCTCTCAGGGCACTGCCACTCTCTCTGGGCCTCTCAGGGTACTGTGCCAGAACAACAGCGACTCACAATCAAGGTGCTTACATATTCCTAATGGTGGCCAGTCAAGACACAAAAGCAAATATCCCCCAGTTCCACTACATGGTGGTACGTTCCCAAACAGTCAAGCTGTCCATTAAATTAGCGATGGAAGGCAATTCCCCATAGTCCATAGTCATTCGCCAGGGCTGTCCTGGGGGTGAGGAATGACCTTGACCTCACCCTCATCTCCCATGGAGGACTCAGCAAGCCTTTCCTCCTGGGACAAGTCCCGCATCCGGGCTGCCTGAGCAGGAACTTCCCGGCCCACAGGGTCGCTACGACCTTTGCTTTCTCCAGCCTATGCTGGTTGGGGAACCGTCCACATCTTTCCACCCCTCCACGGGGGTCCACGGGGGTCCAGCTCTCCGGCAGCTGCTCCTCCTGGTCTTCCTCAGACTCACGCACAAACTGCTCCACCGCACTTCGGAGAGCTTTGGCCGGCACCATACCCTGCTGGCTGCGCCATTTGTCGTGCGGGGAGGCCTGCGAGGTCTCTGGTCCTGCTCCCCACATAAGAACGCAGGACATGGTGAGGCCAAAAAGGAACACCCATGGAGCCATAGATGGGGGAGTCATACCACTATATTCTCGCTGGTGGCTGGGTTGGAGAAACAGGAAACAGGAGCCATATAATTCTCAACCCTCATTGTTCCGCTTGCAGGCTCAGCCACCATCTTCTTGCCAGCCCCCATTTTTTCTGCTAGCCTAGCCACAGCAGTTATATTAGTGGCCAATGGCTCACTGGTTACAGCTGATGGCCATGCAATCATAGTTGATGGCCATTTACTACCTGAGCCAGCACCTGTCTATATGAGGCCAAGAGCCTGGAAACTGCTTTTTGGGGTTCTGTCCCCACATATAATATCATGTTATCTGCAAACAGAGATAATTTTGCTTCTTTTTTTGCAATTTCATTACCTTTCATTTCTTGTTCTTGCCTAATTGCTCTGACTGGGACTTGTATTACTATGTTGAGTAGAAGTGGGCATCCTCGCCTTGTATGTTCATGGTGGGGGGGCATGCTACGACTCTGGGGGTACAGCAGCATCACCTCTGAGCATCTCTATTAGCTGGAGTCAGAATCAGCAAAGACTACAGAGTGTCCCTCATGGCAAAAGCTACAGGTGCCCTTCATGGTGGCAGGAGCTACTAAGGTCCTCCTGCTCTCCTTTCCCTTGAGGTGCTACGTAGGTCATAGCCCAGGGGGTTCCTCTTGGGATGAGCTGTGCCAAGCTGGGGAATGGAGTGATACTGGCTAACTGCTTTCTATGGTTTTCTACGTGGCCATCCTTCGCTACTGTGCTCCATTAGGTTGCTGCAGCTGCTTAATGCTACTCTGGAGCTCTCCCATAGTGATTTTCAGCTGTGGGTAGTTGCTCCATTATTGTTTTTGTGGGAAGGGGAGAACCAAGACTGGGACCTCCTGATCTGTTATCGTCAGGTGTCACTGCATATGCAATAACGTTATCACAAAATTAATTAAAAATAATGTTATCAAATTTCTCCAAAACAAATCTACATGGAATTTAAACTGGTATTGCATTAAATTTATATTAAATGTATTGATTAATTTTGGCAAAAATTGACCATTTTTACAAAGCTAATTTGTCCCATCCAAGAGAATAAACTATCTCTCCATTTAATCAGATTTTTTTCTATCCTTTAACAGAATACAGAGGTTTTAGACATTCTTTATTAGATACTATATACTTTTTAAAAGATTTTTATTAAAGTAGGGTTAACATACAATATTATACTAGTTTCAGGTATACAACATAGTTATTCAACATTTATATACCTAAAGAAGTGAGTACCATGATAAATCCAGCAACTATTTGACACTACCACACTATCACAATAGTTTTTACTATATTCCCTATATGTACATTACATCTCCATGACTTGTTTTATACCTGGAAATTTGAACCTCTTATTCCTCTTTACCTTCCTCCCTTTTTAATTTTTAAAATGCAGTTGACATTTCATATTATTTTATATTAATTTCAGGTGTACAGCATAGTGATTAGACATTTATATAATTTAAGAAGTGATCACTCCAATAAATCTAGTACCCATCTGACACCATACGTAGTCATTACAATATAATTGACTATATTCCTTATGCTACATCCTACATTCTCATGACTATTTTGTAACTACAATTTGTGCTTCTTAATGCCTTCACCTTTTTCACCCATCCTCTCAAATCCCCACCCATCTGGCAACCATCTAAATGTTCTCTATATCTATGAGTTTGTTTCTGTTTTGTTTGTGCTTTTATTTTGTTCTGTAGATTCTACGTATAAGTGAAATTATGTCATTTGTTTTCTCTGTCTGACTTACTCCACTCAGGACAATACCCTTTAGGTCCATCCATGTTGTTGCAGATGGCAAGATTTTATTATTTTTTATGGTGGAGTAATATTCCATTGTATATATGCACCACCTCTTTTTTATCCATTCATCCACTTATGAACACTTAGGTTGCCTCCATATTTTATCTATTGCAAATAATGTTGCAATGAACATACAGATGCACATGACCCCTCAAAGTAGGGCTTTGGATTTCTTCAGGTAAATACCCAGAAGTGGGATTACTGGATCTTTCTTTGTCTCTTGTTATAGCCTGCATTTTAAAGTCTGTTTGTCTTATACAAGCATTGCTACCCCAACTTTTCTTTTTCTTTCTCTTTTTTTAAGGAATATATTTTTCCATCCCTTCACTTAAAGTCTATGTGTGTCTCAATTTGAAGTGTCTCTTGTAGGCAGCATATGCAAGGGTTTTGTTTTCTTATCCTTTTAGCTACACTATGGCTTTTGGTTAGAGCATTCAATCCATATACATTAAAAGTAATTGTTGATAGATATGTAGTTATTGCCATTTTATTATTCATATATATGCATATATATGCACTGCACATATATTGTATTCTTCATTCCTGACTGTTTTTTCTTAATGTTTCTATCACCATTTTTATGTTTTCTATTCTATCTACTTGTTGAAGTTCTCCCTGAGATCATTGAGCATCCTTATAACCATTGTTTTGAACTTTGCATCTTGTCTCCATTTGGTTAGTTCTTTTTGTGGAGATGTGTTCTCTTCTTTCATTTAGTATGTTTTCTGTCTACCTATGTTTGCCTCCCTGTGTTTGTTGTTGTACATAGGTAGAGCTGCTATGTCTCCTAATCTTAGTAGAGTGGCCTTTTGTAGGTGTCCTGTGGGGCCCAGTGGCACAGTCTCCCTGGTCACCTAGCTGGGTGCTGCACATGTGTCCCTTTTATGGTTGTGTGTACCCTCCTTTTGTAGTTGAGCATCAGTTGCTGTTGGCATGTCAAAGGGAGGGATTGCCCCTCAGGCTGATTGTTTGTGAGGACTTGCCATGACTATAGTAGATAACCTGTTGTGCAGGAGCTGACACTATGGAGCAGGGTTTACTTTAGCAGAGCTCTGGTGCCTTCCCAGTCTGCCCTTTGGGTGTGTCATCTGTGGAGGTGGCTGGGTGGTGTTTTGATGTGGTCCAAAGTGGCCACCTCATGTGGCAGCCTTGGGGCCTCCTGGGCAGGGCTCTAATATAGGCCAAGTTCAGCCTCTGACTGTGCCCTGCCCAAGGCCACCTGGGGAGAGCCACAAAGTGATCTGCAGGTGTTTTCCACCTGCACTGGGCTCTTGGAGGTGCCTGGGATAAGCTAAGCTGTGAACTGAGGCCTGCTACCACTAGTGTCAGGCTTGGGGATGATTAGCAAGAGGTAAAGGGCATGCCAAGGCCAGATGCTGCTTGTTTGGGATTTGTGAACTCTTGAGAGATTTTAGGGAAGTACACAGCATGAGGAAAGACAGGTCGTTTGTATGGAAAAGCCATGGGAAGTGGCTTGGTTGGGTCTACAATTTGCGTGGGGCAGGGTCTCAGGAAATCCCAGGGTGTGATGAATGGTGTTAGTCAGGTTGATAAACCCTGAGATATGGCAGCCACCTGTGTCTGCACACTGGGAGGGTGTTGGGCTCAAAACAGAAATAATGGATTCTGCCAACACTTCTTACTTCAAGAAAGCTGCATCTTTAGCTCTTTTCCTAGGGTCAGACAATTCAATTCTTCCCCATATTTCTCTGGAGCCTTTTGAGCTGCTGCTCCTGCACTGAACCTCAGAGTGAGTGAGTCCTTCAGCAAGTAAGTCCATGTGCAGGCCCTTTAAGAGGAATGTCTGGGACTCCAGCTGCCCTCTGTCTCAGCCACAATCTCTGCTGTGTGTCACAGCCAGAAATTGTGGGGACTTCTCCTCATAGCACTGGAACCCTGGACTAGGTAGCCTCATGTGGGGCTGGGGTCCCTTGCTCCTCAGGTGAGATCTCAGCAGCTGAGATATCCATTCTGATTTTTAACTGCTACATGTAGATATGGGGACAAGCCTGTTCTGCGTCTCTGCCCCAACTACCAGTCTCAAGGTGGCTTTTTCTGTATATCCTTAGTTACAGGACTTCTGTTCAGCTAGACTTCAGGCAATAGTTGTAATTTTGATGTGGTCATGAGAAGATGCAAGTACAGTGTTTATCTACTCCACCATCTTTACTGGTATCCAAGTTATATACTTTATAACTTTTGTTACTATGGTGAATGTTATTTAATTTCTGATTGTATTTTCTATTTGGATTTTGCTACTATAGTGAAATGTTTTTCATTTTTTTGTGAGCTGATCTTATATCTGGCAACTTTGTTAATATATCTAATTAGTTAGGGATCAGTTATTAGAGTGGAATTTCATTTCTACTGGGTTAAACTAGGTTTGTTTCTATTTACCTTTATGGTGGGAATGTCTTACAATCCAGACATTTTGACACTTTTTGCCCTCCTAAGGCATATATTATCACAACTAAGACTTGTCTCTGCAAATGTAAAAATCCACAAGGAAAAATGGAGGATAGCTGGGCAAATGGATGACAGTTTCTTTGTGGCCAAAGAATATACAAATACTTGAGTATAACACCAAAAGTCACCCTCTGGTTCAGAGCTAATACTCAGAGAATCACTGAAAATAATTCCTACAAACCACCCAATTCCCTTTCTATCTTCAAATATGTTTGTCCTTCCTTCCTTCCTCATTTCTGAAACTTTCAGGAGCTCAACTTGAAACAAAAGAAGCGAAGTCAACAATGGGCCAAAATTAGTGGCAAATACTCTGGAAATCAAGATGGAAACCCTCTTTCCTCCATCTTTTCCCAGGAGTCAAATAAAGAAGCACTGGAACAGGGATTGAAATCCCTGAGAAGAGGAAGGAGCTTTTCTTTCAGGAAATTTACCAAATGTTCTTTGCACCACGAGTTGTAATTGATTTCTATGTAGGTAGAGTGAATGGAAGAGTTATGCAGAACACAGAGGACCTAAGCGATTTTGCTCAAATTAACAAGATAGAGGAAATCTGAGCTATTATCTTGGAATTTGATCTGTATTGAGAGCCAGTCAGGCAGAGGTTGTGGCATTTCCTTCCTATTTCCATAGCAGGTTTTCTAACCTGAGTGTTATATATAATTTTTTTCAGTTCTTTGCTTTATTTTGCTTGTACAAGTCATCCTCATGTTGATTTAAAAAGAAAAGAAAAGAAAAAACTCTGATAGATATATAAAGCTATTATTTTCCTGCAATGATTTAAAGGGCTACCGTTAGTAAGCACATTCCAAAAGTTTGGACTCACTGCTTCCAGTAATAATTTGTTTCAGATCATTTTGCTAGTTTCAGTATTTATATGGACACAGTTTTTGAACTCTAAGATTTTTAAAAGAAATTAAGCTGTACCAGAAATCTGTGATCAGCAACAGCCACATTGGTCTCCTTGGATAGAAAAAGTTCTCTCAGGAAAAGAGAGGGGACTCACCCCTTAATCATACTGCCAGTCACTTCTCATAAGTAAGGTTTGCAAATGGATAGGAAAACACAATCGTTGTTCTAAATTTAGGAGATGAAGGAGGATCTGGGAGAGGAGACGGAAAAGGGATTAAGAGGAGGAGGAGAGAAGAGAAGGAGGAGGATTCTGACTGTGAAACTTCATACTAGGGAGATAGATACAGTAGTTTCCTAACCCCCTTCCTTATCTGCAGAGGATACATTCCAAGACCCCCAATGGATGCCTAAAACCATAGATAGTACCTAACCTGTATATGCTATGTTTTTCTCCCTATACATACATACCTATAGTAAAATTTAATTTATAAATTAGGCACAGTAAGACATTAACAACAACTAACAAAATAGAACAATTATAACAATATATTGTAATAAAAGTTATGTGAATGTGGTCTCTCTCTCTCTCTCTCTCTCTCTCTCTCTCTCTCTCTCTCTCTCTCCCTCGCCCCCCCCCTTTCAGATAACCAGTCTGATAATGGAGATGGCTACTAAGTGACTAACAGGAGGGTAGCTTATTCAGTGTAGATATATTGGAAAAAGGGATGATTCATGTCCAGAGTGGGATGGAGCGGGATGGCAGGAGATTTCATCATGATACTCAGAACAGTACATGATTTAAAACTTATGAATTATTTATTTCTGGAATTTCCCATTTAATATTTTTGGACCTTTATTGACCACAGGTAAGTGAAACTGTGGATATGGGGGGGGGGCTACTGTATTGTTAATAGGATAGAAGTGCTAATGTATAATCTGCAGCATCAAAATGACTCAGACAGTGGAAGTGGACATGGATTGCAAGGGGGCACTTCTTCCTCTATGGAGTGGGGAGGCTGATGACAGTTGTTCTTGGGATTTTCTTTTTAAGATTTTTATTAAAATATATCTAACATACAATATTATATTAGTTTCAGGGGTACACCATAGTTATTCAACATTATATACCTAAAAAAGTGATCACCATAAGTCCAGCAAGAATCTGACACCATAGTATGCTATCACAATATTATTGGGTCTATTCCATATGCTGTACATTATATCCCCATGACTTATTTGTTTTTACCTGGAAATTTGGACCTCTTGTTCCCCTTCACATTTTCCCCCTTTTAAAAAATTTTTCAATTAGAGTTGACATTCAATATAATTTTATATTAATTTCATGTGTACAGCATAGTGGTTAGACATTTATATAATTTAATACATGATCCCCCTGGCTAGTCTGCTACCCATCTGACCCTATACTTAGTTGTTGCCATATCAACTATATTCCCCATGCTGCTTTAATTTACATCACCATGACTATTTTGTAACTACCAATTTGTATTTCTTAATCCCTTCACCTTTTTCACACTGTCCCCCAACCACTTCCCATCTATCATGCCAACAAATGTAGTACCGAATATGACACAATATGAGGTCGAACAATTAAGTTCGTGAACTTGTTGCAACGATGTTGCTAACCTTTTTTTTTTTTTTTTTTATACCAGAGGGATTATTAATTATGAATTTGTACCAACTGGACAAACAGTTAACCAAGTTTACTATTTGGAAGTGCTAAAAAGACTGTGTGAAGAAGTTAGATGACCTGAACTTTTCACCAACAATTCATGGCTCTTGCATCACGACAATACACCGGCTTACACGGCACTGTCTGTGAGGGAGTTTTTAGCTAGTAAACAAGTAGCAGTATTGCAACACCCTCCCTACTCACCTGACCTGGCCCCCAGTGACTTCTTTCTTTACCTGAAGATAAAGGAAATACTGCAAGGAAGACATTTTGATGACATTCAGGATATCAAAGGTAATATGACAACAGCTGTGATGGCCATTCCAGGAAAAGAGTTCCAAAATTGCTTTGAATGATGGGCTGGCATCAGTGCACAGTTTCCCAAGGGGAGTACTTTGAGGGTGACCATAGTGATATTCAACAATGAAGTATGTAGCACTTTTTAATAGGATGAGTTCACAAACTTAATTGTCAGAAGTTCATACATAGTTATTACAATATTATTGACTATTATACATATGCTATACCCTATATCCCCATAACTACTTTGTAGCAACCAATTTGTAAATCTTAATCCCTTCTTTTTTTTCACCCACACCCCTAATCCCCCATCTATTTGGCAATGATCAAAGTGTTTTATGTACCTATGAGGTTCTTTCTATTTTTTGTGTTTATTTTGCTTTTTAGATTCCACATATAAGTAACATCACTGTATATCTTTGTCTGACACTCCACTCAGAACAATACCCTCCAGGTCCATCCATGCTGCTGCAAATAGCAAGAATCCATTCCCTTCCATGGCCAAGCAATATTCCATTGTATATATGTACCACCTCCTCTTTATCCATTCATCCATCAATGAACACCCAGGCTGCCTCCACATCTTGGCCATTATAAACAATGCTACCATGAATATATGGATGCATGTGTCTCCTTGAAGTAGCAGATTGGGTTTCTTCAATGAGTACCCTGAAATGGGATTACCAGGTCCTTCTTTGTCTTTTGTTATAGCCTTTGTTTTAAAATCTATTTTGTCTGGTATAGGTATTACTACCTCAGCTTTCTTTTTTTTTTTTTTCCATTTTCATGAAATGCAGTTTTCCATTCCTTTAATTTCCAACTCTGTGGGTCTTTCAATCTGAAGTGCGTCTCTTGTAGCCAGCACAGTAAGGGTTTTATTTTCTTATTTGTTCAGCCTTCCTGTGTATTTTGATTGCAGCATTTAATTCATTTACATTGGGTAATTGTTGATAGATATGTACCTATTTCCATTTTATTATTCATAATTTTGATTTTTCTAATTTAATTTTTATTTGTTTGTCTTAAAGGTCCTTCTGACAATCCTTGTAATACTTGTTTAGTGGTTATGACTCCTTTAGCTTTTTCTTGTCTGGGAAGCTCTTTATCTGTTCTTTGATTCTGAATGATAGCATTGCTAGGTAGAGTAATCTTGGTTGTTGGTTCTTGCTTTTCATCATTTTGAATATTTCATGCCAGTCTCTTCTAGCCTGCAAAGTTTCTGTTGAGAAATCAGCTGACAATCTTACGGGAGCTCCCTTATAAGTTACTACTTGCCTTTCTCTTGTTGCTTTTAGGATTCTCTCTTTGTCTTTAACCTTTGCCATTTTAATTATAATGTGTCTTGGTGTGGGTGTATTTGGTTCATCTTGTTTGGGACTCTCTGCACTTCCTGAACTTGTATGTCTATTTCCTTCGCCAACTAAGGAAAGTTTACAGTCATTTCTTCAAATAGATACTCAATCCCTTGCTTTCTCCCCAGTGATGCAAATGTTGTTACACTTGAGGTTGTCCCAGAGGTCTCTTAACCTATCTTCATTTTTTTAAAAATTTTATTTTATTAAATTTATTGGGGTGACAATTGTTAGTAAAATTACATAGATTTTAGGTGTACAATTCTGTATTACATCATCTATAAATCCCATTGTGTGTTCATCACCCAGAGTCAGTTCTCCTTCCATCACCATATATTCGATCCCCCTTACCCTCATCTCCCACCCCCCATCCCCGCCCCCCTTTTTCTTTTTGCTGTTCTGACTGGATGTTTTCTGCTACATTCTCTTCCAAATCACTGATTCAATTTTCTGCCTCATTTAGTCTTCTAGAGCATTCTTCATTACAGTTATTGTATTCTTCACTTCTTATCGGTTCTGTTTTATGGTTTCTTATGTCCTTTTTTATATTTGCTCTCTCTTTGTTGAAGTTCTCACCATGTTTCTTGAGCATCCTCATAAGCATTGTTTTGAACTCTGTCACTGATAGGTTACTTACCTCCATTTTGTTTAGTTCTTTTTCTGAAATTTTCTCCTGTTCTTTCATTTGGTATGTATTTCTTTGTTTCTTCATTTTGGCTAGCTCTCTGTGTTTGTTTCTATGTATTAGGTAGATCTGTTATATTTCCCAGTCTTGGCCAGGTGGCCTTATATAGTAGTTGCCTGTGGGTTCCTGTCACAGTCTCCCTGGTTACCTGCTCCAGATGCTCCAGAAGTGTCCCTTTTGTGGATTGTGGGTGCCCTCTTGTTATAGTTGAGCATTGATTGCTTTTAGCAAGTCAATGGGTAGGATTGACCTTCAGGTTGATTGGCTGTGGGTTTTGGCCACATTTACAGCTTATGGGCTGCTGTGTGGGGAGCTTACCCTACTCAGTGGGATTTGCTCCAGCAGACTCTGGTGCTTCTTTTGACTACCCTTTGTGTGTGCACTTGTGGGACTGATTGGATGGTGCTCTGCTGTGGTCTGAAGCCAACCTTTACATATGTTGGTTCTGGGGCTTTTTGGGAAGGGCTCTATTGCGGGCCCATTCACCCACTCCCTGTGACCATCCAGGGACTACCTGGTAAGAGCTGCAAAGTGATCCATAGTTGCTCGCTACTTGTGCTAAACCTAGAGGTGCATGGGAGAGGCCATACTGAAAAATAAGGATGTCTGCCACCAGTATCAGGCCTGGGGTAGCTCCACAAAAACCCAGGACACCCTGAGGCCTGCTGCCACCTGCCAACTCCCTTAAAGTTCAGCCATTCATAAATCCTTGTGTAGTACACAAGTTAGGTAAGGCCAGGCCTCAGGGAGTCAGTAGAATGGGAAGTGCTGTGGTCACCAGGTTAATGTATATTCTGGTTTGGTGTGAGTACTGAGCCTAGAGCTACTCAGCAAAAATCTTAGAGCACACCAAGGCCAGTAGCCACCTGCATGTAGCCCAGGGACTCTGATAGTTTTTCAAGAAAGAATGCAATGCAGGCATGGCTGGCTGCTCTTGCAAAAAGTGCCTTCAGTGTTGGGGGAGTTGAGTGGGGCAGAGTCCCATGGAGTCATCAGGGTGGAGCAGTGGAGCTCACCAGACCAATTTAGATTCAGATTTGGTTGTGTGGGGGAGTGCTCAACACAGGAAAGATGGTGCCCACCTACTGACTGCATGGGAGAAGGATCACACACAGGGAAAATGGTGAGAGTCTTCCAGCCTTCACTTCAAAGCCATATACCTCAGTCTGCCCCCTGTATGCCTCCTATGCACTCCCTCACAAGTGACTGTGCCTCTGCCCCTGGAGCCCAAGGTGAGTGTTTGCGAGTGAATGTATCTGTACCTAGGCCCTTTGAGAAGACATCTGGGTTTCCTACAGCCTTCTGTCCCTTCCTGATGGTCAGAATCCCTACAGTTTTTCACAGCCAGATGTTGTGGGGTCTCTTCCCAGCAAAAGTACTCTAGGCTGGGGAGCCTGATGTGGGGCTGGCATTCTTCACTCTTCCTGGGTGAACCTCCATGGAAGACTGCCACCTGATTCTCATCTGCCACACGGAGGTTTGGGGCCATCCTATTTCAAGCCACCACTCCTCCTAACAGTCTCAATGTGGCTTCTTCTTTATATCCTTAGTTGTAAAACTTCTGTTTAGCTAGATTTCTAATGGTTCTAGAGATTGATTGTTCTATAATTTAGCTGTAATTTTAATGTGTTCACCAAAGAAAACAGACAAAGTGTTTATCTGTTTTGCCATCTTGAATTTCTTGGGTCTTGGGATTTTCTTCAGGTGACATGTTGCAGGATATTGTCCCTTGAGAGAAGAAAGATGATCCCTTCCTGATTGTGGCCATCTGGGAACAAGTCAGGAAGAGCCATCTTAGAACCTCCTAGTCCTAGCAGTTCTGAACATCACAACAGTCTGTTTATCTTTTCCTTCTGCCATCTCTTAATTTCAGGCTTTCCAAAGAGTTATAGCCTACTCTTCACCATCATGGAGGAAATGAGCCTAAGGGAAGGATGAAGGGGTACAGGTGAGAGTAACTAAGGACAAAGAGAAGCCCATCTCCAGGTGCAGGAGGAGAACAAATAAACATGAGTAGAAGCCAAGGGACAGCATTCCAGAGCCCGAGTTACAAATGATAAGCAGTGAGGACTGTAAGGGACATGTTTACTTGCTCCACGTGTCCCCCAAAAGTTGGCAGGACACTTTGATAAAGGCTGGACTTTATGTAGCCAAGTAGGATGGGTCATTTAAAAGAAAGTATAAACTATTTTTAATAATGTGTTTCCCAATTATTATTAGCTCCAGTTTAGAAATAAGATTTAGGTAATTCGCTTCCAGCAAAATATAAAAACAAACAAACAAACAAACAAAAAAACTCTACGAGTACTGGCTTTTGATGTGAGAAATTTCCTACCATGGTGGTCAGTTTCTCATAAAGATCATGAAAGAGCACCCATAGGCCCCCACTTTTTTCAGAAAATGACAAGCCACAGAAAACCCTTTGTTGCAACACTGAACAACCCTTCATTTTTTGAAATGTCTCCAAATTGCTCACTTGCCCCTTTGCAGCTAACCAATAAATGCTGAATATACCCAACGACCAATTAGAAAATCTTCCCTGTTTCCATATTCCACCTTTGCAGAAAGCCTGGCAATAAGAATATTGTCTCAGTATTTATTTTTACTCTACAAAACTTGCTCTCTTTTCTGACACCTTTGAACCCCTGCTGAAATGAAAATGATGGCAGATGGGTTCCCTTGCTGCAAGTTTATGAATAAACAGCCTGTGTTAATCTTGTCTTGGATTTATTTTATCTTTGCAAATGGGAAGTCATACCAAAAAAAATATTTATGGCATTTACCAAATGAAAACTTTAAAGGAGAGAACCTAGAGAAGTAAAGGATTTCCATTTCTTGTTTTTGTGTGTGTGTGTGGTTTTTTCTGGTTAGAAGGGAGCCTAAAGGAAGAGAGAAGGGAAGAAGTGAGTAGAGACACATGAAAGTGAGGTCTGGCTTCCAAAGGACATTTCATGATTTTTACTTATTTCTGCTACATTTATATATGCCTTTTCTGGGAGAGTCATGGGGGCCTCACTATAGGTAAACAGGCAAGAGGTTTCCTTAATGGTTCAATAGCAGGAGAGGTAGAAAAATAAGTGTTTAGATAGAGAGGATGTCCCTGGTCCTCACAGGTATACTGAATGCAAACTTTAGGACTGAATATGTTTTAAAAAATAAAATGTAGGCACTAGGTTAACACATGAAGTCAAATCACATTAATAAGAATTAAACATCTACCCTGTTCAGGCTCCAATATATAACTGATAATGCGCACTATGTGATGGAAATTTAGTTCAATTCAAGGCACTCTGACCTCCCTAGAAGTTCTTACCAATGTATCCAGATTCTAAGTTTGGGCTTTTCACAGAACCTAGTGAATAGCGTACCAGGACAGGATAAGGGATTTTAAGATGCTCTCTGAGCTTGAGCTGGAAGGCTTCATATAAAGTGCCTGGGTATCCTAATTAGGGAAGACATTCTCAGTTCTATTTTCTCCAAAGACAATGGGCACTTGATGACTTTATTCCACTCTAGGTAGGATGCCATATACCACTCCTTGTGTGGTGTAACTAAATTGTTTCCAGGCCTCAGGAAAGTATAGGTACAAATAACTTTGCATTGACACTAATGCCCAAATCATGATAGCTTTTAGCTCTGGCTGAAGCATGCAGGGACTCTTCCCTCTCCCTCCTTCAGTCTTCCCATCATTCTCAAGTTCTGAAAGGTATAGTCCAGTTCTATCACTGATTTCCTTCATGAGGACATACTCTTTCAGAAATACCCTCCTTTGGTGCTCACTGTCCTGGGCTGTCAGAGCAGCAAGATGCCCTCAGGTTAATGCCTCGGTGATCAGCGGAGCCAAGTTGGAGAGCTGGACCTCTTAGCCATGAAGTACTCCCCTCCACCTGAAACCATCCTGCCTTACTCCAGGCACCCACAGCCTTTCAGAGCTTTCAGCTTTAGTCTAGACTATCTCACCTTTGTGAGGCTCAAGGCCAATCCCTCAGGACCCCAGAAGTCCAAAAGGAACAAGAACCATGTCACAACCAAACCACCCATTCCTTACTTCTTGTCTCTTCATTCATCCTCTCCTACAGACAACCCCTCTCCCTTTCTTCAGGAAAACACAAAGCTGCAGGCATATCCAGATCCAGAGAGGTCACCAACTAGATGTTTTCTTAAACAGGCACACTGAATCCCTGCTTAGCCTAGCTGGGGACACACCAGCAGCTCTTAATTTGAACTGAGCTTCTGAACTTCACTATGCAGCAAAGGAGTGGTTCAGAAGAGGGTGATTTAAATCTACAGGTTTGACTTTGATCAGCCTGTAGATCTAGGACTGATGTGAGGACAGTGCATGGATCTGTTAAGGTAGCAGGTGGATCAGGAGCTCTATGAGGGTCACGCATGATTGGTGAGGGCCTCCCAATTGCTGCCTGAAGCTCTGGATGTGGTTGGGTGGGGGAACATGACACCTTCTTCTTTAGGCCTGACCTCAGCCCAGAATGCCTTCCCTGATCCTACTACCCAGATGTAACCTCTCTCTATTTCAACTCACCATAGCTAAATGTACTTCTCAAACAGCTCACACCTTACTCTGTCTCAGGAATTTTGGGAACAGCCTCTATAGGTACTCCATTTGGTTATGTAGTTTATAGAGCCGGAATCTGTTCCTTAGGTCAGGGTTTTCTTACGGCAGATATTGAAAAGCATTTGTTTATTTGAATTAAATTCTGTTCCATTGGATTGTACCCATTTATGGCCAACTCCTCCTGGAATGTGACTGAAGAAATCAAGCTCATTTCATAAAGCAACATCCATCCCTCCCTCCCTACATCCCCATGGCACCTTGGCCATGCCCCACAGCAAACACCAGTATAAACTTGCCCTCACCCCCTGAACCAGCTCTGTCAGTTCTTCTGGACACAAACTAGTGCTCATTCTCCTGTTCCATTGTGTTGTGAAAATGCCTTTAACTTCCCACTACAACTCCGGGCTGCCCTTCCAAGCTCTTTGTGCTGGAGCCTCTCCCTCTACCCCTCCTTTCCCTACAGGGATGGTGCTACTCACCAGGAGCTTTATGAAGGAAAATAAAAATAAAAAAGATAACTGGATTTCAGAAGGAATGGTGAGAAATGCCCAAGTAAATCCACAGAGGCTCTCAGATTTGCAAATACCTTTATTTTCCTTCTAGAATTACAATACCTACTTTGGTGAAGGAGGAGGTTTCATGCTCTGCTTGTGAGAGGGTAAATTGTTCCATCACTTGTGGAAGGCAACTTGGCTAAGTGTCAACCACATTTTAATGTTCACATCCTTTAACTTAGCATTTTTAATTAAAGCATGTTTCCTGTAATTCTCAGGAGAGAGAGAGAGAGAGAGAGAGAGAGAGAGAGAGAGAGAGAGAGAGAGAGAGAGAAATCTTAAAGGCCATTCAACCTTACTAGTAATAAAGATAATGCAAATCAAGACACCTAGATGTTTTTCACCCCCCAAAAATGATAAAAATGTGAAAGTTTTGATCAGGTGGTAAATGTATGGGGATATGGCCACTTTTACATGCTGCTTGGTTAAATGTGAATTGGCTCAGTACTTCAGGAAAATTCCCTGGAATTATACATTAAAAATTAAATATGCATCCCCTTTGAGCCAGTAATCCTAATTATAGAAACTTACCCTAAAGAAGTTAAAACATCAGCATATAAAGGTACATGTGGATATTTAATGCAGCATCAACAGTAACTCCCAAAATCTATAAATATGCATGTCAGTTTATGGGACATAACTAATAAATTATGGCATATTCATATTATAGAATATTATACAGTTATTTTAAAAAGAATTAAGTCTATGTGTTTTGCCCTGGAAAGTTGCTTGAGATTTATGAAGTGAAAATAACAATTTCAGAGATATAGTACGGTAAAACTCCATTTTTAGTAAAATAATAAATATATTCAATTATTCACTTATTCTTTCAAGAAATTCTTTCTGAGCAGAGGTCAGGCCTATACCTTTGTTCCAGGGATTGGAAATACAATGGTGAAACACAGATGATTCCTGCCTACCTGTGTACTATTTTAAATAGAAAATGCATAGAAAGGAAATATGCCTCAAGAAATCATAGAAGGGAGGGAAAAGAGAAGATAGAGTTTTCTTTTACATCCATGCACTGCTTGAATTGTTCCTATGAACCTATGTTACTTTTGTAAGTAAATATAAAAATGCAGACACACACACACACACACACACACAGAGAAATAATGAATAAAATAATCAGAGAGATACCTGGGGATTTACATACAGCAAATGGTGTCACACAATGGTTATCAGTTTGGCTTTGGAGTCACACATACCTGAGTGTGGTGGCACCTTTGCCATAGCTATGTGATTGTGAGTAAGTCATTTGACTTCTCTGTGTCCCAATTTTCCTCTCAATAAAACAGAAATCATAATACTCAGCCTGAAGGTGACCATGAGGATTAAATGAGATGACATATGTAAAGCAGTTAGCCTAGTGTCTGGCGTACAGTAAATACTTAACAAATAGTAGCTATAAAAACAATGAGGATGTTTGTCCTAATATTGTTTAAAATTGCAACAGACTACATAAATGTTCAACAATTGTCACATAAATAATGGACATTCTTATAATGGAATAGTATAGTGTCATTAAAATCACAATTTCAAAGAATTTTTCATGAAATGAGAAAATATAGTTTTGTAGGGAGCACAAACCTATATATTCACTATAATCCCATTTTGATTAAAAACAAACATACACACAAATTATATATATATATATACACACACACACTCACGTATCCAGTGGTGCCAGAAAAATGTATAGACATGATTTGTATTCATCTTTTATTATCGATATATATTATTATAATGTTAACACAGTTTTTTCCGTTCTTAAAAGATATATACATTTTTTGGCTGTCTCTCTCTCTCCCCATATATATATCTATATAAATATATCTATATATCTATATGTCTATATCTATATCTATATCTATATCTATATCTATATCTATATCTATATCTATATCTATATCTATATATTTATAAAAGCACTGGAAGAAAATGTCCAGAACTTCCCATTACCTGGTTTTTAAATGATGAACAGTAAAATCTATTCAAGCACAAAAAGGGCTGTATGCTTGCCTCTAAGCTTAGAAGATGGGAAAGGACAGGTTGTTTACTTTCTGTTCTTCTTTATTTGATTGAGGAGGAGAATCCCAAGTGATCATGTGAATTGTGACACTGTAAAACTGGGAAGGAAGGCAAACTGAATCTCTGAATAGAGAGGCCAGCCTAGGCCAGAGTATGGGAGGCAGGTGGAAACTCAGAGGGGTTTACCTGAGAAGGTGGAGATTCTGATTTAGGAATCAGAATTTTAGAGCTGGAAGGAAATTTGGAGACCATCTAATTCCTTGCTTCTCAAGGTGTGGTCTGTGGATGCCAAATCACCAGTCCTACCCCAGATCTATTCAGTCAAAATCTGCATTTTAATAAGATTCCCAGGTGATTCTTTTGCAAATTGTAGGCTGAGAAACAAATGACATTCTCATGATTTTAAAAATTAAGATTCTGAGACTTTCAAGAGGTGAAATGACATGTTAAAGGTCACTTGGGGAATTCAGTGGCAGAGACAGAACCAGAAACAGTCTTTTGACCTCTGTTTCTTTATGTTCTCATCATATCTACATTATCCAGCTATTCATCCTATCTGGTACACATTATCCAATTCCCAACACCCATCTCTTTTTCTGTTCTAGTAATCTTTAGAGGGTATGGTGTTTTTATTTATTAATAAAATTGCACTGAGGCAAATTATTCTTGCTGTGTAGCAATGGGTAAGTTCAAGGTCAGCTTCAACTGCCAGCATTATTGAAAGTACCTTGGTCTAACTCCCTGGAAACTTCTTAAATGTCCATTAAGAATGATCTTTAGTTCCTTATAAATTTGCTGTCACCAGATCCAAATGGTATCATGATCTAAAGGACAACTTAAAGGGTCAGAATTTCTGTCCAGAGACTTAACACAAACATCTTCCCTTTGTTCTCTGTCTTCTACCTTGGTTCCGCTCCCATTCTCTCCCACTTTCATCAAAGGTTTAATTATGCTCCTGGATTTTGATCAGAGATTTATTAAAGGTTTAAGTATATGTCCCTTGAATGATGGCTTCTCAGTAATGAGGTGCTCTCAGAAGGAGAATAGCAGGTCATGCATGGGTGTAATTTGGAGGAGTTTGACATCAGACATTTCATCTCTGACAGGGTTAATCACTACTCTGGTTTTTCAAACCCTGAACTTGCTGTACTGTGTATGCCAAGGTCAATTGGCTGGGGCCAGGGGTGGGGAGGAGGTGCCCAAAATTAATTTTAAAGACACATGGCTGCTTAGAGTTCACTGTGTTATCAGCTTACAATATTAAAAAAAAATACTCATTTGATTTCCCCTCAAATTATGAGCTGAAATGTCAATTGGCTAGAAATGGCTAGAAAAGAATATGCCATTGTATTAAAAAACTAAGTCAATAGAGATTGCTGCATTTATAGGCCAATGCAAATTCTTAGAGAGACACTACATTTTTGAAGACAACATATGGATATATTGGAAGAATTGCCGAGCATTGAGTTAATCCTTTTTAATAAAGATTTAATAGGTAGCTCTTCTGCATAAGATACCATTTTATTTGTTGGGATGGGGAGGGTCTAAAAATGGGTCCTGTTGGAAATATAGTGTAAGTATAAGAGAAACAGTCAGCATCTATCATTCTAGACAGAATATCAGATCATGAGAGAGCTCTGCATTCTACTGGAGTTCAAACAGGAAGCCCATCTGTAGGTAGAAATCTTGAAAAGCCAGAAATGGTAGTATTTGAGATGGACTTTTAAATATAGAATTTTACAAACCTTTATACTTTAGTAACTTAAAAAATTACTAGCATAACATTTGGGTTTTCTAATAAGTTAAGTCATTCAGAGATACATAAAGAAACATTGTGTACTCTTTCCCCTACCTAATTCCACTTCTCCCAGTTCCAAAGTAATCAATGTCAACAGGTTGGTATGTCCTTACTTACCTACACATATCTACAAATAGATAGCTGTCTAAAACTTTGTTTTGTTGTTGTTGTCTCTCAAAATATGATATTATATATGTTGTTTTCAATGTTTTTTTAAATTTGATAAAATCCTTATATTTTTTTAGTTTAATGCATATTGATCCAACTCATTCCTTTTAATAGATGCGTAGTGTTTATAGAATGAGTGTTCAAGAATTTGATCCACCATTTCCATACTGATAGATATTTGGATTGTTTTCAGAAATTTGTTGTTATTCAATGGATTCAATTTTGACAGGAAGAGATGGAATCAAAGAGTCAAAGAGGCAAGAAACATAACTCTGTTAAAGCAGTCATGATCCAAATAATTTCTCTCCATAGTCATTGCATTGTCAGCAGCTGTGCAAATAGGGACGCTTCTTTTGGTCCCCTCTGGTTTTTGGGCTCTTCAGTTTTCACTGACAGTGCTCATAGGCTTTGCTGTATTTCATGCTATACCAGAGATCCGATTATTTCCTCTTTTAATTGTGCCTTCCATGTTTCCACTTTGTTGAGAACCTGCCCATACCTCTTTCTTAGAAGGCAGAGATCAATGAAGCAAGTCACCACTGATTGAATTGTAGCAAACATGTGATTCAAGCTGAGCCAATCAGGTTCTGCCTTCTGAGAATTTTCATTTGGTACCTAGAGACATGGTGAGGTACTTGAACTAAGAAGTGATGGCTCATATATGAGCCAAATACTTGCCAAAACAGAAAAGGTCAAAAGCATGGAGAGGGCAAAGAATGAACCAAATATACAGAGGTAGTGAGAGGAAATGAGATAGAGGACAAGAGAGAGCATTTCTTTACTTCCTGTTTACTCTTCAATTCCTGGTTCCAGTGTGTTATGAGGACTGACTGTCTTTGATGACCTCTGTCTCCTTCTAATAAGTTTCTTTTGTCTAAATAAATTTTAGTGAAGGTGATTTTTTTTTTTTTAACTTGCAACCAAGTTATTCCTAAGACTTTGCATGTTGGCTACTTATGGGGTTAAGGGAGAAGGAATTTAAAAATTCTTCCCCATTAAATTTAAGCTAAAAGAGATATAGCATCGCTATCTTACTGGGAGATGTGATAGCCTACTTTCTTCCAGTATAGAAAGAAATATATTATGTAATGTGTTAATACAGGATGCTATGTGAAAATTAGTGATTGTCTGTTTTCAATAAATGAAATAATTGAAAACAAAAACAAAATCAAAATGTTTCATTCAGTGAATTTATTTGAGACTGATAAGAATTGAGCCATCAAAATATTTGGGGCTCCTGGACTGCTATCCTGGAAGCACGTGGACTCAGAATCAGAGATGGTTGGTTTGGGTTCTGTCACATCCAAATTGTGTAATCTTGGAAACTGGAACCCCATTTTCTCATCTGTAACCTGAAGACAATATAGAGAGGGTGCCAAAAATGTATACATATTTTAAGAAAGGAAAAAACTGTATTAAAATTGTAATACTCAGTATATACCAATAACAAAAGATGAATACAAGTTATTTGTATACATTTTATTGGCACCCCTGGTATAAGATTATTCAAGGCATTAAATTAAATAATGTATGTATTGTCTGACATCATACCTGGCACATGATAAGCATTAATTCCATTTCTCTCTCTCTCTCTCTCTCTCTCTCTCTCTCTCTCTCTCTCTCCCCCCTCCCCCGCCCCATGCCCCTAGCTCTTCCAGCACTATTTAGGAATCAGCTTCCTTTGATCCCCATCTTTTCTAAAGTTGAAGTTGCTCTGCCCTCCTCCGGGTGCCACGGAGCAAGGTATAGAGAGAAGCCCACAAAGGACCATAGTGTCCCAGCCAGAGGGAAAGATATTAGGGGAAAGCAAGAAACCCAGAGGGGTGGACAGAAGGGGGAAAGTCTGCATGTGTAGCAAAAATCCTTATGCATATTGCTGAAATTAAAAGCTATCAGACAAAACAATTTTGAAACCAACCATTGAACTCTTTTACTACTACAAAGACAAACTCTACCAAATATTTATAATGTTGGATGTTTGGAGACCCAGCTGTGGATAAGGTCATAGAGTTGATCCCCTAAGCTGTTTGTTCATTAGCTAAAAGCTGTTCCCTAAGCAGTTTTCTAAGTTGACAGCCAGCTACAGCTCCTTATAATTTAATGTTGATTCAATATGGCTACATGTTAGAACTATATAAATATATTATAAAGATTGACTAGTCTTCTCTCTGAAGAGCTGACAAACTAAAATGAGTGTTTAAAAAGATACACACACATGCACTTGAGGAATAATAAAGGAATTTAAAAATTAGACCGCAAATAAAATTGCTGATTAACATGAAACAATTATGAAGTTCTTAGCACCTCTGGTCTCTGTGTAGAACAAATGATAGGCTGTTTTAATTTCAAGAATTTCCATTCTAAGAAGAACAAACTGCCTTCTGGAAGGACTAATACAGGGTAGGCTTGTCTAAGGAGGAGGTAGGAACACATTTGAGTCCTTTACCACACTCACATGTCCTGCTGGATTGAGTCATTCCTTAATAATGCAGGTGATTGATTGGCACTCATTCTTTTATGAAGACACACATCAATTTTATATACCTACTATGTACCAGGCACTGGAAATACAAAGAAGAAGCCATAAGGTTTCTTGCTTGTCAGAGCTCTCAGGCTAGGGGGAAGACCAACAACATATGCACTAAAATTTTGAGTTATTATAGAAATGTAATTATATCTGAGGGAACCTATAAGGCAGAGCTGTTCAGTCTTCTTAGGGGAAGTAGAAAACTTTATAAATGCGACGTGAGAGTTAACCATGTCTGGGATTGCACGTACGAGCATACACACGTATATACGTATACATACACACAACATGTGTGATAATGATGTCCTTTTCCTGCCCTCTAGTGCATGTACTAATGCATATGAGAAATAGAGTCCTTTACGGGAGAAATGAAAATGAGAACATCAAGGATATCTACAGTTGGGGTTCAGATACAGATCATCTGGAAGACCACACGTGTGGGTGGACTCTCCCAGAAGCTAAATATAAGAGCAATAATCAGAACCTGGAGAGAAAAGTTACCAGAAAGAAAGGAGACAGGCATGACCAGCTAGACACGGTGATAACCCTGAGGGTCAGAGGGGAGTGCTGGTTCCAGGTGGCTGCATGAAAATGTATGCCGGTTTGTTTGTTCATTCTGGAAATGTGGGCATACTGGGGAGAAAAAAGACACGTGTATGCACAGAACAAGCTGCCCTACTGAATTTTTGACACTTTGAGGTTCAAGTGACCATGCTTTGGGGCTTTCCTAATTTTTGGTAACATAAAGGGAGAGAGTTTTCCATTTCTCACTTCACACCCACCTCCCCCCCCGCCTCCCACACACACACACACCCCTGAGCTGTCATGGAACCATGAGGTGAGAACATTGATGTTCAGGAAAGATCAACAAAAAGTTTTTCTGTAAGTCTCCCTTAAAATACAAGATTCCCTACTGCATCCAACTAAAGCTTCGTTTATTTGTGTCTCAAGTTGCTATTATGTGCCAATGACAATGTTTAAAAACACATCTGTTGGCTACTCACTCTTTTCCTCCTATGTCTCAGCAAAAGCCTTTTCTGAAACAAAGGACACATGTAGGGCAACTGTAAAATAATACAGTTGTATTCCTTCCTCATTAAATGACATAGTAGTAGGCTTGGAATGGGGAAGAAAATGATTTCTGTGGAGGAAGATATGAAATTATTGTAAATGGAGCTGGCCGCTGGATGAGAACCACTCCTTCTCATGTAACCGGGGCAATAAGACAGTTGGACCAGGCAGGAATAGCAGAAACTCTGGGGGAAAGGAGTGTAGAGGGCTGGTGTAATGCAGTGGTTTAAAGCAACACTTCTGATGTCAGACAGCCTGGATCTGAATTCCAGCCGTACCACTCACCTTGGGCTAATTACTTGACTTAGTTCTCTCTGCCTTAATTTCCTCTTCTCTAAAATGGTGATGTCAATTGTTGTACTTACAGTCAGTGAATGTTGGGCAGTAGTTATCAAATATTTTCAGGGCAAATCAACCTCTTTTATACATCCCCCACCCCAAAGTTTTTAATGTGACAATTTTCAAATCTACATGTATTGTGCTGTGTCACCCAGATCCCCCATTCAAAAATGAAGGGTTTATTCTCCCAGTTGCCGGGTGTCATCCCCACTGCCTTGGCCAAGGTCATGCCCCCTTCCCAGGGCAGCCCACATCCAACGACTGACACCCAGCGTAGGGGGCAGAGGGAATAATGACCCTGCCTGTGCACCCTAACAGGGACCCACTAGGAAGGGGATCCCAGCTCCAAACCTCCCATAGGATCAGGTCGGCTGTGTCCTCATATTTGCAACACAGTCCAACTTCTTCCTCTGCCCAGCCCTGCTTCCTTCCCTTCCCCTCACAGCACTGGTCCTGAGAGGTTCTCTAGTCAACCTCCTGCACGTTAATCTCCATGTCACAGTTGGTTTCCTGGAGACCTCAGCAGGTGGCAACAGAAACGTTGAAAGGATAACATAATAAAACCTGATAGGCCCTCCACTTAGATTCAACAATTCTTAACATTTTGCAAGAGTTGTTGCGTTCTCTTTCCCAATCTCCCTCCTTCCCTGCCTTCTCTCTTGATGAACCATTTTAAAAGTAAGTTGCAAAGGACTTAAGTTGATATTTAACTCCTAAATACTTGGGCATGTATTTCCTAAAAATCAGGACATTTTTCTCAAAAATCACAATGCCGTTATCATACCTGAGGAAATTGACACTAATTCTCTGATATCCAGTCTTATTCATATTTTCCAATATTTGCTCTTAAATTTAGCTTCTGGAAGAGTCCACCCACACAAGTATATGGTCTCCCAGAAAATCTGCATCTGAACCCCAATTGTAGATATAAGTGAGGTTTCTACTTTATACCTGTTTATGTTTGAAACAGAATTCAATTAAGGTTCATAATTATATTTGGTTGTTATGGGTTTTTAGTCTCTTTTAATCTAGAAATTTTTTTTTAATGACATTGAGTTTTTGAAGAATCAGGACAGTTTTCTTATAGAATGTCCTTCATTCTTGGTTTTCCTGATTTCTTCCTATACTTCATTTAACTTAGTATCTCCTGTGTTTCCTATGATTGAAGTACCTTCTGGAAGGTTGATTAGATTCAGAACAAACATGTTCGACAAGAACATTACCTAGGCGCTGTTTTATATTTCATGTTGCAAACCATCAGCAGGCACACACTATCAGGCGCCCTCATGTGAATGATGCCAAGCTTGGTCCCTAGGTTAGGGTAGTAGCTGTCACAAAGGTCTGTTTTCCTTTTTGCAATTAGTAATTAAAATGCAGATTGATACTTTGGTACTGGCCAAATAGTCTGCCCCCCAATAACCTTCTACCCCGTGATTTTAGTGCCCATGGGCTTTGCTTGAAACACTGATCATATTGAGGCATATTGAGGATTGTAAAATATTAATAGTATTTTTCCATTCTATCACTCATTCTACTTCTATTAGCTACCATTGTTCTGTAAGGGAGGGCTCTCCTCTTTCTCTCATAACCCTTTTTTTCTCCTTTTCTTTGTGTTGAATACTACTACTATGGATGCACAGACTTTTTTGTTTTTTTTTAATTTGGCCAATGTGTATCCCTTCCAGGTGGCTTCTGTATCTTTTTCATAGACTCACACGTCACCGCGTGCTTTCATTTCTTCAGCCCTAAAATCAGGCTTTTTTTTTTTAAATAATAATAAGCTCTGATCCCTTTTAGTGAGAAATAATATTTAGAATTCAAGATCCAGGGCATAACTATGTTCATTGCTAACAAGAAAGCACCTTTTAAAAAATGAAATATTACTTAAAAGCTCCAAAAAGTAAAACATCAAATAGTGCAGTTCCATCCCTGGGAGCCCAGCAGAGAAGGGGTGACCAGCAGGGGATTACTCCTGCTTCTGAAACTGCAACCTTTCTTTTCAGGAAAGATATCAATGTCCCATAATCTAAAAATTAGAGTTCCATTATTCCCCCCTTCCCCGCCCCAGGGATCAGAGAAGGTTTGCTTTCATCTGTAATAGAAAGCATGTATTGTCATCAAAATTGATAAATGCCAAACCTGAACAGAAGAGATATTTTAATTAAGAGGTTTCTGAATCTGGAAAATTCTGCATTTGAAAAAGTCAAAGACATCAATCATTGAATTTTTTTCTTTATTTTAGTATTGACTTTTCTTTCTTTTGCCAAGGGAGATATTGGAGCTTTGTATGCAGAAAAGGAGCTCAGTATTGATTTTTATACATAATTTGTTTTCAACAAGATATAAAAGGGAGTATATTATAACGGTGAGAAGAATGTTGTTCTTTTTCTGATAATTGGATCTCCTTAAATATGAGAAATTATACCCCATTCTCTCGTGACAAGAAGCAGGGCCAGGAATCCATTATTGTTTCACTTAGAAGCATTGAGGCACATGAATGGACTTGAGACAATTAAGTTGTGAGGCTATTATGGAGAAAAAGGAAAGCAGGAGAGTACAGAGAGAGTAGAAATGGCTCTCTTTGCACCATTCAAATCCTCTGCAGTGACATTCTAGAAAGTGCCCAGAGTCATCTGTGGGGAGAGCTTGTCACTATTTTAAAGATTGCTTGAAATACCTCGGCTTAATCTTATCTAAAAGGAAAGGACAACTAGATGCAGATTAAGACTGTGGTTGGTAGAGTCAGCTGTCACTCTCGACAGGATGGGAGATAGTTGATCATTTTTATAGTTGGCAATGTTCATGTTTTGTCTGAGTTCAGACACGGTTATGGAATGGTCTTGTTTTTGTCTTGATCTGTCGTGGTCACAGAGTGACCTTGTCTGAGTTTGACGTTCTGTGAAATTATTTATATTCCACAGGAAAACACCAGGGCCTCACTGTGATTGTCAGGCAAACCCGGATGTCAGGGGCTGTAAGCTCTTCCTCACTTGTGAACACCAGCTCACCTTTGACCTCTTGTTGCAGTACAGGACCCACTGGCTCATCTTCTGCAGCAGCATTGATAGCAGCATTGATAGCCCATATATTGGACAGGAAAGGAGATGAATGCCAGTGGCTCCTTCATAATTCTCTCTCTTTCTGCTTCGTTATGTATGGACCAAATATGACCACTCCTTATCTCCCAAATTTTTGTCCTCAGTTCAAGTAAGCACCAGAAATTAACCAGGGTCTCTGATTCCTAACCCGAAATTCCTTGGAAAGGGAATATGATTTACCTGTTTATGTCAGGTGACTCACTATGCCCGTCTAATAACTTTTGACTAGGTGGGAAGGATTGTGCAAGAGAAAGATCATTCCCCAGGCTCACTCTATAAAGGACAGCAATTCTGAGAGAAAAAGGCCATATGCTGGGCATTGCCTAATACAGAGACAATTTACCCAGGCTCCATGTTAGGGACCTCAACAACAGGATGAAATAATAGAGACGCTAATACCTGCATGACCTTAGTGCTTTACAGAAGCAAAGCACTTCCATCATCATTTTCAACCCTTCCAATCACCCTGTGAAATGGGTATTATTTATTTCTACCTAAAATGGAGCAAGGTGATGGTTAGAGGAATTTAGAGCTTCACCCAAGCCTTACAGCCTGTTAGTCTAGAGTTAAGACTAGAATCCAGACTTTATGATTCCCAGGGCACTTGTAGGGACAGAGCCAGAAGTGCAGTTTCCAGGCTCTCAGCCTCACATGGAAAGGTGCTGGCTCAGGTAGTAAATGGCCATCAGCTGTGGCTAGTTGGCCATCAGCTGTAACCAGTGAGCCATTGGCCACTAATATAACTGCCACGGCTACGCTAGCAGAAAATGGGGGGCTAGCAAGGGCAGACTGTGGATTGCGGATTGCAGAGAAGCGGATGCTGCCAGCGAGAATATAGTGGTATGATTCCCCTATCTCTGGCTCCGTGGGTGTTCCTTTTTGGCCTCACCATGTCCTGCATTCTTATGTGGGGAGCAGGACCAGAGACCCCAGAAGAGACCCCGCCGTACACACTGCATGACACATGGAACAGCGAGCAGGGTACAGTGCCGGCCAAAACTCCCCGAGGGGCAGTGGAGCAGTTTGTGCGTATGAACACTCAGTCCCAGTAGGACCAGGAGGAGCAGATGCCGGAGAGCTGGACCCCCGTGTAGGGGTGGGAAGACATGGATGGTTCTCCGACCAGCATGAGCCGGAGGGGGCGGGGATCGTTGCAGCCCTGTGTTTGGGAGGTGCTTGCTGAGGCAGCCCAGATGCGGGACTTGTAGTCCCAGGAGGAAACGCTTGCTGAGTCCTAGGTGTAGGATGCGGGTGAGGTCAGGATCATCCCTCGTCCCCAGGTTGGGGAGGACTTGGGTCCCTTGCCCTGCAGAGAGGGCACATAATTTGGGGGCTGGTGCACAGCCCTGGCGAATGACTGTGGATTATGGGGAATTGCCATCCATCCATGATATGATGGACCGCTTGACTGTTTACTTGGGAACGTACTTCCACCATGTGGAACTGGTGGATGTTTGCTTCTTGTGTCTTGACCGGCCGCCATCGAGAATATGTAAGCACCTTGACTGTGAGTCGCTGTTGTTCCAGCACGGTACCCTGAGAGGCCCAGAGAGAGTGGCAGTGCCCTGAGAGACCCTGGCTGTGCCCAGAAGGACTGGTGGTGCCCTGAGAAACCCTGGCTGTGCCCAGGATATTGCATTCACCTCCAGGATCCTTGCATAGGGCCCCTTGCGGAAGACGCTTGTCTCGTAGATTGTGAGGTGAAACCCTGTAGGGGTGGAGTGTGGGGACAGAGCCAGGAGTGCAGTTTCCAGGCTCCTGCCCTCAAGGGGAAAGGTGCTGGCTCAGGTAGTAAATGGCCATCAACTGTGATTGGATGGCCATCAGCTGTGGCTAGTGGGCCGTCAGCTGTAACCAGTGAGCCATTGGCCACTAATATAACTGCCGAGGCTACGTTAGCAGCAAATGGGGGCTAGCAAGAAGATGGTGGCTGAGCTAGCAAGAGCAGATTGCAGCTAGCAAGTAAGGTTGGTTGGCAGAGACAAGTAGACAGCGGGTTGTGGATCGTGTGGCGCCTGTTTCCTGTGTCTCCAACCCGGCTGCCAGCGAGAATATAGTGGTATGATTCCCCTATCTATGGCTCCGTAGGTGTTCCATTTTGGCCTCACCATGTCCTGCGTTCTTATGTGGGGGGCAGGACAGGAGACCCCACATGATACCCTGCATGACACATGGCACAGCGAGCACGGTATGGTGCCGGCCAAAGCTCTCTGAAAGGTGGTAGAGCGGTTTGTACGTATGAACACCCAGTCGCAGGAAGACCAGGAGGAGCAGCTGCCGGACAGCTGGAACCCCGTGGAGGGGTGGAAAGACATGGATGGTTCTCCACCCAGCATGAGCCGGAGGGGGCGGGGATCGTTGCAGCCCTGTGGTTGGGAGGTGCTTGCTGAGGCAGCCCAGATGCGGGACTTGTAGTCCCAGGAGGAAACACTTGCTGAATCCTAGGTGTAGGATGCGGGTGAGGTCAGGGTCATCCCTCGTCCCCAGGTTGGGGAGGACTTGGGTCCCTTGCCCTGCAGAGAGGGCACATAATTTGGGGGCTGGTGCACAGCTCTGGCGAATGACTGTGGATTATGGGGAATTGCCATCCATCCATGATATGATGGACTGCTTGACTGTTTACTTGGGAACGTACTTCCACCATGTGGAACTGGTGGATGTTTGCTTCTTGTGTCTTGACCGGCCGCCATCGAGAATATGTAAGCACCTTGACTGTGAGTCGCTGTTGTTCCAGCACGGTACCCTGAGAGGCCCAGAGAGAGTGGCAGTGCCCTGAGAACCATGGCTGAGCCCAGGAAGTATGGCTGTGCCAAGAGAAAGTGGCAGTGCCCTGAGAGACCCTGGCTGTGCCCAGAAGGACTGGTGGTGCCCTGAGAAACCCTGGCTGTGCCCAGGATATTGCATTCACCTCCAGGATCCTTGCATAGGGCCCCTTGCGGAAGACGCTTGTCTCGTAGATTGTGAGGTGAAACCCTGTAGGGGTGGAGTGTGGGGACAGAGCCAGGAGTGCAGTTTCCAGGCTCCTGCCCTCAAGTGGAAAGGTGCTGGCTCAGGTAGTAAATGGCCATCAACTGTGATTGGATGGCCATCAGCTGTGGCTAGGTGGCCGTCAGCTGTAACCAGTGAGCCATTGGCCACTAATATAACTGCCGAGGCTACGTTAGCAGCAAATGGGGGCTAGCAAGAAGATGGTGGCTGAGCTAGCAAGAGCAGATTGCAGCCAGCAAGTAAGGTTGGTTGGCAGAGACAAGTAGACAGCGGGTTGTGGATCGTGTGGTGCCTGTTTCCTGTGTCTCCAACCCAGCTGCCAGCGAGAATATAGTGGCATGATTCCCCTATCTATGGCTCCGTGGGTGTTCCATTTTGGCCTCACCATGTCCTGCGTTCTTATGTGGGGGGCAGGACAGGAGACCCCACATGATACCCTGCATGACACATGGCACAGCGAGCACGGTATGGTGCCGGCCAAAGCTCTCTGAAAGGTGGTAGAGCAGTTTGTACGTATGAACACTCAGTCGCAGGAAGACCAAGCGGAGCAGCTGCCACAGAGCTGGAACCCCGTGGAGGGGTGGAAAGACATGGATGGTTCTCCACCCAGCAGATGCCAGAGAAAGTGAAGGTCGTTGTGGCCCTGTGGGCTGGGAAGTGCTTGCTGAGGCAGCCCAGATGCAAGACTTGTAAGCCCAGGAGGAAACGCTTGCTAAGTCCTCCGTGGGAGCTGAGGGTGAGGTCAAGGTCATCCCTCACCCCCAGGACAGCCCTGGCAAATGACTATGGAGTATGGGGAATTGCCTTCTATCCCTAATTTAACGGACCGCTTGACTGTTTGCTTGGGAACATACCACCATGTAGTGGAACTGGTGGATGTTTGCTTTTGTGTCTTGACTGGCCGCCATTGAGAGTATGTAAGCACCTTGACTGTGAGTTGCTGTTGTTCCAGCAGGGTACCCTGAGAGGCCCAGAGAGAGTGGCAGTGCCCTGAGAGCCCTGGCTGTGTCCAGGAAGTCTGGCTGTGCCCAGAGAGAGTGGCAGTGCCCTGAGAAACCCTGGCTGTACCCAGGGAGACTGGTGGTACCCTAAGAAGCCAGGAAGTCTGGCTGTGCCCCGAAGGACTGGTGGTGCCCTGAGAAACCCTGGCTGTGCCCAGGATATTGCATTCACCTCCAGGCTCCTCACATAGGGCCCCTCGCGGAAGACGTTTGTCATGTAGATTGTGAGGCGAGACCCTGTAGGGGTGGAGTGTGGGGACAGAGCCAGGAGTGCAGTTTCCAGGCTCTTGGCCTCATGTGGAAAGGTGCTGGCTCAGGTAGTAAATGGCCATCAACTGTGATTGGATGGCCATCAGCTGTGACTAGTTGTCTGTCAGCTGTAACCAGTGAGCCATTGGCCACTAATATAACTGTCGTGGCTACATTAGCAGCAAATGGGGGCTAGCAAGAAGATGGTGGCTGAGCCTGCAAGTGGCACAGTGAGGGTTGCGAACAGTGTGGCTCCTGCTTCCTGTGTCTCCAACCCAGCCGCCAGCGAGACTATAGTGGTATGACTCTAGTATCTGTGGCTCCGTGGGTGTTCCTTTTTGGCCTCATTATGTCCTGCATTCTTATGTCGGGAGCAGGACAGGAGACCCCACATGACACCCCGCGTGATAGGACTAGAGACCCCTGAAGAGACCCCGCCTGACACCCTGCATGGCAGCACCTCTCCCTCCATTATGAGAGTGAGACTGTTTTATTCACAGAACTTGGAGCACACTGATGAGGGATCAGAGGGTATTTGCCAAGGTGAAATAACTAGTAAACAGCTGAGCCAATCTGTTGTCTGAATCTAAGCCCAGTGTAGAAGTAATGAAAGACTAGCAGAATGAGAGGTATGGGGAATCGGATAAAGAATGGAATTGCTTTTTCTCTAGAAGGGAAGAAGTGCAGTGGAAAAGACAAGAAGGAGACATAAGACTTAATGCAGCTTTTCTGGCAGATGGAGGGTTTTGATAAAGCGCAAGAACCCTTACGGAGGACAAATAAACTCCCTCTGAATCCTGGGGAATATGGATAGGACTGCTGAGGAAGAGCTCAGGGAGGAGGTCAGTTCAGTGTCATGACTGTGCACTCTCTTCTCTTACCATCGTGTCTTTTACCCAGAGATTAAAATGACTGTCTTATTAAGGGATAGGGAGGATAATGGAAATATGGCTGAAATTCCCTCCGGCCTGCCAGATCTATGATCTATGATTTTAATAAGCCCCACAATGTCAGGATACCCTATAAAACTGTCTCTGGAGCTGCAACTCTCTCCAATTCCCAGTGTGGAAGCAATTTTGCATTGAACTGTTTTGCATTTTATAGATTTGGTTCTTTCTTATTTAATTGGGCTATTCTTGGGAAATATGCCCCAATAACTCAGAATGTCCTGCAGAGCCTGGCACTGCAGCCATCAGCATGGTGGATGTCAGGATGGCTCCCATTGTTAGCATCAGGACTCTAACCAGATGCAGGCATTGACTGGGGCCTTGGAGAATGTTTAAACTCCATGGGTGGTCTCCCAGTGGGTGTTCAGAGGAATCACAAGCCGGTTAGGCCATCCCTAGGCTTAGAGCAGGTGGAATTCTACAGGGCATCAAAGCATTTATGGACGTTTAATACAAAAAGGTAAGAGACCCAGTGAGAGGAAGACAAATTTAGTGGTTTGCAAGGATTTGTCTTTTCTCTTTATGCTTGCATGATTTATTTATTTTTTTAAAAAAGCCTATTTGTTATTTTTTGGTTTCTTACTGTGGGAGCTGGAGCTGATTTTAAAGGGTTAGTAAATTAATCAGTTCAGTTCTGGCCTTTGTCTTAGGGCACAGATGTTCTCTCACTGCAGGAGGAGAGCCTCTGGGTTAGTGGGTGGGAGGGACTCAGGAAGGGGAGTATTCCAGCCCTCAGAGAAAGACCTATAGCCCCCTCTGTTGTTAGAAAGTTTGTAGGGAGGGTTTCCCACCTGCCAGATGTCTCTGGGGACAGTCCCTGCCAAGGAGGCAGGCAATCACACTCCAGAGTTTGTGGTCTGTGTTCGCAGTACCTGTGACACAGCACCTGGTTCATAAATTAATGGACAACTCTACCCAAGTGATGCCCCTTCTCACCCCATGGTGTTCTCATGCAAGGCGTTTAAGCCTCTTGAATTAATCTCTGGCATCCCCAAATCACCCTGCATCATCTTCCCAGTGGTCCACTCCCACTGTGGGATCAGCCAAGCCCAGCTCTTCCACCCCTGTCCTCTGTAACTTGTTCAGCTCTACAGCCACAGCATTTCTGTTCCCACCTGCCCATTTCCTCACCTGCCCATATCCTCTCATTCCAGTCATTCCCTGTAGTCACTCATACTCCACAGTGGCCTTAGAAAGGCAGAAACAGAAGCCCTGTCCTGGGAGCTTAATTGCATTTCAATATTGCTCCACTGACCTGGAGTCGGACACCTGAGTACTTCATCCATCAAGACCTGGGCTGTCTTCCCTTTTCTGCTGTGACCTCATGGTTTGAAGAACATTCAGTTTGTTCCTCTCTCCTATCATGAATCCCCAGGCTTAATCTATATGTTGGAGGTCAAAGGCTATGTTTCCATTGTGTGAAGAAATTCTACAGGCTCACACCTTCTGACTTAGAGGCTATACAGTTCACTGCCATCCCCGGCAGCAAGAACTTTAATCCTTCAAATCTCCTATCTGGGCATCTGCCCAACTTCTTTTCACCTTGGCTCAAAACTGACAAACTTGACAACTTTGCTGCAGGTCTCCTGGCCCAACTCTCTCCCTGGTGACTTATGGCATCTCTGACTGATCCAGGAGTTAAGGAGAGTCCCTGGGAAGGGGCTGGAGTTCAGGTGAGTACCCACACTCACAGTCATTCAAGGAGCAATCGTAGTTATTTCTGGAATTCTTCTGTACAGCCCCCAGAAGTGCTGCTTCCTAAATAAAACTGCAATTTTTCTCCCAAAGGAATTTAAAATTAGATATCTTTGTTCTCTAGTCTCATTTCTTGCCTCATGCTTGCAATGATATACATGAAGGTTGTCACTTTTTCCATCCCAAGTTGACTATAGAAACAATATTTGCCTCACTAATTTTTCTTTTAACACATGGAATAAAACATATCTGTTTCCATCAACATTTCAGGTTTTAGGTTTTTGCAGACTTGGAAATGAGCAGATGTGCTGCACTATATAAAAAGAACAGGCTGAGAGGTGGTATATATGTGTGTCCTATTCTCTTGCCACTGCCATAAAACTTATTGTGAAATTCTGAAAGGAAAGACTAGGACTTCTAAAGTACAAAAAGGTGACCTTGCCTGGTTCTGTCTAGTGGTCCTGAAGGTAACTCGTATTGTGCCAATTTCATGGTACTGGGTAAAGGTAATAAAGGACATGAGACTAAATTGTGGAGATGCCTCTGGACAGCATCAAAGAGAGGATGCTTGGTGTTAAGCCTCTGGTCACTTCCACTGTCCCCACATGCAAAAGGCTTTTAGACCTGCACTTTGGGGCCACATCCTGGTCGGTGTCCCATTACTTCCCCATACCCCGAGTTCTTCAAAGATGGTTGGGTATATAATGTATCAGCCGAGTGCTGAACTTATGGGAGAGCAGAGGGCAGAAATGATTTTAGTTGTCTGGCTAAGGAAATCTGAGGTACAATCTACTCTCAGCCAGGTCAGTTATAGGGGTGGCTCTTCCTTATTTTACCCATCTTGTCTGTATCCATGCTTTTGTGATTCTAACCTAACAATTCTTAACAAATGTATCACCTACGATTTTACCTCAAAATGTGGAAGGCACTCTATATTCTTTTCTATAATCTAGGTAGATACTATCTTTTCTTTAGCTAGAATCTACCACTATTTATCATTTGTTTGAAAAACTGAAATCCTTGAAGTATGCAGCCTGAAGTCCATGTAGGTAATGATGGCTCATACATGGCACCAGTGAAACAAGCGTGAGCCTAAATGTCATGCATTTTGTCGGTGATGTGGCCCTGGGAATTGATCTCAGAGTGCTTGTACCTTGAAAAAGCCGCCATAAATAGTTAGTGAGCTGATAATCGAGGAAGGGCTGGTGGAGAACAAGGCAGTAAATTTTACTCTAAGACACATGAGAAATATTTTTCTTGGTTGAAAGAATTTATGAGCACAGTGGGGGAGGGGCTGTGTAGGAACAGAGGGGATGAGGAGTAAAGGATTGAGCTTATGAGTTCTTATGAAACTTATTCTCAGGACTTGAATCGACTCCAGAGTGTTTTCTGCCCACTCCAGCACTTTAAAATCTATATATGATAAAATCGTCAGTCCTGCCATTGTTATGAAAACAAAATACAATTTCACAAATCCCCCAGCCCTGGTTATATTTCAAGGTTTGATTAATTTATTTTTATTTTTATTGTTCCCTTTGTGAGTAATCACTGCAAAAAGATTATCCACTTCCACATTTTCCTTCACCGTGCAAGATGCCGTTATCTGCTCTAATTTTGCAAAAAACCTAGAAGGTGAGTTGGTGGACAAAGAAGAGACCGAGCATTCATGTGTCCAGTATACCAGACATATTCCCTCATGTGAATAAAATGCTAAACTGCTGACCCCCTGGAGTCCTGCTTACAGACCCTGACTTGGGGGAATCTAGTTTAATCTAATATGCATGATTCAATAGTTAGCCATGACGCTCTAGAAAAAGTAAGGGTTACCCATCTCTTTGGATTTCCTGAAAAATATCTTTATATTGTCTGGTAAACGTCAACCTTGGTCAGAACCTGTCTAAACAGCCAATGTTTCCCAAGTGTGCTCAAGAGGATGAATTCCCCATGAGCTGCCTTGAAACAAAGGATTTCAGTACTATGAGGGTGGGAAAGGCTGTATGTGATAACCCTTCTGGCAGACTTTCGATGTGGGAGAACACACCAAAGGCTCTGTGATGCCCTGCAGCAAAAAACTGGTCTAATTTTATTTAACTCAGAATTTCTCAAACCAGTTTGGCCGCTGACTCTTGTTAACCATCTCCTGCCACTTTGCAACAAGCAGATTTACTCTTGCCACACCCACCCCTGGATAGTTCTGAGAAGAAATTCTCATCTCTCAAACGTTGGTACCATTGCTCATAGAGCTTCCCCTGCTTGGTAGATACTTCCCTCCTTCTCCTCTCACCCCGCCTTGCTAATTCCCACTATTTCTTCAAGATTCAGTGTGAGTGTGACCCAAAGTCTTCCCTGGTCTGATTGAAATGCTTGTTTTGGGGCTCCCAGAGCATACTCTGTATTCCTCTCCTAGCATACAAGACACTCTGGTATAATTATACACCTATAATTATATACCTTCCTCTGAAGCTTCTTGAGGGCAGAGGTCATCTTACACTTCTTTAGTTTCCTCTAAGTACACATTAATGGATTGCATAAATGAGAATTAATGAGATCATTCCTCATTGCCTTTTCTTCTAGGGAAGGCAAGGATTGCATCACTCAACTGGGCATTCACCATCTTTCCATGGGGATCACTAAACACTTCCTCTCTATCTAGACTGTGGAAGTATTTATGTCAACTGAAGCTCCTGGCATCAGAAACCCTAGCTATTGACCAACTTAACTACTACATCAGAACCTACATTTTTAAATAAGATCATTGGGTGACTTACATGTAATTAAAGATTGAGAAGTACTGCTCTCAGGCACAGCAGGGCTAGATAAGTCATTATGAGTTAGGGTCTACCTTCAAAGATTTCAATATAAGCTCCATGATGGTTGTTAAAACATCTAAGAAAATAGGTTAAGTGAATTTAGAGGTAGTGAAAATAGCTAATATGCATTGTTTTCATTCTTCCAGGCATTGTTCTAGGTGCTCTTATATGTATTAACTAAGTTAATTGTTCTATCACCTACCCAAATTTAACTAATGGGATGCATGGGGAAATTACCCCATTTTGAGCTGGACACACTTAAAAAAAATTAAATTTTGAAATAATTGAAAGCTCACATAAAGTTATAAAAGAGTACAGAGAGGTCCCATGTACCCTTCCCCCAGCTTCCCCCAATGGTAGCATTTTATATAACCTCAGTACAATATCAAAACCAGGAAGATGGGTTTAATCTACAGACCTTATTCAGATTTTACTAGTTTTTACATGTACTCCTGTGTGTGTGTCGGGGGGGCGGTTGGGGGGTCCTAGTGGGTGGTGGCCCCGGTGTAAGATGTCTGTGACTCTGGGAGCTGGAAGAAGATGCGTGGAGCCAAAGGCAGAGTAGACATGGTTTATTCATGAGCTTTCTGGCCACAGCCAGCCTCATTGCTGGGCACAGCCAGCCTCGTTTCTGGGCACAACCAGCACAGCCTGGTATAATGGCGGGGCCCGTTTATACCGTGCTGGGACAATAGTGGCTCACAGCCAAGGTGCTTACATAAGGGTACACAAACAGCCACATCCTCAGGATGGATGGCGCCTGTGCAACATCCCATCTTATGGAATCGGCGGGCCACTGAGTCAGTGTCTCCCAATGGCCTGGCTGGGGAGGGAGCCTGACTGACTCTATTTTCCCTAGAGTGGGGTCTATGAAATTTCTTCACATGTAGAGGTTCATGTAACCATCACCTTTGGCAGCTGCAGCAAATCCTCACATTGGCCACTGGCACTCATTGTATTGCCTGGACACAGCCTGGAGTATTGCACAGCCATCAGTGGGGCTCCAGTACGTAGTTAGGGCCAAGAGTTAACACTGCCTCCCAAAGTGTGTCTACTGAACACACTTTGTCCAGAGCTTCCCTGACATAACAGTGTGAACAAAAGGGGAAAATGTCAAAAACCTAGGGTAGCATCTCTGGCAGTGCAGGAAGTAGCCAGACTTCCTTCCTCTGACCCTTTCACCTAGGGATCCTCATGCCTCTATTATCCTTTTCTTTGGACATTCCAAAGAAAAATGTCCTATCTTGATGAAAAGTTTTTCTATATGAGCAATTTGTGAGGGAAATCCACTGTGTCCAGGAAATCATGTCATCCTGGATCCTATGGAGTCACCTGTTGCCGCCCATTGTTGCTCAGGTAATTGACGTCCTCATTTGTTCAGATCAGCAACTGAAGAACGCAGATGAGGAGACAGTCCCCTAAGCACTTAGCATTTGGAGGCTGAGAAGCTAGGGAAGGTGTCACCCACAATGGTGCCTGGCACATAGTAAGCTAGTAGTAATCACTATTAGTAATAGAAATAGCTTCCTTTAATCCATCACTTTTGGTATTGTGCTAAGCATCTTACGTCATTATCCCATTTAATCAAAGCTTTCTCAATTTAAAGTCTGTGTTCCTTAACCACGCTTCTCTACTACCACTCGTCATCCAGTAATTAGGAATTCTTTGTCATCACATTTATCAAGTATATTGTTTTAGTAATCCTGAGACATATCTTGATCTTCCCTTTTCCCCCTTTAAAGTTCATGTTCTGGGCCCATCCTATCACGCACCACTACGGTCACCATTTCTGAATCCCAGTTGTATGTATTCTTTTGGTCCTAATACAAGGTTAAGATCAGACATCAGTCTTGAGCATATTTGGAAACAAAGCAGCTTTTCTTATGAGCTTGCTGTGCAGGCCTTTAGGTTTGCTCACACTTCTTGTGTTTACAGAGCATTTCCAGATAGAGGATCTCAGTGGATCCTTACAAAAGCCCAGTGATGTTTGTGGGACCAGTGCACTCAGGGAAGGTCAGTGTCAGCCAGGAAGTCTTCTGGCTCCAACTCCCACATTCTGTTTACCCCACGGTGCTCAGGCCAGCTTGAAAGAGGATGGGGAGGAGGATTAAGAACAACTGAGAATGCTGTGCCTCCTGCTACTACTACTGAGGATACAAAATATACGTTTCAGAGCCCTGAACTTGAAAATAATTATTTTGAGTTATATGAGCCACAACTGTTCTCTACTGTTTACATTAGTTAGTTGCATTTTCTAATGCTTTCCACATAAATCTCATTAATGCATTTCATCTACTGAGCAACTTTAGAAGAGAAGTAGGGGCACATGAGTTGAGTGGTCATGTCATTATCATCCAGACTAGGACACTTTTGAGCATAAAAGGAGACCCTATAAGTAATTACATCAGGGCAACAGTATACTTCTGGGCTATCCCTGGGCAACCTGGGACATGTGAAAACTCAACATATGCAAGTTGAGATTTAGAGAGTTTAGGTAACTTGTCCAAAGTCACACAGCTGCTGAGTGGATTTAGACTGAGAAGAGACCAACTCCAGAGCATGACCTCTACCTGCTATGCTAGGCTTTATGGTCTCTCTGTTGCACTGCAGAATTGGAGATTTCCAACCTCTTAGCCCCTAGCTATGAGTAGAGATACAGGCCCTTGCAGGGAAAGAGGCAGGATTTTACGGAAAGTCAATTGGGGGCCATGCAGTATGTTGGCACTAACACCACAGTGAGCCCTAGGATTCTCAGCCCGCTTTGAGAGCGCTGAAGTCAGGGCAGTTCCCTGGCTCATACAGACTCTCCTTAACCCTCTTTCCCCACAGAAGCACCACTATTTATGACGTGGCTGAGTAACGCTGGGTTCCATGGATGATGCCATGTATAAAGATTTTTTAAAAACTCCTTTGTTTGAAGCCCAATAATTTTACCCATCTTTTAAGTGAAACAATCTATACAAGAGCACTTTGTGAACTCTCAAGGGTCATTTAGATCATTCATCCATCGTTCATTTATTCATTTATCTTTCATAGTTCAATGGTTCCCTCGACAGTGTAGAGAGTCCTTCAGGTCACACAACAGTTTCACCTTTTCTAAGGTCCCTGTTCCTTGGACGACGTCTACATTTTCAGCCCTGTCTCTGTTCATCACCGTTCCTCTACCTGCCCTGGGCTCAACCATGCTGAACTCCTGCTCTTTCTCCCTTCCTGGGCTTGGCATAGGCTGGGCCCAGAGCATCGCTTTTCTACAACATTCTGCTTAGCCTGGAGAGCTATTCATCGTTCAGCTCCAATGTCACTTCTTAGCGACATTTCTTGACATCTCTAGACAGAATTAAGCATCCATAGCATCTCATATCTCTAACACAGCCCTAAGCTGTTGTCATCCTTCATTCATCAGTCTGTTTTATCCACTAGGCCATGAGACTGGGCGGGCAGGGACTGAGTTCTGGCCATCGTAGCATCCCCAGACATAGCACCCAAAGGACACTTGGAGAATGTATGTCAAATGAATGAATATCATGCCCAACAGCATTATCTAGGCTTGCTATCATGCTCTTTAAATTCCTCATAAGTGACAGGTACTATAACCACATTCTGAATTCATGAGACACCAAATAATTTAAAACTGGGCTAAGCTAGTCTTATGACCTTCATATCTAAAGGAAGGACGAAACTTATTTATCGAACACTGAATGTGCACAGTACATGGTGTAAACTCAATAAATGTTTGCCATGAATGAATAATCTATACACCAGTGTGGGGAGGTAGATAATAGTAACACTATAGATGACAAACAGAAGTTCAGCAAAGTATAGTGACTTCCCAAGGTCAAAATGGTGGAAAGCAGTGGATTTAGAGTTGAACTCAGATCTTTCTGGCTCCAAAGCCTGTGTGCTTTCTCCGAGACTGAAGAAAAAGAAAGCAGCAGCTGCCAGCCCTCAAGGCTGGGGAGGGAGGCTCCTGCCACCACCAGCAGCAGCCCCTCCTCTATCCCTTCGCTTTTTGCCATGGGGGCCCCTCAGTGGGCTGTGGGGAGTTCTGAGGACAGGCAGTTTCCCCTTGGAACCTCCCAGCTCCTTCCCCTGTACCATCTGGTCCACACTGACTGGCTTTTCCTTGCCTGCCCTTCTCCCAAGCCCTTCTCAAAGCTACCCTGCCTCTGGCCTAGTCCTTAGGCTCCCTATTCTCAGGAGGAAACTGACAGCCTCGTCTCTGTTGACTGAATAATAGACACCCCCACTTTTATCAAGGTGAAATACATGTATTTATAAGGCTCTCTTCCCTGGAGACTGAGAACCCACATAAAATAGATATAGCAGTGGGAAGTTCAGGCACTGTGGCAGGTTGGGTTGAAGGAAGAAGAGAAAGAGTCTAGGACAAGAGGATCTTAAAAAAATTCACTACATGTAACTTACATTAGTGATTAGTGACTCCTCACCTCTCTCTTTCTTTCTCTCTCTCCCCCAACCCTCCTCCTTTTTCCTTCTCATTCCACTTGGAGCCAGCAGCACTTTTCACACTTTTCAGGGTCTTTATTTAGTCGCTGCCAACACAGGGACCCAGGGGGCAGAGAGAGAGAGAATAAAGATAAGTTTACAAAAATAGGAGAAAGCTTTGTGAACATCCAAACCTCCACAGCAACAACTTGGAAATGAACAAGATAATATATAATCAAGGACAAGTGTGTTTGAAGGAAACAGCTGTGAGCGGCAGTGATTTGGGGTAAGCCCCTTAACCTAATAAGCAACGAGCCAGTACTTACCAAGTACCTGCTATCTGCTAGGAACCTCACAGCTTACTTAATCCTCAAAGTGACAGTGAGGTGGCCACTACTGGCATACCCATTGTATGGATGAGAACACTGAGGCCCAGAGAAATTAAGTCGCTTTTTCCAGCAAACAAGTGGTTTGTGACCTAGGACACATCACTGTCTAAAGTTGTACCTGGCTACTGGCCATTCTCCCAATCACATCACTTTGTTTTATTTATAACTGCTCTTTTTGAAATTATCTTGTTTATTTTCTGTTTTATCAGTCCCTCCCCTCCGTTCCCTTCCCACTCCACTACAAAATGTGAACTCAGTGATGGCAGGGATCTTGCCTGTCTTGTTCACTGATGTGGCATCTCTAGATCAATGCTAGCACTCAGCATGCCCTCAGGAAAGATTTAAATGAAAGAAGTGGAGGAGTTGGGATTTTAACACAAGTCTGGGTTGCTTCAAGGTTCTTAACCACTGTTGGCTACTCTGCAAAATGGAGATAATGATACCCACTTCTCATGGCGCTTACAGTGCTCCTAAATGCCCTAATGCCTTGCCTGGCACAGTGACGTTGCCCACTAAATGGTGGCTATTGTTATTGTCCCCTCTTCCTTCCACACGTGCTGCATTTGGCAATGCAGACTCTACACAAAGGAAGATCGGCATTGACTGGGCCTGTTTTACGTAGGTCATTCTGAAAGGGATTTTCGTAAGAAATGAACACATGGGGTTTCTATCACGCTCTGGAAACACCCAGAATTCTGTGAATGTGTTCACGGTCAGGCCAAGCGTGAGGCCTGGGCCTGGGTCGGGCTGTTAGGGATCGGCCTGTTCTCAGTCAGCACACAGTGTGAATGTGCGAATGGGGCCCAGGGGAGTGTTGCAGCCCAGAGGGCTATTTACCACCCACCAGTATTCTCTGTGACCAGATGGAATGGCCCTACCTGCAGCTCCCCAAGCCTGCTCTTCCCCAGCTCGTGGGCACATTTGTCCCTAATACCCAAACTCTGTGTGCCAGATCCCAAAGTTAGCAGGATTAACAGTCCGGTTTGTGTCCCGAAGTCACCAACTCCACCCATTTAAAAGGGAAAGCATTCCGTTTGCCAACATTCTTTCTTTGCCTTCACTTGACTGACTTTTAACTGAATTTTCTGATTTAGGGCTGAATTATCTTTGCTAACTTTGGTTTTGGAAGCTCTAGCTCTCTGGAAATTGGAGCTGTTTTAACTCTTTGAGGCCAAAGGAGAACTTTCAGTGTTCAGAAGCTATACTCTCAGATGTCCCAGATGATGCCAGACCACCGAGGCCAAAGCTACCCTTGGGCCAGCCTAGAAGTCTCTGCAAAGGGTGCAGGGAAGAAACACTCCAGGGAGGGGAGAGAATAGTGTGCACATACTGCCAAGGTTATGAGTTTGGGCAGTTAAGACATGAGACCATGTGTTAGGACATAGCTCCTTTTCCGGAGGACCCCAGTCTAGCTGGTGGGTCAGTTTGGTGAAAACCAAGCCAACCAGGAACACAATGTAAATGTGGGAAACCCCAATCAATTAGATGGGAGAGGACATCACACTAACATGGATGTTAGTGTGAACTGGGGTGACTGCGGAAGGCTCCGTGGAGGGGGAGGATCTCAGAATGCACTTTGGAAAAATAAAGAGGAGTGAAGACAGTTCAGATGGCAAGATTAGTATAAGCACAGGCTTCAAGATCGAAAGGTGCGGGTGGAGGAGGAGGTGGAAAACAGAGTGTGGAACTGGGAGGGGCAGGAAGACATGGCCAAAGTGTCCTGTGAATAATGGTGAGAAATGGGGCTGAAGAAGGACACAGCTGTTTGGCATATGGCTCGATAACATTTACTTAACCTTGTTTGTTGCCCCTTGAAGGAGAGATGGAATGTTCTGCATCCTGAAATCTCAGTTATTCAGGTCACAAGAGAAGGATTTTGAAACACACTTAGGTCTAAGGAAGGAAGCACATTCTCCTTTTCTGGGCACGCTTTGGCCTGCCCCTTAAATATTGGTGTCTCCCAGGATTCAATCCTTCCTTGATTTCTCTTTCTGAACATCCTCCCAAAGCAGTTGCATCCATACCTATACCTTCAACCACCACCCATCTGCTGCATCTCCCAAGTCTGTATCTTTGCTTCAGGTCTTTCTCTTGAGCTTCAGACCTTAAACCCATCTGTTTGCTCTTCATCTCAATACCTCTTAAATTGAACATTATTTAATTTGTTAAAAGGAGGTCTTCCTGACAAGACCCCATTTTCTCCCTCACTCCCTCCCTTTCTTAAAGACTCCTCTCTCCTTCCCTCCCTCCCTCCCTTCTAAAGCATTAATTGAATACTTGTGATGTGCTTGACACCATGTTAAATGTCTTTTTGCCTTTGAGGATCTCATAGTATAGTGAAGCAGGTAGATGAGTCCAATAATTCATTCTCATTCATTTGAAAATGGTTTATAAAACATGGTTTATAAAATACTGTGATAAATAGAGGTAGACAAACAGTTCTTGAGTAATCCATAAAACTTTTACCCAGGCCGAAGAAAAGCTTCCTTGTTTAGATGAAATTAGAGCTGAGTCTTAAATCTTGAGAAATTAATTAGCCAAAGAAGAGAAGACAGGAGAAACAGTATATATGATAGGACACAAAGGAGAGAGAGTGAGCAAGAAATATTTGAAAAGGGGTGTCCATAATAATAAAAGTAACAGCTAATATTTATTTAACCTCACTATCTACCAGTTACTCTACTAAGCCCCTTACATGTTTTGTTTTGTTTTTATTTGATCCTCATAACAATCTCAGAAATAGGCAATAGTCACTTATCCATTTTGTAGTTTACGCAACTGAGGTCCAGTTGAACAAACTTACCCTTGAATTTTTGTGACTAAGTAGTTGAGCTAGAAACCCAAGCTTCTCTGTCTCTGGAGTCTGGAAAAGGGAAAGGTGCAGGAGGGTCAGTGAGAAGAAGCAAAATTCTAAAGGGCTTTGCATATCTCAGGGAAGGGTTTGGGTTTCATTTTGAAAGAAGTGAGAAGCCATTCCAGGCTTCTAAGCAAAAAAGTTACCTGAGGTAGATCTCCATTTAGCAAGGTCACTTTTGGAGAGTCGTTGAGGAAGGATTTGAGAGTGGGGGCAAGACTGGAAACACATGGATCTGTCAGGGGCTATCCAGGTGAGCTTCATGAGGTCCTGGAGAAAGAAGCAGAATGGACAGATCTTGTCACAATTTGGATGTAGGGGAGAGAGTGGTTAAGGACAGTGTCAGAATTTGAAGAATAATTTATTTTTAAAATAATAACTATTCATCGGTAATGTGGTCAACAAACATTATGGAGTGTCTGTCTTGTATCATGGACCATTCTAGGTCCTGGGGATAAAATTGACCCACAATTTGGCCTCAAAGAGCTCTAAAGATGAGGTTAATGAAAATCATCACAGATAATGACTGTGAGAGATGTATACAAACATATCATACTGAGGTTGGGAGGGTGAACCACGAAACATAGGTAGGTGTCCTGGAGAAAGGGATCCCTGGAAGAAGGGATTCTCTCTCTTGACCTATAGACTCACATTTCCAACTACCAACTGGGCACCTGTGATAGCTACCCCTCAGACATTTCTAACTCGCTATGTCAAAAATTAAAATCGAACTCATGCTCTCGTCACTAACATATGTTCCTCTTCTTAAGTACCATATTTCGTGTCCTGATCAACTTATTCATTCAATAAATATATTCTTTGAGTACCCATAAAATACCAGATCCTGTATTAGGCATAAAGCTTAGAGCATTCCTAAAGCAAGTTAGTATTTTCACTTTGGTTTAAATGAGAAACAGAGGTCATGGGCATCTGGATGACATACTCGGAGATAACATTACAAGACCTAATTCAGGTAACATTAAGAACACTGGCTTTCACATTTTTGCATTCCATAGCACTTGTCGAAACTATTTTCCTCCCTGGGATCAAATGAATGAACAGGACCCCGAGGCAGGTTTTATTTTGTGGGAAAGCAGAAACACCACTCCCCTGCTGCCATGGCAAAGACAACTGTGAGGACAGAGTGAAATTGTTCATCCCCCAAGGTCTAATGCCAAATGAAGGAAATAGGCAGGCAGTCCACGCTGCTGCCACCATTCATTCTGGCTGGACTGCATATAATGAGAACAGTTCGTAATGTTCTTGTGATAAAGACTGAGAGAGTTAATGGAATGTTTCTACTGAGAATAGCTTGGAACATTTCACACAGTTCTACCATCCTCCAGGGATACCATCCTCCAGGCACAACTCTCAACAGAAACTTTGAGATGAACCAAAGAGGCAGAAAGTCGTGGTAAAGAAGATTCTAGGAATAATAGGAAGGCCCAGAGAGAGGCGTCTCCCATAGAACCCAGAGCGGAATCTTGTACCTAATATGCTCTCCCTAAATGTTCACTGAGTGGATGAAGAAGTGAATGAGGAGATGGAGGGAGGATGACAGAAAAGCTGTTGAAAAGTTCTGGGGTAGCGAGAGGCTGCAGCACCCATTCATCTTTCAATAAGGTGTTTTCAGTTACATACCTCCTTATTTGGCTCACGGGTATTTTAAATGCCTGAAGATCCTAGCGAAAGAGGAAGAGCAGAGGCTGACAAGTCATGATCGGCCACATTAGATTCTGAACTCAATGTGCTAGAGAACTTCTGCCAAATTTACACTCCACGTGACACCAGGAGAGGGCTGAGCAACTGCAGATGTCTCCAGAGTTCCTATCATTGATCTAGACTTCGGAGTTCATATTTCCAGTATTGTAGTAAAGGAAAGGTGACAGGGAGGCAATTTCCAAACATATGATACCATACAGAGGTTTCCAAACAGCTCTCCCAAAACCAAAGACGCCAGCCCCCAGCCCAGCTGTCCACAATGTGCAACAAGCCTTGAAAAAGCAGTACTAATGCAATGAAAGCTCATGCCCAAGTTAAACAAAACAGAAAACAAAACACCTCCTTTCTGCATCTACTGGGTTATGTGACTTCTATCAGAATCATCTAACCACTGAATTAGGCCCAACTATTCAATGTTTACTGAGCTCCCAACATTGAAGCATTTTTATATTTCTCTTCCTTCTTTGGTTGAGTCAGTAGCCAAACGTCAAAGTACAAACTTGCCCTTAGAAAGTGAATCCTTGATTCTAAAGCTAATTCTGAAAGAGAAAGCACTTTTCTCTCATGAGCAATCTTGTTCTCACAAGTTAGATAATTTAGATAAATCTCTGGGGTTTGGAAAAGTTTGGAGAACACTCTGCAGTCCAGGCCCATTGAACAAACTGAACTGTTTAACCTTGTAACGTTTGCACAAGTCTTACCACAAGCCCAGTGGGAAAGTGGGAGCTTAACTTGCAGATGAAAAGGTTCTGTGTTGTGGGCCCAGAGCCAAGCCACCCTTGTGGGGGTGGTGGTTAGAACAGTCTCTGAGGCATGGACAGGGTCCAGAAAACATTTTAGTTGGAAAGATATGAGTGCTGACAGGAAGGTCATCACGAAAGTTTACAACTGAAACAGATGGGGGAAAGCATAACCACCTAAATCTTATGTTTCTGAAGCCAACAGTCATGTCATGGCTCCAGGAGAGCCCTATGTATAGGGACTATCTCAGTAGGGGGTCTGATTAGAGTGGAGTCCCTTGTGTGGGCATCTGGATGAAGTACATGGCCAACTATTTCCTCCTGGGCCTTCTCAATGGACCGCTGCCTTACCCTTGGCCAGCTTTTCCCAAGAGGACTTTATGCCCCTGCTGTTCAATGAGCATTCCTGTGCAGAGGCCAAGAAGTCAGGACATCCCCTGGACCATCTGGTCCTCAGAAAGGAGGGTTAAGCTGTGAGGGCTCAGGGATCCAGGTTCACACACAGGTAAATTCAGCAGGACGTCTTCCTGCTTTTTCTCTCCTTATGAGTGATTTTGATTTGTCTCTTTTTAGCTTGACTGCTGTTATTTAATTAATACTACATTTGCTCTTATTGAAATTTGATAGAATTTTAACTCCTACGATAGTGTATTTAGAATATAGAATATATTGATAGAAATATTGATAGTATTCATAATATATTCGTAGAATATTTATATAATCCCACCTCATTGGGCTCTGCAGGATTATATAGTAGAAGTATTGTATTTTGATTGAAAAAAAAAGGTCTATTAATTAAACCATTATTGAAGTTTGACATGACTAGGTAGAGACTTTTAAAACAATCAAAACTATTTCTGTATGTTAGAAGGTGTTGTTAGAAATCTGTAAAAGTAATTTAATATTTACCTCAATAGATTTTAATTGGTTTTTAAAATAATACACATACACACAAACCTACCTAAACAACAATAACAGTATCCCAAGTTAAATTCAGCAAAGTTTTATAAGGTTTAGTGCTAATTTTACAGGTCACTCTAGGGAGGTGACATTTTGCAATGGTTTGTTTCTGGTTTTGTACCCATTGTTTTGTAATCTCTTTTTCACTTTTTTATTTTGTTTAGGGTATTCTTTACTATTTAAATGTTTCTAAATTATATGCAGTCAAATAAAAATTTTCCCTTTATGTCCCCTTCCCCCCAGTTGTTAGTTTTCACTCAGTATTTCTAGTTGTTTAGCATCATATAGGGTTTTGGGATACAAGTGTAACATCTTACCAGAAATAAAAGTTTTCTCTGTGATTTTTAAAAATTCATACATACATTAATAATAATTTAGTAAATAAAAAATAAATTTATAAAAATATCTAAAAGAAGAAGGTGCAAAGATTGGCAGCGAGCAAGAGCAAGAGAGAAGCAGGAACAGCCACGCACACGTGGTAACTACAAATCATTCAGCATCATTAGAGCCTAAAGTATGAGGATGTGAGGGGGAGCTGGACCGGTTAGCAACGCACGTGTCATTGTAGGTCACGCTAATTGAATTTGAATCTCTGTGTGATTGAGTTCTATTTAAGGGACTGAAGAGGATGTAGGCTTCAGAAAGATCATTCCGTCTAGAGAGGGGGGACTAACTGGGAGGGGGCAGGCCTGGAGGACTGGAGATCAATTAAGAGGTCGATGCTCTAACCCAGATGAGAGAAAATTGTTTTTAACTAGGGCATAAATACAGAGATAAGAACAGATGAAGAGACAGAATCCAGAAACATTTAGCAAGTATAGGAAAAGGGACAGATTCCAGAAACATTTAATAGGTAAAATCAATGGAATTTAGTGAGGAGTCAAGAATGGTCCCTGTCTTTTCCTGCAAGTAATTGAATAAATGAGGTGCCACAGAAGTGAAGAGTTCCTGAAGAGGAGGGGCAAGTTTTGAGAGGGAGAAAGATGAATTATGTTTTCAACGTTTGACATAATAAAATTAACTGTGGACACCTTCAGTTTGCCTTGCACACCTTTATACTCTGCTCAGGCTTCACATCACAGCTTTGAATTCTGTGCCTTTGATCAAATAACTACTTTATGTCTCCTGCTTGTGAATCAGGCCAGGCCTCTCAAGCCTGGATCTTATTTTACCATAGGAAATGAACTTGGTGGCTTCAGCTTCTGGGTATGTCTTTGCCCTGGGTTGATGATTTGTTGCAACGATGCCTTCCTTGCTTTGTTGTTATCTTTAGTCCCCCATGGAAATCCCACCTACACAGATTGGAAGGCACCACTCTCAAGGGGGTGGCCCAGGAGTTCTGAGCTGCTTCTCTGAAAAGGCATTTGGGAACAAGAGAATGTACTGGGACACTGCTGGGCTCCCCTGGTTGTTCATATGAAGATCATGCCATTGTCTTTGGGTAGACATTGATCAAGTGCTTACTATTCACCAGGAACTGGGAATTCAGCAGTGGGTGAAACAAGCATAGCTCCCACATCCTGTAAGCTCACAGGTTAGGAAGAAAAAGAGACAAACCCAGCAAACACATTCCCTTAGAAGAACACGTCCTCCTCCCCTTCCTCTGCCCTGTAGGGGCTTGTTCTGGATAGGGTATGATAAATCTCATACCAAAAGCCTTACTTGTATGTAGATTCAATGAGAAGAGTGTGTGACTAAGAATATGATCTGACCCAAGAGAAAAAGTACTTTGGTTTCAAAATTCCTGTATCCCCTCAGTGTTTCTGTAGCTAAAGTTGGCCCCACCATTGCCAGGTGGGACTTTGTAATGGACCCTTGGGGGTGGATGGTTTACAAAAGGAAGCAGACAGACCTCTCTGTGACTGACTATCTTCAGAATGCTGTCTTCACAGCAGGCTGGGAAGGGGGAAAGTGTATTCCAGGTGATTTCACTTTTCTGTTCCCTAGACTGTGCTCTCAAAATTATTGACTGTGTCAGCGTGTGGGTGTGTATGGCTGGTGCCAGTGTGTCCATATTCTCTCCAGAGATACTCGCAGAAGCTGTGGGGGCAGAGCCCCAGAAAGTAGTTTCCAGGCTCTCAGCCTCACATAGACAGGTGCTGGCTCAGGTAGTAAATGGCCATCAACTGTGATTGGATGGCCATCAGCTGTGGCTAGTTGGCCGTCAGCTGTAACCAGTGAGCCATTGGCCACTAATATAACTGCTGTGGCTACGCTAGCAGAAAGAGGAGAAGGGAGAAGAGAGGAAAAAGAATGGGGGCTAGCAAGAAGATGGCGGCTGGGCTGGCAAGTGTGGATGGCGGTTTGCGGACAGTGTGAATCCAGCCTCCATTGAGAGTATAGTGCCGCCAGAGAGAATATAGTGGTATGACTCCCCTACCTATGGCTCCGTGGGTGTTCCTTTTTGGCCTCACCATATCCTGCGTTCTTGTATGGGGAGCGGGAGCAGAGACCCCGCAGGCCTCCCCGCACGACAAATGGCGCAGCCAGCAGGGTCTCCCGCATGACAGAAGCCCAGAATACTGTAGGGAGAATGAGAGGTGTCTTCTTCCCTTTGTGGTGGTGGAGAGACCTCAAAGGTGTCTTAACATGGATGACCATTCCGTTAAAGCACACATTCCCCAACTCCATGCCTCTATACCCCCAAGTTCCATGGCTTATACCAGACAAATAACTCAGACCAGGAAACACGTATTGTTGACAATTATTTTGTCCTGTGGATTGCTCCTTTCCAAACTGAGTTTAACTGAATACGTCCAAGGGAAAAAAGAAACACTGTCGAGTTTCTTCTGCTCATCCATCAGAATCCCTTGAGAGCCAGTTCTAAAATGTTAGCTAAGGCAAAAGGGCACCCATTTCTTTTCTCTCCTGAAACACTGGACAAACCACTTGCTCTTGCTGGGGAAGTCTTCGTCACAATTTTCTACTCCAAGGATCCTCCTGCCCCAATCTATAGCCACCAACAAAAATCTCATTTTAAGGGGAAGTCAGGGAGGAAGAAAAGGGAAAATTGGGCATTATTAAAGAGAAAGATGGGAGGAGACTTCCAGTGTAGGAATATGTGGATTTTGGAGACAATGCTGATTTAACATAGACCCCTGATTGGAAACACCTGCCTGAAAATTGCTGTATCCGCTGAAAGCCTGGGTGAGTTGTACTGCCTTGAGGAAGATTTCTGAGACAGAGTACCCTGTAGAAATTATTGTACTAGCTGTGTGATCTTAGGCAAGCTATTTAACCTCACTGTGCCTCAGTTTCCTCCTTTGTAAAATGGGGATAATAAAATTACCTACCTCACAGAGTTCTTAAGAAGATCAATTGAATGGATTAATATTATACAGGGCTTAGAACACACAGTGCCTGGCACATAGAGTGCTGAAAGTGTGTTTGTTCAAAAATGGGCTAAATGCACTGTGGGGGCAGAGCCCCAGAAAGTAGTTTCCAGGCTCTCAGCCTCGCATAGACAGGTGCTGGCTCAGGTAGTAAATGGCCATCAACTGTGATTGCATGGCCATCAGCTGTGGCTAGTTGGCCGTCAGCTGTAACCAGTGAGCCATTGGCCACTAATATAACTGCTGTGGCTGTGCTAGAAAAGAGAAGAGAGAAAGAATGGGGGCTAGCAAGAAGATGGTGGCTGGGCTGGCAAGTGTGGATGGCGGCTTGCGGACAGTGTGAATCCAGCCTCCATTGAGAGTATAGTGCCGCCAGAGAGAATATAGTGGTATGACTCCCCTACCTATGGCTCCGTGGGTGTTCCTTTTTGGCCTCACCATATCCTGCGTTCTTGTATGGGGAGCGGGAGCAGAGACCCCGCAGGCCTCCCCGCACGACAAATGGCGCAGCCAGCAGGGTCTCCCGCATGACAGAAGCCCAGAATACTGTAGGGAGAATGAGAGGTGTCTTCTTCCCTTTGTGGTGGTGGAGAGACCTCAAAGGTGTCTTAACATGGATGACCATTCCGTTAAAGCACACATTCCCCAACTCCATGCCTCTATACCCCCAAGTTCCATGGCTTATACCAGACAAATAACTCAGACCAGGAAACACGTATTGTTGACAATTATTTTGTCCTGTGGATTGCTCCTTTCCAAACTGAGTTTAACTGAATACGTCCAAGGGAAAAAAGAAACACTGTCGAGTTTCTTCTGCTCATCCATCAGAATCCCTTGAGAGCCAGTTCTAAAATGTTAGCTAAGGCAAAAGGGCACCCATTTCTTTTCTCTCCTGAAACACTGGACAAACCACTTGCTCTTGCTGGGGAAGTCTTCGTCACAATTTTCTACTCCAAGGATCCTCCTGCCCCAATCTATAGCCACCAACAAAAATCTCATTTTAAGGGGAAGTCAGGGAGGAAGAAAAGGGAAAATTGGGCATTATTAAAGAGAAAGATGGGAGGAGACTTCCAGTGTAGGAATATGTGGATTTTGGAGACAATGCTGATTTAACATAGACCCCTGATTGGAAACACCTGCCTGAAAATTGCTGTATCCGCTGAAAGCCTGGGTGAGTTGTACTGCCTTGAGGAAGATTTCTGAGACAGAGTACCCTGTAGAAATTATTGTACTAGCTGTGTGATCTTAGGCAAGCTATTTAACCTCACTGTGCCTCAGTTTCCTCCTTTGTAAAATGGGGATAATAAAATTACCTACCTCACAGAGTTCTTAAGAAGATCAATTGAATGGATTAATATTATACAGGGCTTAGAACACACAGTGCCTGGCACATAGAGTGCTGAAAGTGTGTTTGTTCAAAAATGGGCTAAATGCACTGTGGGGGCAGAGCCCCAGAAAGTAGTTTCCAGGCTCTCAGCCTCGCATAGACAGGTGCTGGCTCAGGTAGTAAATGGCCATCAACTGTGATTGCATGGCCATCAGCTGTGGCTAGTTGGCCGTCAGCTGTAACCAGTGAGCCATTGGCCACTAATATAACTGCTGTGGCTGTGCTAGAAAAGAGAGAGAGGAAAAAGAATGGGGGCTAGCAAGAAGATGGCGGCTGGGCTGGCAAGTGTGGATGGCGGTTTGCGGACAGTGTGGATCCAGCCTCCAGTGAGAGTATAGTGCCGCCAGAGAGAATATAGTGGTATGACTCCCCTACCTATGGCTCCGTGGGTGTTCCTTTTTGGCCTCACCATATCCTGCGTTCTTGTGTGCGGAGCGGGAGCAGAGACCCTGCAGGCCACCCCGCATGACATACACTGTCTTGCAGGGCGGCCTGCGGGGTCTCTGCTCCCGCTCCCCACATAAGAACACAGGATATGGCTAGGCCAAAAAGGAACACCCATGGAGCCATAGGTAGGGGAGTCATACCACTATGGTCCCACTGGAGTCTGGGTTCACACGATGTGCGACCTGCTGTCCGCTTTGCTGCCAACCGATTGACTCTCCTCCGTAGTCGCATCAGTTATATTAGTGGCCAATGGCTCAATGGTTACAGCTGACGGCCAACCAGCCACAGCTGACGGCCATACACTACCCGAGCCAGCAGCCCTCCACCTAAGGCCGAGAGCCTGAAAACTGCTCTCTGGGGCTCTGTCCCCACACTCCACCCCTACAGGGTCTCACCTCATAATCTACGTGACAAGCATCTTCCGCGAGGGTCCCTGTGCCATATTAGCCTACTGACACCTATGGACGAAAAGAAACGGTAGTCTTAGGAACCAACAATGGCAAATCCCTTCCATACACGCTAGCTTTTTTTCCTGAGAAAGGAGGGTCGCTGCCACTGGCACCTTTCCCGGTTTGTGGTACCGGAACTTTATGGCAGTGCTTGGGGTCCCTTGCACAGTTTCAACATGTAACAGAACAGGGGACCCCATAATAGGCCATAGTGAGAGCACATAGTTTCCCCGCAAAATCATCCCGGTATCGGGACCTCCATATACTACAGTCACTTGCAGTGGCCACTCAGCCACCACCCCTGGCGTCACTTGCAAATCATGAGTCAAACCTGCCCCCCCATGGGGCTATCAGGCCCAACCACCGACAGTGGGGGCTTTTGACCTGCCAGGGCCAAGTCCATTGCTGCCGTTCCCCTGCTTTCAAGCATGTGGGTGCTGGCAGCAAAATGTTTCCATTTCTGCCGTATCCTGGCTTTAACAGAGTCTCACTGGTGGTAACTTGTAATTGAATGGGTGTGGCCATTCGATGTAGCAGAGCTCCTACTGGTGCCGGCCCTCCCTTCTGTGGTCTCTCATTCAAGACTCTAAGGACGTCCCATAGACGCGAGGCCCAGTCACACATCGTGGGAGGGTGTTTTGACACCTGGAGACCTTGCTGCAAAAGGCCATTGTAGCGTTCAATCATGCCAGCTGCTTGTGGGTTATACGGAGGATGAACCAACCATTGCACATCCATCCGGCAGCCCAGCGCTGCACTTCTTGCCCCGTAAAATGGGTACCCCTGTCACTTTCAATGACTTGGGGGCGCCCATAGAGGGTGCACCGCCATGTGAGAGTGACCACTGTATGCCTCTGATCTCCAGCCGGACATGGTCAAGCAAAAATCAACCTCAGAGCAGTGTCCACTGCTGTAATGCATATATCGCATTGCGGGCCTTAGGCAGGCGTCCAATGTAATCCACTTGCCAGCGAGTGAGGGGCACCCTGCCTCGCGTAATCTGCTGTGGCTCCCAGGGGAGCCTCTGCCTTTGGGGGCTCCCCTGGGCACAGACAGCACAGTCATAGCAGGCATCTGCTATCTCCTGCCATTTCAAAGGCAGACCCCAGCGTCTGCTCACCTGCCACATGGTTCAGCTTCCGGCGTGCTGCAATTTCCTATGCAGCCAATGGACCACATCAGTGGCAGGAGCCCATTCTAACCTTCGGACCCCTGCTAGGGCATCTGCTTCATGATTACCTGGGGACACTAAGGGGGAGTGACCTGTGACATGCATTAGGGTCACCTCCTTTCTCTGCCCTTGGTCCCAGAGGTCCTGCCACATGGCTTGACCCTACAGTGGACGGTGTCCTACCAACCACTTTTGGTGTTTCCATGTAGGAAGCCACAATGTTAGGCCCCGGAACACCACCCAGCTGTCAGTACAAATAACTAGGGTTCCAGGCTCGTGGCTGATTACCATCCACACAGCCCGTAATTCAGCCCACTGGCTACTCTGGCCCATCCCAGTATCAAACCAAATGGTGTCTGTTTTGGGCTGCATACCAATAGCCGTCCAAACAGCTGCAGCCCCTCGGCTAGAACCATCGGTAAACCAGGCATCCTCAGGTACTAGGGACTGCCCTTCTTTGTAGGGCGAGGGCTCCAAGTCCTCCCCTCTAGGCAGAGCACTTGGCTCAGCCTGGGCTACAAGCTCCACAGGCCCCAGGACCTGTTGTAGCTCTGTGCTCAAAGGGCTTGAACTAGGGGTGCTACATTGCTCCAAGTAGGCACCCCACTTGGTGAGGGTGGTGGTCTGTGCCACGCCCATTTTGGGTCCCTGGGTCCATGTACGGACAGGATAGGTTGTTCGAACCAACACCCATGCCGTTCCTGTGATGGCTTCTGTGGCCACTAGGGCTGCATACACAGTGGCCAGCTGTTTCTCTATTAGAGTGTAGCAGACCTCCGTTCCTTATTGGTTCCATAATTGGGACCAAAATCCCACTGGCAACTGGAGATGCTCCTGCTGTTGCCAGAGGCCCCATCCGTACCCCTCTTGGGTTATGTGAACATCAAGTTCAAACGGGCGGCTGGGGTCCACTACTTGCAGAGCCTGTGCCTGCTGCACTGCCCATTTCGTGGCAACGAAGTCTTGCTCTATAGCCTCAGTCCAATCCCATGAGGCCCCCTTTTTTATTATATTGTACAAGGGCCTTGCCATTTATGCTAAATGGGGTACAAACGCCTGCCAATATCCTAGCAGACCCAAATACATCTGCAGTTGGAGACCTTAGTCGGCCGGGGAAAGGCTTGTATCTTATCAATAATTGCCTCAGGTATAACCTTTGTCTTACCCGACCACATAACACCCAAAAACTTGACGGACAAGCCAGGGCCTTGGACCTTTTCTTATTCAACGCCCAGCTGCGTGACTTCAGGTGGCGGAGAAGAGAGGCAGCTGCTTGCTCTAAATCTGAAAGAGAATCTGATGTTGATAGAATATCATAATGAAACAAGGCCACAGATGATGGGCGATTCCACTGTGCCAAATCCTGGGCCATGAGCCCGTGGCAGATAGTGGGGCTATGCAAGTATCCTTGCGGAAGGACTTGAAAAGTCCACTGCCGCCCATCCCAAGTAAAAGCAAACTGCTCTTGACACTCGGGTGCAATGTCAATGGAGAAAAAAGCATTGGCCAAGTCCACTACATAGTGATATGTCCCCAGGCGGACAGTTAGACGATCCATTAAATCATGTATTGAAGGCACTGCAGCGTGCAAGGGTGATGTCACCTTATTTAACTCCCTATAGTCCACAGTCATTCGCCAGGTCCCATCTGGCTTGACAGGACATACTGGGGAGTTAAAGGGATTGTGCGTTGGCCTCACAATATGTGCCTTCTCCAATTCCAAAATTGTACAACAAATCTCCTCCTGCCCTCCTGGAAGGTGGTACTGTCGCACTGTAACCATGCGCCAGGGCTGTGGCAACACTTGAGGAGGGTGGTGAGCATGCTCACGTGTCACCGCTTTTACCACCAGGATCCAGAGACAGAACTCTCCTACCAACGTCTGTAAGCTGAGGCCATGTAGCACATCCACCCTAGAATATACTCCAGAACGGGGGAGACATAAACCTTGTAGGCACGAGAGGGAAGCCTTCCTATATCCAGTGGTAAGGAAACGGCTTTCACGGTCACAGTCTTTCCCCCCGTAGCCATCAATGCAGATTACTGGTCTGGAGAACAGCTCTGGGTTCCCATAAACAAGACTGCAGTCTGCGCCAGTGTCAACTAGGGCCAAAACCCTCTGCACATTAGAAGGGGACAATGTATGGACAGTTCCACGTGGGGCCTCTGGTCCCTGCTCATCCCCTCTGACCGGGTACCTTGGCCCCATCCCTAATCAAGCTGAAAGGAGTCAGCCTCAAGCAGCTGCATGAAGTCCTGGAGGGACACGGTCACACTTTCCCAGACTTCTCCTTTATGCTTCTCCGGAATTGTTGTTCCGGACGCAACTGTTTCCAAAGTTCCAGCAGGAGTGCATTGGGTTGTCGGTCTATTTTCTTCTGATCGACCCCTGCTGCCACGAGATCACGCCACATCTGTGCACGTGTTACTCTCTGAGGCCCGTGACCTCGCCCCTTTACCTTTGGTTTGGGCTTCCAGGTCTCAACTGCGCAGACCTCCTGTCTTAACTTCCTTCGCCTCCACCTTTCAACATCCCCTAGGGTGGCCATGGCAGTTGTAACTTCATGGATCCGTTGCCCTACATAAGGTGTAAGAATAGCAACCACGGATCCAAAAGCACTCGCGGGTGCAGTATCCAAAACCAGATCTCTCATGCTGTCTGTAGAAAGCTCGTCATCCGGCCCCTACATGTTAAAGTTAAAAATAGTATGTTTCATACCCATTTCACAGATGATTTGCATAAGTTCCGTATATGACTGCCATTGACTCACAGTGTCTGGCAGCTCGCCAGCCTGTCCCCATACTGTGCGTACCGCAGCAGTCAGCCACTCCATTAGCGAATGGTTGCCCTGGTCGTGGGCCAACCTATGGCAGTTCTGCAACCTTTGTCACAGGGATGGATGCACTGTCACGAAGGCTAGCTTTTCCATCTTGCCTGGGGAGCAGAGAATGTTGTCTGCTCCCTCATCCCATAAACGTAATAGCCAAGCTGAGACTGGCTCTCCAGGGCGCTGTCTGTACTGCCTCCCTAGCTCCTACAACTCAGTGGGAGTGTACGGGGTGTAGGCTGTGCACTCGGTCACAGCTGGCTTGCCAGCAGCAACGCCCCTGGGGCCCAAAGTTTGCTCATGTTTTACCCTTTGCTTCAAGATTGGCCGGGCTTGGGGCTTGGGAACCACGTTGTCTCCATTCGCTTCCTCCGCCTCTAGCTCAGAGTCTCCACTGTGGGGCCCCTCTTCCAACAGGCGGACCCGAGCTTCCAGTGCCTCCAACCGGGACACCTGGTCCGGCACCTGGGCCATTTCATGAAGCGCGTTTTCCGTGTTGAGACTCAAGGCCGTGAGGAACATCCGGACCACGCGGCCAGGTGTAGCCCTCTCCTCCTCCGGCAACCGCTCAGCCAGAGCCTGCAGGGCCCTCTCCCCGCTGGCCGGAGAGCCGTCCATGTCCTCCCACCGCTCCTTGTGGATCCAACTCCTGAGAACAGCGGCCACCGGGCACCACACACTGTGCGGTGGCCACACGTCCTCCTGCCCAGAGACAGACTCCATTCCTACCTGGTCGGAATCTTGCTCACCGTGCCAGGTGTCTGAGTGGGTGGAGTCCTCCGCGGAAGATGTCCGCAACCCTCGGAGCCCAAGGCCGCAGCAGATCACCAAAATGAAGGCAACGCCGTCCATGGCCAAGAGGGTGGTGTGCCGGCTGGAGGCTTGAGTCTCCCAGGCAGAGCGCGCCTCCCGTTCCCGTTGTCGCTCCTCATGGGCCTCCCGAAGCTGGGCTCTCACACGCACAAACCGCTCCACCATCCTTCGGTAGGTTTTGGGGGCACCGTACCCCGCTTACGAAACTGAGCTTTTATACGTATAAACTGCTCCAGGACATTCCGGAGAGTTTCGGCCGACACCACACCCTGCTCGCTGCGCCATCTGTCGTGCGGGACGGCCTGCGGGGTCTCTGCTCCCGCTCCCCACATAAGAACGCAGGATGTGGTGAGGCCAAAAAGGAACACCCATGGAGCCATAGGTAGGGGAGTCATACCACTATAGTCTCACTGGAGGCTGGGTTCACACGATGTGCGACCTGCTGTCTGCTGTGCTGCCAACCTACCGACTCTCCTCTACTCTCCTCCATATCCGCGTCAGTTATATTAGTGGCCAATGGCTCAATGGTTACAGCTGATGGCCAACCAGCCACAACTGATGGCCATCCACTACCCAAGCCAGCACCCCTCCACGTGAGGCCGAGAGCCTGGAAACTGCTCCTGGGGCTCTGTCCCCACACGCACTGTCATGCATGGCATCAGGCGGGGTCTCTGCTCCCGTTCACCACATAAGAACACAGGACACGGTGAGGCCAAAAAGGAACACCCATGGAGCCATAGATAGGGGAGTCATACCACTATATTCTCGCTGGCAGCTGGGTTGGAGACACAGGAAGCAGGAGCCACACTATCCGCAATCCACAATCCAACCTTGCTAGCTCAGCCACCATCTTCTTGCTAGCCCCCCATTTTTCTGCTAGTGTAGCCTCGGCAGTTATATTAGTGGCCAATGGCTCACTGGTTACAGCTGACGGCAAACTAGCCACAGCTGATGGCCATCCAATCACAGTTGATGGCCATTTACTACCTGAGCCAGTACCTTACCACGTGAGGCCGAGAGCCTGGAAACTGCACTCCTGGCTCTGTCCCCACACTCCACCCCTACAGGGTCTCACCTCAAAATCTACACGACAAGTGACTTCCATGAGGGGCCCTGTGCGAGGAGCCTGGAGGTGAATGCAATATCCTGGACACAACCAGGCTCTCTGGACACAGCCAGGGTTTCTCAGGGTACCACCAGTCCTTCTGGGCACAGCCAGACTTCCTGGGCTTCTTAGGGTACCACCAGTCTCCCCAGGCACAGCCAGGGCCTCTCAGGGCACTGACACCCTCTCTGGGCACAGCCAGACTTCCTGGACTCAACCAGGGCTCTCAGGGCATGCACTCTTATGAAAAGCCCCATGCTAGAGTCCAGGGCAGCTGAGCTGGCTGTTCAGGATCCTTACAACTGGCTGTGGCCAGGAGTAATGATGCAATGGGCCAACGGGAAACATGTGATGAGGAGGATGGTGCGCCTCAGTATAAAAGATTTCTGTGCTCTTGATAAAGAACATGATGTAGGTAGGGGGTTGTTGCCTAGTTTACAAGACTGAGTTTTGAAGATGTTAAACAGCCCAGGCTGATACATCCTTCCAGTTTTCAAAGCATCGCTTGGTCTCTGAGGTACCCAGAGAAAGCTCCAGCCACCATGTTTCCCCGCAGAGGACGGAGGTTCTATACTGTTTCAGTCCCATAAATATTCCTTTGGTTTTGCAGCCACTTTCTTGACAGCCAGACAAGTGCCAATAAATTCTCGCTGAATGCCTGGTGCCTGCTCTAAGAATCCTGGTTATTTGCAATCTCTTTGTTATATCTCAGATGTAGAAACTGTTGCTCAAATAAGATAATTTTGGGTCCATCATCTGAGTTCTTTCCACCTATTCTGCAGAGCCCTATTATCTACCAGCAACTGTCACTCCCTCTCTTGCCTTTGCTTTCAGCAGAGGTAGCCAACACAAGGCAGTTTTCTGGCAGCTCCCTCCTACCACCTCCCCCATAACATCAGTCATAGATGGAGATGCTCTTCTTTACTGAGCTCAAGTAGCCTCAGTAATCTTATTCAGCCCCAGCCAATTGGTTATTCACATCACTGTTCTCCTTGAGTAGTTTTGCCTACTTCTCCACCTGGTTATCACATCTTATGCTTGTACCTATTTATAATTTAGCAGTGATCATCACTGATATTCATGGAAACCTCTAAAATGCTAATCCCACAGCAGTTATAGTTTAACAAAAATAGCTCTCAGTCCCAGCTCGAACACGTGGCGTAGAGTAGGTGATCTGTAAATGCTGACCAAATGATTGATGGGATCACAAGCACTCATTTCAAATACTGATTGAAGAGCAGGATTATTTTAGTAACCAGGCTCCATCTGTTCCAGAAGTTAAAAATAAAATGAGAATTCAATTAAAAGTATATACCCAGTCCACCCAGAATTGTGCCAGATCTTTGATTATACCCTACTTTCCAGCCTATCAGAAACTGAAGTGTATGTATGCCAATATAAAGGAAACACCTTAGAATGTCAAATTGCTTTAATTAAATAGCAGACAAATCAGTGTATATGCAAAATAACAAAGAATGTTTTTTAAAACAGCATATCTTGCCTTTAAGTTTCTTTTTTTTTTTTAATTAAAGTTTATTGGGGTGACAATTGTTGGTAAAGTTACATAGATTTCAGGTATACAATTCTGTATTACATCATCTTATATCACATTGTGTGTTCACCACTCAGAGTCAGTTCTCCTTCCATCACCATATATTTGATCCCCTTTACCCTCATCTACCACCCCCCTTCCTCATTACCCTCTGGTAATCACTAAACTATTGTGTTTGTCTATGAGTTTTGTTTCCTTTAAGCTTCTAATCCTTATTTTTCTACAGAGGAAAGATCTCCAAAGAATGTAAGAAACTTAACCACCTAATTAATGTCTTCTGCTCCATTTGTCTCCTTTGACGATGGTCAAGGTTGGGGGGGTGGGGCTCAGCAGTTGCTTTGCTTTCTATCTCCAGTATTCATCTCCCTGGTTCAATAAACCAGGGCCCGTCACAGAGCTCATTCCAGAGTTTGACTTGTTTTCTGTCTGGAAAGAAACCTTTAAAGAGTGTATACTAAAGTTCAGTGGTCCCTTTCTAATCCCAATTTTGCTGAGTATTCAGAGGAAACATTTTCCTTACCATATGGATAACTTTCACATGCTTCCACTGAATGGTTTTTAACATAGGTCGAACAATTAAGTTCACGAACTTTCTACCATGTCAGCGGTATGTAGTTCTATTCAAAACCTGTGACTAAAGACGTCCATGAAATCAGCTGATTCATTAATCCCATTATTGTGTCATTTCTCATTTTCAAGATCCAGATTCTGAAAATTGGTGATATAAGCAAGATGATGATACCTTCTAACGGTAGGGCTCATCTAATTCTAATGGCAGTGTTAGGCACAGTGGCTACTGCGTAGAGTAAGACACAGCCTCTACTCCTAGGCTAGTGGAAAAATCATATGTGTAATAAAAATGTTCAAAATTCATTCACCACTTTTCCATCCAAACTATTCTACCTTCATCATGTCCTTCTCAATCATTTGACCTAATTAGCCCCATCAAAAATATGGAAAGCATCAGTGATGCTTTTTCTTCATCCTCCATAGCCAGTGGATCCCTTACTCCTATCAATTCTTCCTTATTAATATCCCTCCTTCTATCTTCTTCACCCACACTCCCGTTACTGTGGTTTTGGCTGTCATTGTTTCCTGCCTGAATTTCTACAGCTTTCTCCCAGTTGGTCTACTGGCTTCTATTCTTTCTCCCCTGCAACCCATCTTGTGCACAGGAGTAATTTCTCTAACAACGAAATCTATTCCATCTCTACTTGATTTTCCATAGTCTTCAGCAAAAAGCCAAACAACTTAGTTTGGCATGAAGGTCCTTTGTGATCCAGCCACCAATGACTTTTCATTTTATTCCTCTCCATTAGTACTTCAAACCCTGTGTCCTAACCATATAAACTTCCCTCCAGAGGTTAAGGATATGAGTTCTAGAGCCCAACATTCTGAGTATGACTCCTAGATCCACTTCTTACTGGATGGGTGGCCCATACTATAGCATGGCACAACTTTGCAAATGGCCAATATAGCTGTGCAATATAGCTGCCCTTATGTGACCTTGAGAAATTTGTCTGCCTCAGTTTCCTGATCTATAAAATGGAGTAATATTTGTGATACCCTTGCAAGGGTTTCCATGAGGATTAAATAAGTTAACACAGTGTTTCAGCTCAAGCATTACTTCTGCTGGTAAGCTTTCACTGAATTTACCCTCCCCAGACTAGACTGAGTTTGCTCTTTCTCTAAGCCCTATTCTCTACATAGTTCCCCCAGGTGCTTTGCAATTATTCTGGAACATTTTACAAAAACTTTGACATTTTCAAACACACAGAAAAGTTGAAAGAAGAGTACAGTGAGCACCCCCAAGAGTCAATGAGTTGTTAACATTTTTGCAAATTAGTGTACTCTCTCAATATAGATATAGATATAGGTACAGATATAATCTGTAAATGCTGACGAAATGATTGATGGGATAGCTACATCTATATCTACCTCTACATCTACATCTACATCTACATCTATATCTATATCTATATCTATATCTATATCTATATCTATATCTATATCTATCTCCATTCATATACAGAGGGAGCCACAAAAATGTATACACATTTTAAGAAAGGAAAAAACTATATTAAATTTACACTGATGGTAACCATTTTGAGCACCTCTTGTAATTGCAGAAGTCAAACATGACTTGTATTCATCTTTTGTTATTAGTATATACTGGGTATTACAATTTTAATACAGATTTTTTCCTTTCTTAAAATGTGTATACATTTTTTTGGCACCATCTATACACGAGGTCTGACAATTAAGTTTGTGAACTTGTTGCAACATATTAGAGGGATTATTCATTATGAATTTGTACCAACTGGACAAACAGTTAACCAAGTTATTTGGTTAACCATACAGTTAACCAAGTTAACTATTTGGAAGTGCTGAAAAGGCTGCATGAAAAAGTTAGACGACCTGAACTTTTTTCCAACAATTCATAGCTCTTGCATCATGACAAGGGACCAGCTCATAAGGCATTGTCTGTAAGGGAGTTTTTAGCCAGTAAGCAAATAACTGTATTGGAATACCCTCCCCACTCACCTGATCTGGCTTCCAATGACTTCTTTCAGTACCCGAAGATAAAGGAAATATTGAAAGGAAGACATTTTGTTGACATTCAGGACATCAGGGGTAATACGATGACAGCTCTGATGGCCATTCCAGACAAAGAGTTCTAAAATTGCTTTGAAGGGTAGACTAGGCACTGGCGACGATGCAGAGCTTACCAAGGGGAGTGTTTCAAAGGCGACCATAGTGATATTCAGCAGTGAGGTATGTAGCACTTTTTCTAGAATGAGTGCCTGAACTTAATTGTCAGACATCGTATATGAATGGATAAAGAACTTGTGCTATATATACAATGAAATAATATTCAGCCATAAAAAGAAGGAAATCTTGTCCTTTGTGACATTTCTATATTTATAATATATAAATATACACACATATGTGCACATTGTAATGCACACACACACACATTTTTATATCTTTTAATCAAATGATTTGAATGCAAGTTGCTGACAGCAAGATGTCTTACCTCATCTCTCCTAAAAAGAATACGGACATTCTCAAATACAAAGATTTTTTTGGCTGTTTCCCTTTTTCTATTTTTAGTAGTAATTTTAATTATATTTATTCATAATTGAAGAGTGAAATAAACCAGAATATATTTAATAGTAAATTCTCAAAAAGAACAATTCTGTAACACCTTTTCAAGACACAGAGGTTTTTTTCAGCTTTAATCATAACAATATAGCCCTCACTCTTCTTCAGGACTAACTCTTTCTATCTCAAAGAGGCCAGTATCTAAATATGCAAATGGCTATTAATAGTTCCGTGATACCCGTATCTTACACCATACACAAAAACCAACTCAAAATGTATTAGAAACTTGGATGTAAGACCTAAAGTCTAAGGAGTTAAAATGCAACATATATAAAGAACTCCAACAACATAACAGCAAAAAACAAACAAAAAATCCAATTAAAAAATGAGCAGAAGAACTAAATAGACATTTTTCCAAAGAAGATGTACAAACGGCCAGCGAGTAATGAAAAGGTGCTCAGTATCACTAATCATCAGGGAAATGCAAGTCAAAACCACAATGAGACATTATCTCACATCTGTTAGAATGGCAGTCATCAGAAAGATGGAGATAACAAGTGATGGAGAGGATGTGATGCAGAAGGAACCCTGTGCACTGTTAGTAGGAAAGTAAATTATTGGTACAGTCACTATGAAAACAGTTTGGAAGTTCCTCAAAAAATTAAAAATAGAACTACCACATGATCTAGTTGTTGACTTGTGGTATATATCTGAAGGAAATGAAATCACTGTCTCAAAGAGATATCTTCATCCCCATGTTCATAGCTGCATTATTTAAAATAGTCACAACATGTAAACGACCTAAATGTCCATCAGTGGCTGAATGGATAAAGAAGTTGTGTTATCTATACAATAGAATATTAATCAGCCATAAAAAAGAATGAAATCCTGTTATTTGTGACAACATGAATAGACCTTGGGGGCATTATACTAAGTGAAATAAGTCAGACAGAGAAAGACAAATACTGTATGAGCTTACTTATATGTGGAACCTAAAACAACTGAACTCATGGAAAGAGAGAACAGACTGATTGTTGCTGGAGGCATAGGTTGGCGGGCAGGGGAGGTGAGGGTTGGGGGGGGTAGGGGAGGAAAGGGTTTGGGGGTAGAGGAAATGGGTCAAAAGGTGCAAACTTTCAGTTATGAGATAAATAAGTTCTGGGGATGTAATGTACTGCATGGTGATTGTACTGCATTGTATATTTGAAAGTTGCTAAGAGAGTAAATCTTGAAAGTTCTAATCACAAGAAAAAAACATAACTATGTGAGGTGTTAGATGTTAACTAACCTTATTGTGGTGACCATTTTGCAATATATACATACATCAAGTCTTTATGTTGTACACCTGAAGCTAATATAATGTTATATGTCAATTATATCTCAAGAAAGCTGGGGTTAAAAACGACAGGTGCAGAAACTACACACTGTTGTCCAGCAGTCAGTCTCCCTTTGTTCCTCTCAGTAATAGAAACTCCAGGGTTTTAGGGGGCAATGGCTGCTCAATTAGAAACTACATTTCCCAGCCTCCTTTGTAGTTAGGTATGATGATCAGAGCAAGTTCAGGCCCATGGAATATGACAGTAAACCATTCCTGCAATTTCCAGGTTGTGCCCTTAAACAGAGCTTCTAGTTAGCTATGACAACTATTACTATTTCTACTTCAGGAACTTTGAGAGAAAAACTTTTATCTCCCCCTGACCTCCAGGCTGAGTGCCCATACACATTATCGTCATATCACTTATCCCACTTTGTTTTAAGAAAATTCCTTATCTGCTAGGCTCACTGTGAAACTAATTGAGCTCTTAGTTATGTTTGCCTCCCAAACACTGAGTAGCAGTCATTGTTCCTGCTACATTAGAGGTTTCGCAAAAGCATTTGCTAAGTAAAGGAATTCAGGAATACCCTGTACTATATCAGGTTTCCTGTGTCGATTAGGGTCAACTTGCAAGATGTTGCAAGGACCACAGAAAGCATCTCGTTTATTTTTGCCAGTAATTCAAAATAGTTGATAATAATTGACTGTACGTATTTCAATAATTAAGCCTCCTTTCATCCCATCCACCCTCCAAACATTAGAGAATGCACCTAGGCCTTCATGTTTCCAATATCACTAAAATGTCCAAATATCTAGCTAACAATGACAATCTTTTTGGTAAATAAATTTTAATGCATTACTGCATTCTTTGACCCAAGGTTAAATGCTAATTTCAGAGAATTTAATACTTTACAAGGAATTCAACTTGAAAAAGAGGCTGATCATGTATGTTCCTTTAAACAAAGTTGGTTTGTTTATGACAGAGGAGGGACCTTGCTTTGTGGAATTGTCATGACAATAAAGTAACATTTTGGAGCAAAACCAAAAAATTTCTGTGGTAAACATGTTAGGAGTTTGGCTGAACATTCACCATATGTGATACTATGAAAACAAGAGAGAAATTTCTCATCTTCCTTCATAATTTCTCCTGTTTTTTCTTCCAGTTGGTAAATTGTTTTCTAAAAAATCTTGTATCTTCCAAGAGGAGTTCACCTGCTGGTACAAATTGGACTGCACCATCTGAGGTAAATTAAGTGACTGGCATCCATCTTCCACACCTTAATGAAATACAGGCCAAGCAATTTGATTCAAGTCAGAAAGAAAAGCAAAGTTTCTACTCCCTCTTATTCCATAACACTGAAATACACATTCCTTAGAGGTAGAACTTTTAATCAGTCCTGACAGGGATGAACATTTTGTGCTGACAACTGTTAGGCAACTTAAAGTGTAGATGTTAAACTGGTCATCATTATTTTTTAACAAAGCAAATTAGAATTCTCAACACCCAGCACAGAACCTTCAATATAGAGAGTGATAAATCCTCATGAGCCAGTGAATAGTGTTATAGAATAGGTATTATTCTAGGGCTGTGAGGAACCATTGTGATCATCTAGTAAAGGGGTGTCCAAACTTTTTTCAACGTTTTTCACCAAGGGCCATATGCGGTAAGATACACAAACAGCTGGGCCACTCACTCGAGGTGAAGTACGTATTGTCTCACCTGGTTTATTTAGTAAACTAAATGTATTTTTGTAATTTGCTGTGGGCCAATAAGAGATGTATTGCGGGCCGCAGTTGGCCCACGGGCCGCAGTTTGGACACCCCTGATAGTAGGTGGGGACAGTACAGCATAGAAAGATCACAAACCAGAACTTGAACCCAAGGCTTCAAAGCCCAGGCTGTTTGTACTCATGATGTTCTTTAGTAAATTCCAGGGTCTATTATTTGACACTAACAGCATCAGAAAGAATAACAAGAAGCCAACTAAACACCTCATATAATGAAAGCTGTCATGGAAGTCAGTCATCTAATCTGTTTTAGTTACCCAGGAAGGAAAGAGCCCTGGCCATCTGGAGAAACACGCGTTTTGCATTTAATAGGAATGAATAGTGCAAGCCAACCCGAGAGGTCTGTTTAAGTTAGTGCAGTTTTTCTTCTCATTTCTTTGCTTTTATTTTAATGGAATGCTATAAATTCTAGATGTTTGTATATGACTGAAACATTCATATAGTGTCTCATGAAATTTTACTTGCTCAATGAATTTGAATAGCCTAGGGTAAAAAATAGTCATATGGATTGAAACCTGCCAAAAGAGATGACAAACTGAGTGTAAGGTAAGGTTTCCCAGGATCCATCTCTCAAGACACTTGCAAAGGGGGAGGAGACAGCACAGTTGGACACGGCGTATGTGATGCCACACAGAGAGGTGACAAAGACTGGCCCAGGGACAAGAGAAATAGGTGTATCTGAGGATGGCCAGACATATCTAAAGGTGTTAGGAATAACATTAAAAGAAAAAAAAAAATCCCTTAAAAAATGATTTACTTGTAAATGATGTAAGAAAATTTAGTAATAATACTAACAATAAATAAAACCTTTAATATGGCTTATGGGTACCCACCCATCGCTATAGACTGTCCTCCTAGCCTTCTCCTTTCTCCAGCCAAATTTCTTTTAGGTTCTCTAATGCTCAACTTTGGGAAATTGCACATGTTCTCCTTTTGCAGGGAACATGGCTTCCCATTTTCTCCACTCCTTTCACCTGAAAAATTCTTACTTACTCGTTAGGTCTCACGTGAAACAACTGCTCCTTGGGAAAACTATTCAATGAGAATAAATGAGATCCCCCTGCTTTATGTCCTCATGGCAGCTTATAGTTTTTCATAACAATCATGATAATTTTAATTGCTTGTTCAATGCGTCTTCTATGAGACTCTCAATTCTGTGAGTCTGGGGGCTATGTCTGTAGTCCCAGCTCACAGCACAGTGCTCGGCACAAGGGTATTTAATAAATATTTGTTGAACAAATTACTATCAAACAAAATAACATCTGGATGCTATTTTCCAGTGAATAAAATCCCTTCATAGAGAAAGGGAGTATCATTTAGTAGTTCCCTGAAATTATCAGAAATTAAATATATCAAATTCTCATTTATCTCAGGATAATCCAGAGCATTAGAAGTTAAAATCTACTACAGATATTATTATAACACTTTTTACATATAATTATTTTTATTTTATATATATTTATTTTATATATAATTATATATTTTCCCCTCAAAAATCTTTTCATACCAAAATTTTAATAAACTGGTAAAAAGCAATTGATTTGACTCTCTTTTTGTTTCCTTTCCTTGTTCATTCATTGATCCATTAATTTATGCATTGATTCATATGTTCATTTACTTGTTCTGTCACATGCTGTATTATCAACTTATTGACTAAAAGTCTGGTGGCTTGGACAGCACTAGGCTTTGTAGCCTCCAAACTTCTCCCAAATGATCCACTCCATGGCTGGTCCCAAGCAAGAGACTTGTAACTCTGGGGTCTCTCCACTTGGAAGGGATTTGACTCAGACCACACAGGGGATTGTGTCCCCTGAGGTCTATCAGGTTATACAGCAATCCTACAGCTAGACTAGCACCTTCCAAATGCGATCTCCAGAGCCTTAGAGAATAGAAGAATTGAGGGTGCATATGTATATAAAAATATGGGAAGCAATAAATTAATTGTTATTGTCTTAGATAAAGTTGTGTTTTTGAGTGTGTCCATACTTTCTAAAGTATCATTGACATGATTACATTTTTCTTGAAATTTTCTAAAATTAAGGGAAAATGAAAAGTCCCTTCAGAAGCCCCATGGTGAATGCCTTGTCAAGCTCAAAGCTCTTCAGTATTCTACCAACGTGAGCCAAGTGGCCATGGAAGGAGAAAGAGGTGTCTAGTAGGAGTAGGTGTTTCCCAATGGAAATGACTACAGGCCTTGGCGTCCATCAGCGTCTATTGTTTAATGGATATTTTGTCATCAGACTGGATTAGTATGTGAGTACCTCATGGATTATGTTGTCTATTAAAAAATGGAGTATGTTGTGTAGTTAAGGAAACCTTTCTTCTAGAGATATTTATTCTCTCTTCTGAAATTTAGATATCTTTGGTTAAGGAAATGCCTCTCTCCTCTAGATTCCATGGATCATAAACTCCTAGGGATAGGAGGACGGTTTCTATATTCACTTAATCCACAATGCTGGTTTGAGTTGGTTCAATGTTCCTACCAACTCACACAGATAAGACTCTCCTTGCTTGTATATAGCCCACCTGTTGATATGGATGCACCACGTCTGATGTCTAAGAATGACCTCTGACTTTAATGGAGGTTTACCTTTACGTGATTATTACTTAACCTACATTACTAAATCTCACAGGGTTAGTGGGGGAGATTGGGGAGGGTCAAGCAAGGGGAAGGCTAAAGAGAGGGACTTTTGAAGTTCTCTGCCCAGGCTAATGGTCACACGCCAATGTATAAAGAAAACCACTTCCTAACTAAACAAACTCCCATCCCCTTCCTCCTTCAGACTGACAGCTTTGCTGGGCTATCACTATGTAGCTTTATGCCTGTGTCCCGTGCAATGTGCTTTGTAAACTTTTCTGCCAGCAGGCTGCTCAGAAAGAAGGCCAAATGAATCACTCTTTGGCCTGGATTTTTAATCTTTCTTGTGTCTCATACCTTTGGAAAAACAAAATAAGTGTGTCATTGGATTGTGCTTAGCTCTTGAGAAATAGTGAGGTGCACTGTCACTTGCATATCAACCCAGGTCAGTGAATTATTATTACTTAGAAAATTGACTAAATGGCATAAAGTTATCAATGTCACTTATATAGCAAAAATAATAAGTTTCTATCTGTTTTAGGCACTCAGATAAGGTAATATGTAGAAGAAATACAAGGAGATGGTTTCCATATTTTCGTGCTGTGGTAGATTGACTACACAAATGGCCCCTATTCTCTACCCACTTCCCATATCCACATCCTACGTAATATGACATTGCAGCAGCTCCCGTTAAGAGATTGAGTCTATTTTTCTACTCCTTGTATATGGCCCAGTTAGGTGGCTGGTTTTGACCACAACAATGCAGCGCAAGTAAAATTGTGCCATTTCTGAGTTTAAGTTTCAAGTCATCTTGTACACTTCTCTCTCTCTCTCTCTCTCCCCCTCCCTCCCTCCCTCTCCTACTATGGTATATGAACAAGCTGGGTTAAGCTGTTGGAAGATAAGAGATACATGAAGTAGTAGAGGCTGGTTGTACCATATAAGGCCAGCCAAGACCAGTTAGCCTCCAGCTAACCCTTCATCTGACCACAGTTTCATAAGAGTTCAGTTGATATCTGTCTAGACTAGCACACGAATGCAGAATTGCCCTGCTAATGCTTAGACTCATGAGAAATAACACATTTATTCATGTGCACTAATGACTTGATATACTATAAATGTACATTAATGAGGTTTTGTGGTTGTTTGTTACACATGTGGAGACAGGCCCTAGCCACCCTAGCTGTCCCAGGCAAAGCTATCATAAACTAGCTAGCCCCAGCTGACCCACTGGTTGACTGTTGGCCCACGAGTGAACCCTGCATTGTAAACTAAAACCTCGTTGCCTTCAAGAACTTTCTTTATCTCATCCCAACATCCTTACATCCGATCTGACATCAGTGTATCTTATTACACCTCAGCAGTAAGACACATCCAGTCTCCTCTCTAATTCTATTGTTTATCCCTTCTTCCAGGACCAGACCATTAACTTTAAGAGATCCAATGGCTTGTGAAATGATCTTCTTGCCAACAGAACCTCCTTAGTGCAATGGATTAAACATCTTTCTTCCATTAATTTATACTACTAAAACAAAGCTATTAGGTCGCATCCCAGGTTAATAAAACAAAACAAACAATCAAACAAAAAACCCAAACAACAAAGCCTCTTCTTGGCCTTCCTGGAATTTATAGATAAAAATCCAAACTCTCTAGCTTGGCATGATGGCTATCATCTAAAGTGCCCTACTAGACTTACTCCCTACTATCATTCTATCCTGTAGCATAAGTTCCTGACACTGTGGTCCTCTTGTCACATTCTAGTCCATATCAGGCCCCTGACTCTATGCCATATCAATTTCTGACTCTATGCCTTCTTTGCACTGAACTAAAATCTCTGCCTCCACCCCGCTTCCTGAATTACCTTCATTTTAAGAAATCAACTGAAGTGTTACTTCTTCTATGAAGATTTTTCATAATTACCGCAGGCAGAGTTGGCTGATCCATCCTCTGTGAGCCACAGCACTTTGTCCAGTTTTCTATAATAGCACCCACCACATTAGATTATAACATGGTCTGCCTATAGCTTTTAACACCTGTAAGACTGTCAACTCAACCTAGGAATGGCTGTGCTTTACTTGATTTAGTATGTTGAATATCAAGAATAGCTTGTAATATGTCGAGGGTGCCCACTTATTTTTTTCAAAAGAACAAAAATTCAAAGTGAAATAATTGTCCAGAGAAAGGTTTCTCTTGGGATAGAGGTCCATATCAAAATTGGGAGCAAGAATATGGATACAATATTCTAGAACGTGAATGCATTCTTTCTCCTTGTGATTATCAAGAAATCATCATCATCATCCACCCAGTTTTAACCCCCACTGCCCCCCCACATCTTAGTACTCCGTTTGCTTTGCCTCAGGAATTCAGCAATCAGACAACCCAATTTTATAACATAATCTTATGTCTCAAGAAGTTCACCAAGTGTTTCAAAACTTTCTGCTTCCGCTTTGGGTCTTTTAGCCAATTTGGATACTACTTAATGCCACAAATGAGTCTGCTGAGATTCCTCTGAGCCAGACAAGGTCAAGATGCCACAGAGCTCATGAGCAATGTTACCACATCATAGTAGTACATACCCTTGGTGAGCAATAACACTTTTAAATGCTGATATTCAGCTCTGACTCAGAAACAAAGACTGATCGGAGGATAGGAGCGAGTGACACAAGGGGGCTTGCTTTTCGTAAACATTCCCTATTCTTTTGTGTATTTGATACATGTGTGTATATCTGGACATGTTCAGTGCATGTCCAGACTGTCTGAATGTCTGATTTCTGCTTTTCCTTCCCACTTGATGTCTTCCTAGTCCAGGGGCCATCTTTCCAGGGGCCTTTTCTGAAACCCAAGACATTCTCAACCTACAAAGAATAATTTTTAAATTTTTAGTGAAACACAGATGATATTCTTTTAGAAAGTTCTTTTGGGAGCATTCAACTATCTTAAGCTTTATTTCCTTTTTATATGTGATGAAATGTGCATTAGCTCTTTACAGATTTCATTTCTAAGCTTCACATCTTTGGCTTCAGTACTATAATTTACTTTTACAGATGAGGAAACTAAGCCGAAAAGTTTCATTTCCAAGCCAACACAGCTGAGTGATAAGAAAGCAACTGAGCTGGAATTCAAACCCAGTTCTACAGAACTAAAAGCTTTGGCATTCTCCAAAGGGCTCATACTATTTGGACATTGCCATTTTGATGCCAGGGACATTTTGATGGGGCCACAGGCTGAGCAACAGGGCAAGGCTTAGGCGTAGGGTAGGGGATACATCAGGGATTTCTTTTGAGATCATTACTAAGTAATAAAAAGCAGTGTTTTGATAATTTGATATGCCATTTTAACATGGCTCCATCAAAATGCTCAGCTTTGTTCTTCTAGTCCACTACCATCTGAATCATAAGACACACACAATACTAAAGCTAGAAGGATGCATGGAAATGATTTATTTCAGCTCCTTCCTGCTGCTGCTGAAAAGAACAGGGATGGGGTCTGCCAAAGGTCACAAGGGCAGTTAGTGAAAGAACTGAAAACAAAAGCTGGGCTTCTTGACACACCCCTCAGTACTCAACATGTCCTTACCACACACACACAAAGCTCTGCCCCGCTCGGGCCACACTGATCTCTGCCTTCTGAACTGCTTCACTATAAACTACCTCCTGAGCATGTTCTCTCTCAGACTTATACTCCAAAGGCCCTTTTTCTTTATTTGTACAAGAGCTGATATTAAAGTCTTACAAAGGCATAACATTTAACCACATTGAATAATTTTGCCTTTATTCAAAGAATAAAAGTAAACGAAGTTGGGGACATGGTTGAAAGAGTAAAACTGAAGCAAATTCAGAAAAACGGGAAGTAAAAATATCTTTCAAAGTTCAATTAAAAGATAGTAAAAAATTTAAATGAATAATAATAAGTAAAAAAGTATTAAGGATAATGACTGTTAAAACATTAAAAAGATTAAAAAGATTGAAGAACATGAAATTATTTTTTGAAGGGTACAAACTAAGAACAAATAAAATAGGCTATTAAAACCAGAAACTAAAAGAATTAAAAAATATATGGAAAATAGGTATCTTGGTAATTCCTGAGCTGAAAATGCTGGAATAAGAACAAACTTGGCCAATATGCTTGGGGAGAGAGGCATAGAAAGTAATCCTTCTTACTGCGTCCCAGGAATTCTGGAGGCTCCAAACTCCAGTGCAGGTGGTGGCCATGTCTGACTCTGGAAGTCAGTTCTCCGCAGTTGGAGATTCTTCCCCCTATCACTTCAGGAATCATTGGTCTGTTCTCCTAACAAATGGGATAATGACTGTACATTATCGATTTGAATTAGAAAAGAACTCTGAAGTCCCTCTGTCTAGTTTCTAATCCTAGCTCCACCTCTTGTGACTTAACCTTGCTATGTCCCAGTTCTCTCCTGAATAAAATGGGCATAAGAGTGCATAGCTCATTGGGGGTCGTTGTGAAGACCCAATGAGATCATTTCAGTAGAACACTTAGTATAATACCTGATACATAGCGTCTGGGACATTTTAGCTATTAATTGAATGGATGAGACTGAAAACTCCCTACAGATAGGAGGAGTTCTATATACTTTGTTTACTACTGTGAACACCAGCTACAGTACTGGACACTTAGTAGAAGTTCAAATATTTATCAAATGAATTATTGTACTGATCTTTCCATTATTTCTCATTTTCTCTTTCTTCTTTATCTCATTAAAAATACCCCACATATTTATTTAGTAACCACTATGTACCAGACAGTCTAGGAATAGAAAATTGAATATAACCAAGGATTTTAAGCAGGAATGTGACTTGGTCAGGTATGTTTTAGGTTACCCTGATGCCAATGCAGAGAGTAGGTTAGAAGGCAGCAAACTTGGGTTCAAGAGAATAACAAAGATGATCTTGACCAATATAGTGAATATGGACATAAAGAGGGTAAAAAGAGTTAAGAAATGGGTTTACTAGTTTTCATAGTGAGGTCCCAGTGATGGATTAAATACGGGAAATGAGAGAATAGGAGTCTCCACTCTCAATTACCATAAAACTCACTTACTGTATGATTGACGTCCTTTGTGAAATTTCCTCCATCTCCCTTAGCTTTTACTTAAAAATCCTATTGCTATAGTCATCCTTTGCATCAGCTATTATACTTAATATTTTAGTAGATAGCAAATAGTTTTATTAAATTGATTGGAGTAGAATGGAAAGCTAACCAGTCCAAGATGTGCAGAGATATTTTGTTTTGTGTTTTTTGTGTTTTTTTCTTTTTTGTTTTTCCTTTGACGCCAGGCTATGATATATTCTATAATAGAGGTGTTGTTTTTTTTAATTAAAGTTTATTAGGGTGACAATGGTTAGTAAAGTTACATAGGTTTCAGGTGTTCAATTCTGCAATACATCATCTAAAGTGAGTCACATCTACTCTCTCTCTCAAAAAAAAAAAAAAGAAAACAAAACAAAGCAAAACAAAACAAAAAAGGAAAGACAGAAGGAAGGAAAAATAGCAAAAGGAAGAAAGCGAACCCAAAACTACCCTCTAAAATGAGCCTTGCTGGTATAAACCACTGGCAGCATGTCTATTTCCCTTTTAAGAAGAAGCCACCTGGATTAATAAATCAGATACATATTTAGCTCTGCTTCATTTGTAACTTCATAATTACAGTCTGTTAACAAAAAGAACATTTGCAATGAGTGTAACTCAGAGTGAATTCCTTCCCTCTGGCATAATGAAGAAAGAAATATATACATGAAAAATGGAAAGTACATCAAGAATGCACAGAATCGTTATTTGTTTTAAACTGTCTTTACTGAAATAATTAATTTTCTGCTGATTCTAAGTACTTGTTGAAAATTTACACTAAATATTACTTGTTTGTCAGTGCACATTTTACATTAAAGCAGATGCCTCATATTAAGTAGTTTGAAGCTGACATTCAACATACTAGAACTGTGTTCTTCCACTGTGCTGCTTCTATTTTTGCCAAGACTGGGAGTTTCAAGGAAGAAGTTATATTTCGTGTAGAAGGAAAGAGCTACATTACTCTTAAAATTATGTAAATTTGTATCTTCACAGCTACATTCTTGAAATGTGTCCATGAATAATTTCCCAAATTTGAATAACCAATTCAAAACCTATTTTTGAAATATGATGGAGTTATAAATTATACGTTTTAATTGATTTTTATATTAAATGTAAATTTGAATTCCATTACAATGAAGACAAATTTTTTAAAAATTCCTATTTTGAATTGTAGTCAATTCGTGAATATGTAAATCAAATTCAAAACATGTAAACTCATTATAATAAATGCAAATAAATGATATCTTCAATGTGCTGATGGCAAGTAACAAGTAATTATCCACATATAACTAAACACTTTGCTAAACTATTACTTTTTTTTAACATCTTAAGTTCTTTTTTTTTTTAATTTATTGGGGTGACAATTGTTAGTAAAATTATATAGATTTCAGGTGTACAATTCTGTATTACATCATCTATAAATCTCATTGAGTGTTCACCACCCAGAGTCAGCTCTCCTTCCATCACCATATGTTTGATCCCCCTTACCCTCATCTCCCATCCCCCACCTCCCCTTACCCTCTGGTAATCACTAAACTATTGTCTATGTCTATGAGTTTTTGTTTCTCATTTGTTTGTCTTGTTATTTTTTTGTTTTTGGTTTACATACCACATATCAGTGAAATCACATGGTTCTCTGCTTTTTCTGTCTGACTTATTTCACTTAGCATCATACTCTCAAGATCCATCCATGTTGTCACAAATGTTCCTATATCACCTTTTCTTACCACCGAATAGTATTCCATTGTGTATATATACCACAACTTCTTTATCCATTCATCTATCGAAGGACATTTTGGTTGTTTCCATGTCTTGGCCACCGTAAGCAAAGCTGCAATGAACAATGGAGCACAGGTGCCTTTATGTATAAAAGTTTTCAGATTTTTTTGGTAGATACCCAGGAGAGGGATTGCTGGGTCATATGGTGATTCTATTCTCAATTTTTTGAGGAACCTCCACACTGCCTTCCATAACGGCTGCACCAGTCTGCATTCCCACCAACACTGTATGAGGGTTCCTTTTTCTCCACAGCCTCTCCAACACTTGTTACTATTTGTCTTGTTGATGATAGCCATTCTGACTGGGGTGAGGTGACATCTCATTGGTGTTTTGATTTGCATTTCTCTGATGATTAGTGATGTTGAGCATTTTTTCATATGTCTTTTTGCCATTTGTATGTCCTCTTTGGAGAAATGTCTCTTCAGGTCCTCTGCCCATTTTTCAATTGGGTTGTTTTTTTTGTTGTTGTTGTTGAGTTGCATGAGTTCCTTGTATATTTTGGATATTAGCCCCTTATCGGAGGCACTGTTTGCAAAAATCTTCTCCCATTCAGTTGGTGGCCTCTTTATTTTGTCAATGGTTTCTTTTGCTGTGCAGAAGCTTTTAAGTTTCATATAGTCCCATTCGTTTATTTTAGCTTTTACTTCCATTGCCTTTGGAGTCAAATTCATAAAATGCTCTTTGAACCCAAGGTCCATAAGTTTAGTACCTATGTTTTCTTCTATGCAGTTTATTGTGTCAGGTCTTATGCTTAAGTCTTTGATCCATTTTGAATTAACTTTGGTACAGGTGATAGATAGAAGTCTAGTTTCATTCTTTTGCACATGGCTTTCCAATTCTGCCAGCACCGTTTATTGAAGAGACTGTCTTTTCTCCACTGTACGTTGTTTGCTTCTTCGTCAAAAATTATCTGTCCATATTTATGAGGTTTTATTTCTGGGTTCTCAATTCTATTCCATTGATCTATGTGTCTGGTTTTCTGCCAACAACATGCTGGTTTGGTTACTGTTGCCCTGTAGTACAAGCCAAGGTCAGGAAGTGTGATACCTCCAGCATTGTTCTTTTTTCTTAAGATTGCTTTCGCTATTCGGGATCTTTTGTGGTTCCAAACAAATCCGATGATTTTTTGTTCTATTTCTTTAAAAAAATGCCATTGGGATTTTGATGGGAATTACATTAAATCTGTGTATTGCTTTGGGTAATATGGCCATTTTAACTATGTTGATTCTACCAATCAATGAGCATGGAATGTCTTTCCATTTCTTTGTGTCTCCTTCAATTTCTTTTTAAAATGTCTTGTAGTTTTCAGCACATAGGTCTTTCACATCCTTGGTTAAGTTTATTCCTAGGTATTTTATTCTTTTTGCTGCAATTGCAAATGGAATTGTTTTTTTTTAATTTCTTTTTCAGAGATTTCATTCTTAGTATATAGGAATGCAATGGATTTTTGTACGTAGCCAGAAACTTTACTGTATTCGTTGATTGTTTCTAATAGCTTTTTGGTGGAGTCTTTAGGGTTTTCTATATATAGCATCATGTCATCTGCAAAGAGTGATAATTTAACTTCTTCATTCCCAATTTGGATGCCTTTTATTTCTTTCTCTTGCCTGATTGCTCTGGCAAGGACTTCCAACACTATGTTGAAAAGCAGAGGTGATAGGGGACAGCCCTGTCGTGTTCCTGAACATAGAGCAAAGGGCTTCAGTTTTTCATCAATAATTATGAGATTAGCAGAGGGTTTGTCATATATGGCCTTTATTATGTTAAGGTATTTTCCTTCTATACCTATTTTATTAAGTGTTTTAATCATAAAGGAATGTTGGGTCTTGTCAAATGCTTTTCTGCATCAATTGATATAATCATATGATTTTTGTCCTTTATTTTGTTTATGTGATGTATCACATTGATGGATTTGCAGATGTTGAACCATCCTTGTGCCCCGGGGATGAACCCCACTTGGTTGTGATGAATAATCTTTTTAATGCATTGTTGTATTCGATTTGCTAAAATTTTGTTTAGGATTTTTTGCGTCTGTATTCATCAGAGATATTGGTCTGTAGTTTTCTTTTTTTGTATTGTCCTTACCAGGTTATGGTATCAGGGTAATGTTGGCCTCATAAAATGAGTAAAGGAGTACTGTCTCTTCTTCAATTTTTTGGAAAAGTTTGAGCAGGATTGGTATTAGATCCTCTTTGAAGGTTTGGTAGAATTCACTAGTGAAGCCACCTGGTCCTGGACTTTTGCTTTTGGGAAGGTTTTGGATCATGGATTGAATTTTGTTACTAGTGATTGGTCTGTTTAGATTTTCCAGTTCTTCATGGTTCAGCCTAAGATGGCTATATGTTTCTAAGAACTTGTTCATTTCTTCTAGGTTATTGAATTCGGTGACATATAGTCCTTCATAGCATTCTTAGATGATCCTTTGTATACCTGTGGTGTCCGTGATAACTTCCCCTTTTTCATTTCTGATTTCATTTATTAGTATCTTGTCTCTTTTTATCTTAGTGAGTCTAGCCAAGGGTTTGTCAATTTTGTTAATCTTTTCAAAGAACCAGCTCTTTGTCACATTAATTTTTACTGTTGTCGTTTTGTTCTCTATATCATTTAGTTATATTTTGATTTTTGTTATTTCCTTTCTTCTGCTGACCTTGGGTTTTACCTGTTCTTCTTTTTCTAGTTCTTTAAGGTGTAACATGAGGTTATTTATTTGGGATTTTTCTTGTTTCTTGAGACAGGCATGTAATGATATAAATTTCCCTCTTAAAACTGCTTTCGCTGCCTCCCAAAAGTATTGGTACGATGCATTTTCATTGTCATTTGTTTCTATGTATCTTTAATCTCTCCTCTAATTTCTTCTTTGACCCCGTCCTTCTTTAAAAGTATGTTGTTTCATCTCCATGTATTTGTGTTGTTTCCTGCTTTCTTTTTGCAGTTGATATCCAATTTCAAAGCCTTGTGATCAGAGAATATGCTTGATATGATTGCAATCTTCTTAAATTTGCTGAGGCTGATTTTATGTCCCAATATATGGTCTATCCTTGAGAATGTTCCATGTACACTAGAAAAGAATGTATAGTCTGATGTTTTAGGATGAAGTGCTCTATAAATGTCAATTATGTCCATTTCATCTAATGTGTCATTTAGGGCTGCTATTTCATTATTTATTTTCTGTTTGGATGATCTATCCATAGCTGTCAATGATGTATTTAAGTCCCCTAGTATAATTGTGTTTTGGTCAATTTCTCCCTTTAGTTCTGTTAGTAGTTGCTTGGTATATTTCGGTGCTCCCTGATTGGGGGCATAAATATTGATGACTGTTATGTCTTCTTGTTGTATAGTCCCCTTCACCATTATGAAATGTCCATCTTTGTCTCTTGTTATCTTTTTCACCTTGAAGTCTGTTTCATCTGATATCATTATGGCTACACCTGATTTTCTCTGGGTACCATTTGCTTGGAGTGTCAATTTCCACCCTTTCACTTTGAGTCTATGCTTGTCCTTGTAGCTGAGATTTGTCTCTTGGAGACAGCATATGGTTGGGTTTAGTTTTTGGTCCAATCTGCTACTCTGTGCCTTTTTATTGATGAGTTCAGTCCATTTACATTTAGGGTGATTATTGATATGTGAGCACTTCCTGTCATTCTATCTTTAGTTTTCTGGTAAGGCTGTGTCTCCATTGTTTCTTTGCCTTTTTGTTGTTGTCTATTATTTCTGTGTGGTGGTATTCTAAGATGTTTCCCTCTGTTTCTTCTTTTATTACAGTATATATTTCAGTTCTGGATTTTTTTTTTTGAGTGGTTACCCTTAAGTTTATGTAAAAGAAAGTTTGATATTTAGAGTATTCCATTTTCTTCAGCACGCTTACTTCCTCCATTCCCATATTCCGGTTCAGGCCTTTACTCTCCCCCTTTTTGAGTTTTGGTTGCCACAAATTGTCCCTGTTGATGGTGGTCAAATATCCTCCTTTAGTATTTCTTGTAGTGCAGGTCGTGTATTAGAAAATTCCCTCAGCTTCTGTATGTCTGGAAAGGTATTTATTCCTTCTTCATATCTAAAGGATATCTTTTCTGGCTAAACTATTACTTAAGAATAAGTGCAAAGACATTTTCATGCAAACAAACAAACAAACAAAAAGAAAAACAAGTTTATCACTAAGAGAGATGCTCACAGGAGGAAATTCTAAAGGCTGAACCTCAGAAAGAAAAATTTTCAACCAGGAGGATTGAATTGAAATGTTAGGAAGAACAGTAAGTAATGAAACTAATAAAAATGTGGGAAAATCTATATAGATATAGAATGTATGAAACAATAAAAAGGAATGATAGTACCTAATCTGAGGGTATAAAGATGGTATAACTAAAATATTGGACAACAATATAAGATAGAAGAGAGTTACTGAAATTGCAATTCCTAAGGTCTTTGCATTTTTATGGCAGGAAGGTAAATGCTGTTAGGTATGGGTAATTTTTAAAGAAATAAAGTGTATAATTTCCAAACCTGTACAAGAACACATTAACTAGAAAATGAAAGCTCATTAATCTAAATGAAATTAGAAGGGGCTAAAAATCTACAAAGCAGGATGAATATAAGCACAAAATAAAATGATAGAGATGAATTCATATATTCAGTGATTACATTCACTGTAAACGAAATAAACCCTTGTTAAAAAGACAGCAACGAATAATGTCAGTTTGAAATTTTAAAAAATCAGCTACATGATGTTTATAAGAAAAACACTTAAAATATGAGGCTACTGATAGGTTGAAAATACAACAGAATAAGTTACACCAAAGAGCCATGAATCAAAAGAAAGCGCCCCAGCTACATGAGCATCAGAGAACAACAACAAAAGATTCTAAGGCGAACAATAATAAGGGATGAAGGAAGGTCATAACCTAATGATAAACGGAGCAATTTACTAGGAAGATACAGTAATTCTAAACTGGTATGCACCTAAGGACATAGCTTTAAAGTATATAAAACCAAAGAGTAGTTTATGAAGCCTGATTGCTTGGAATATTAATTGATGTACCTGTATCATTTACTCTGGTCTTAGAAATCTTTTACTCTCAGCAGAAAGTTTTATTACAATAGCAGTTGGTATTAATCTATAACACCTCATAAACAGGTCTTAAAATACAGAATACGTTCAAAAAGTTATTCACACATCAGTTAACAATTGGCCTCAGGAAGCAAGACAAGAACTATTATAGGGAAGCTTTCATTTGATCCAGCTGTGGCCCCAGCCTCTGTCTCCCTTTTGTTGCCCAACTGCTGAGGCTACCTGCTGGTCCAGCCCCACCCACACTTTCAGGATCAAGGCAGACTTTAGGCAGAAACTGGAGAATCTCTGTGACTGGTCAGCACCTGCTTTGTCAGCATTGTTGTCCTTCCTACTAATAAATTTGGCTTCTCCTGTCTTCTTTAATTCAAACCCTTGCCTTGCTTTTACCAATCTCCCTCCCATGGCCTTAATAGCGGTCCGCAAATCACACTTTTACTCATCAGCTACTGGACTTCTGAGCAATCCCGGACTGCTGGTCGTTGCGTTCCACCTGCCAGGTTAGACAGCCCATTCCATCAGCTTCACTACTGCTTGATCGGTGAACAGCCACAATCTTGTACCTTAGAAACAATGCTTGTTGGACAGACAGGACTCTGTCAGCATTGTAGCTGGGTCAGATTCCCTGGCTCCTGTTCTGTTCCAGCGGGCATGTGTCTAGGGTCAGGTGCTGCCAGGTACCTGAGTGTACCTACTGATTCCCATGCCTGACAGCTGGAGCTGGAGGCCTCTATCCCAGTTCCATACCATCACTGACATTGATTTGTAACTCTTGCCTCCCCCACATCTAAGTCATTCAAATCCATTAAATTCCTAACACTTATGGAATGTCTACCCCACACCAAGATGGACCTAGCTGCCACTGGAGGTAACAAGGTGAATAAAATCTCACCCAATGCCAAGACTCTAGAATAGGAAGGGCATAAGCCCAGTAAAAGAAAAAAAAATAGAGGGACCACACATTTAGTCACATGCTATAATAGAATTTTTGATACTTGAGGTACAACAGTGTATTAGTCAGGCTTCTTAAGTTTCAAGTAACAGACAGAACTCTGGGTAAAGCAAGCAAAAAAGGGAGGAGGGGGTTTATCGGCAGAGATTAGCCAGCTCAGAATCAAAATCAAAGAAAGAACTTTGGAAAGACTAGGAACTTAGGTAGCACCAAGGACTTTTGCAGAATGAACTAAGTTTGTTTTCTTTAGGAGACACTAAAGAGCTAAATACCATATAACCTTTTGTTTCCTATCATCTTACTTTCCGTAAGATTCAAGTTATACTGGGATGGACATTCTAATGAGCCTACTTCTTGGTTGGGAGATACACTTTGACAACCCCACAAAGAATGCATGAAGAAGGGCAGATATAGTCCCTGAAGTAAGAGAGAGGTGCCATTACCAGTGGGAAAGGAGTATCTGTGGAGGATGCTCAACAGATGTCAGTTACAAAATAACAGCCTGGAGAATGTCGATTGGAAGCAGACATAGTGTATCTAGGCCAAAGGGTCCCAAGGACAGAATGATAGAAAACAGAATTATCCTGAAATATCTGTGCAAGTAATCCCTTTGATTCCATTATGAAGCAGAATACAAGTGCTATGAGTGAGGTAAGAACAAAGTAAGGGGGTGTTTAATGAAGGAAGTATTGGAATTTCAATGGAGTCAATTAAAAAAGCTTCAAGGAGGTGCTAGCATTCAATATGGGTGAATCAAATTTAAAGGAGGAGGAATGGGGACTCCAGGTATGGGGGGCAGCACTGGCAAATTTGTAAAGATGAAAAGCAAGAGAGGGTTTTTGGAAGATTAAAACCAGATTAAAAAACCCAAAAACTTAGATTAGGTATTTCTATGAGATTAATATGTGGATAATTCCAGAAAGTTAGGTTTGAGCAATACTATGGAAGAAGAAGCTGAGGAAGGAAATTTCCATAGTCAGTTAAAAGGTAATAGATCTTGATCTCTGGTGACAGCAGTGGGCAGCAGAGAGATTAAATAGCAGAGGGAGAAATTGGAAGCGTATTGCAGAGGTTGAATCAGCAGGCTTTAGAAATGGACTGGAATGTAGCAAGTGATCAGGAAAACATCAAAGTTGAATGTGAAGTTTCAGACCCAGGGGCAGGAAAAAGGCAGGAGAGGCTGGCATGGATCTGTTGAGCCTGCGATGAAGGTTGGTCATGAGGAGGAGAATTCAATTTTGGAGTTATCAGACTAGAACTTGTACTTGACAATAGTAGTGATGTGGATGAAATAATTGAGAGACAGAAAGACACAGAAATGAGAGAGAGAGAGAGAGAGAGAGAGAGAGAGAGAGAGAGAGAGAGAATTGAAGGAGAAATGAGAAAAAGGTCAAAGAGAAAATATAGTTGAAGACCAACAGAGCATGTGAAGGCAAAGACTCAGTGAACAAAGCAGGAGAAATGCAGGAGAAAAAGTAGAGGGAATGACTATTAGGCAGCATCATGGAAGCCAGGGGAAGAGAGGATGGCAAGGGAAGGTGGGTTAATGACACCAAATGGTGTTGATGTGAAAGACGCCATTGAATGATACCTTCAGGGAGTTGTTGGTCACTCCAGGGCTATGTTGGAGGAGGCAGAGACTAAATGGCAATGGTCAGAGAAGGATGGACAGAGAGGATGTGGAAGGTGTATGAGTGGGGACTCAACAAATTTGACTATGAAGGGAAAGAAAGAGCCAAGCTAATATTTTGAGAATGAAACAAAATCGAGAGAATTTGGGGTGGGGAGGGAGAAATGATAACTAACTTGTCATAGATTTAGAGGGAGAGCATTAAAGACAGAAGAGAGTGGGAATCAATAATGGGGCACGAGAGGAGATGTAGGCTCATGGCAAGGCCATTGGAGGAGTTAGCCCAGGCTGGGAAAGGGCTGGAATGCAAGTGGAGTGAGAGGTGGAGTTTCAGAGTATCTGGAGATGAGAGCGCTCAGGTTTTCTGGTTTTGATCTTCTCAGTAGGTTGAAGGTAAAGCCATCTGCTGAGAGTAAGGCTAATGGATCTGGGATTTGACAAAAATAGAGATGATTGAAATAACTGCTGTGAGTTATCTATTACAATAACAACTGCCTGAATGGTTGGAAATATTTCTAACTTTTTTTTTTTTTTAACTCCTGGAACCCTCTGATTTTGTGACCAAAATCATTGATTTGCTCATCAGTTTGACAAGCCAGAGAGGTCAACGGTCTGAAGAATTCTATTCTTTCCTTTACTCGAATAACACTATTGGCCCCACGTGTTCCAATCTAATGGTGACCATGCAATGAAATTAATTTGTTTGTTGTTTTATTGGTCAGATTATCATTATACAGCAACTTTTCCAGTTGTGATTTGATAACATCAAAGGTTAGTGATGGTGTTTGGTGTGGGGGTGTTGGGGGGCTCATGTCATCGCTGGCCCCTATGTCCAGGCCTGTGAGCAAGCAGGACTTGGTGGACATTAGATAAGGATCTTCATGACCCAATCAGCCAGACATTTATCCCACACCAAATCCCTGTAACTGCCACACTGTTTGTGACTCATATACCATTTTACATTGTTTTTACTCTTAGTGATACATTGTTTAATTTGTAAGGAATACTGCTATTGAAACACAGAGAGTTGGGAGTAAGATAAAAATGATAATAATTCTCTACATTTCTCTCAAGATGCTCATTTAGTTTCACAGATAGCATTCAGAATTCTCATATCGCACATCAGGATGTCTCCAGTAGTTCAACAATTTAAAGTGTAAAATATAGCCATGATTATACACAGTTTGACTTTCTATCTATTGAGAATAAAGCCTATCTACATCTACAGTATGTTGTTTGTGGAGAGGTGCTTGCAAGTCAAAGCCTGAAAACTTCTCCTTCACCTTATAATTTAGAAACAAACCTGAAAATTATATATATCTATAAAGGATACTAGTTAACTTTTTAAGTTCAAAAGAGAACTTTCAAACATCAAGTTATGAATAGAATTGTTGACACTAGAATTTATAGTTAGACTCCAATCCAATTTAATATATTTTTTGTCCCAAAGTCAAATATGATATAAAGTCGTGTTAAAATTTATATGTGGGATGGCGTCATAAAAATGGTGGCATGAGATGAGCCACTTGAACTCTCCCCTGGAATTTACAACAAATTGAACAACTATAACTCCACAAAGGACTCCCTGCACAGCAGAGAGGCAAGACTAAGAGGCCCACTACTGAAATCATCTAAAGGTGGGCAAATTGTGCAAGAGGGGGAGGAGAGAAAGGAGAAGTGTGGAGACTGCTGAGAGAGAATGGAAGACTTAGGTGCTGACCTTAGCTGCCCTCTCCCCCTTTGCAACAGCTCGCCCCGCTCCCATCTGCCCAGTGCTAGAAGCAGAACAGTAGCAGTGTCAAATCAAAAGAACAAAATATTTGCAGTTCTGAGAACTGTGGTCTGCAGATACAGACTCGCAGGCCAACTAGTTCCAGCAAAGGGGAGGGAGCTGTGGAAGCAGGACTGGCTGTGGTGGTGGTCGCCGCCATTGCTCGGGGCCACCTCTCATAACCCACCCCACCCTTGTCCCCATCTATCTGGGTGGATGCCTGCAGGAGTAAACAGAACTGCTGAAACACATGGGCTCTGAATCAGGTGCAGGAAGAGCTTTGGAACTTCAGAGGCTCTCTACTTCCCCCCACGGAAGCAGTGCCCTATGACCCAGGTGAACTCTTCACAAAAGAGAAGCCTGCCTTCCAGGGAATCCCTGCATTGTGTGAGAAGCTGGAATAATGCAGATAAATGATAACATAACAGTGTGAGAAAGAGTAAAAAGCTGCAGTTGGAGAGAAAATAAAACAATCTACAAATACCTATTGGAAAACAAAAGAAAGACCTCTTTCTATCACCCTGTTGCAGAACCCACTCCTGTAGATGTCTAGAAAGAGAAACAATAAATCAGTAATTGCCATGAATAACTAAGGTAATAAGACAGCTCGGGAAGAAAATGAAAAGTCTACAGAAAATGAACTTACAGACATGGAAATATGGGACTTTAATGACAGAGAATTCAAGATTGCAGTTCTGAAAAAACTCAATGAGATGCAAGAAAACACAAACAGGCAGTTTAATGAACTCAGAAACGCAATCAAAGAACAACATGAGCATTTTACTAAGAGAATAAAATTTTATGAAGAACCAAATAGAATTTCTGGAGACTAAGAACTAACTAAAAGAAATGAAGAATGAAATAGCCAGCTTAGGTAGTTGAGTTGACCAGATAGAGGAAAGAATCAGCAACATCGAAAATAGAAACCTGGAAATGACACGGATGGAAGAAGAAAGAGACTTGAGACTTAAAAGAAATGAAAGAACTCTACAAGAACTTTCTGACTCCATCAGAAAGAGCAATATAATAATAATGGGCACACCAGGAGGAGAAGAAAGAGGGAAGGGAACAGAGAGTATATTCAAGCAAATAGTCGATGAGAACTTACCAAACATGTGGAAAGAACTGGATCCTTGAATCCAAGAAGCAAATAGAACACCTAAGTACCTCAACCCCAATAGGCCTTCTCCAAAGCACATTGTATTGAAGCTGTCAAAAATTAACTACAAAGAAAGAATCTTCAAGACAGCCAGGGAAAAGAAGATGGTAACCTACAAAAGAAAGCCCATTAGACTATCATCAGATTTTTCAGCAGAAACTCTACAAGCCAGGAGGGAGTGGAATCAAATATTCAAACTATTGAAAGAGAGAAATTATGAGCCAAGAATAATATATGCAGCAAAGATATTCTTTAGATATGAAGGAGGAATAAAGACCTTTCCAGACACACAGAAGCTAGGGAATTTTCTAACACACGACCTGCACTACAAGAAATACTAAAGGAGGCTATTCGACCAGCATAAATAAGGATAATTTGTAACAACCAAAACATAAAAGGGGAAAGAGTAAAGGCCTGAACCAGAATATGGGAAAGGAGAAAGTAAGCATGCTGAAGAAAATGGAATACTCTAAATATGAAACTTTCTTTTACATAAACTTAATGGTAACCACTCAAAAAAAAAAAAAAATCCAGAACTGAAATATATAGTGTAATAAAAGAAGAAACAGAGGGAAAAATCATAGAATACCAACACACAGAAATAATAGACAACAGCAAAAAGGCAAAGAAACAATGGAGACACAGTCTTACCAGAAAACCAAAGATAAAATGATAGGAAATCCTCACATATCAATAATCACCCTAAATGTAAATGGATTGAACTCACCAATAAAAAGGCACAGAGTAGCAGATTGGATCAAAAAACTAAACCACACCATATGCTGTCTCCAAGAGACACATCTCAGCTACAAGGACAAACATAGACTCAAAGTGAAAGGGTAGAAATTGGTACTCCAAGAAAATGGTATCCAGAGAAAATCAGGTGTAGCCATACTGATATCAGATGAAAAAGACTTCAGGATAAAAAAAATAACAAGAGACAAAGATGTACATTTCATAATGATAAAGGGGACTATACAACAAGAAGACACAACGGTCATCAATATTTATGCCCCCAGTCAGGGAGCACCGAAATATACCAAGTGTCTGGCGGGGGACCCTGCTCGCTGCACCATTTGTCTTGCAGGGCGGCCTGCGGACCTCTGGTCCAGCTCCCCAATTAAGAATGCAGGATATGGGTAGGCCAAAAAGGAACACCCACGGAGCCATAGATAAGGGAGTCATACCATTATATTCTCTCTGGCAGCCAGGCGAGACATACGCAGTAGTAGCCATACGATCCGCAGTCCACCATTCTCTTCTCTGCCTGTCAACCAACCAACCAATCAACGCAGCCCCGCAGTTACATCAGTAGCCAATTGGCTAACCGGTTACAGCTGATGGCCAACCAATCACAGCTAATGGTCATTCACTACCCAAGCCAGCACCTCCCCACATGAGGCCAAGAGCCTGGAAACTGCTCTCTGGACTCTATCCCCACACCAAGCTACTACTAACAGAACTAAAGGGAGAAATTGACCAAAAAACAATTATAGTCGGGGACCTAAACATACCATTGACAGCTATGGATAGATCATCCAAACAGAAAATAAATAATAGCATCCCTGTATGACACATTAGATGAAATGGACATATTGACATTTATAGAGCACTTCATTGTAAAACATCTGACTACACATTTTTTTCAAGTGTACATGGAACATTCTCAAGGATAGACCATATATTGGAACAAAACACTAACCTCAGCAAATTTAAGAAGATTGAAATCATATCAAGCATATTCTTTGATCACAAGGCTTTAAAATTGGATATCAACTGCAAAAAGAAAGCAGGAAAAACCACAAATACATGGAGATTAAACAATACTTTTAAAGAACGACTGAGTCAAAGAAGAAATTAGAGGAGAGATCAAAAGATACATAGACACAAATGACAATGAAAATACATCCTACCAAAATTTCTGGGATGCAGCGAAAGCAGTTTTAAGAGGGAAATTTATATCATTACTCGCCTGTCTCAAGAAACAAGAAAAATCCCAAATAAATAACCTCATGTTACACCTTAAAGAACTAGAAAAAGAAGAACAAGTGATACCCAAGGTCAGCAGAAGAAAGGACATAATAAAAATCAGAGCAGAATTAAATGAAATAGAGAACAAAAACAATGGAAAAAATTAATGTGACAAAGAGCTGGTTCTTTCAATAGATAAACAAAATTGACAAACCCTTGGCTAGATTCACTAAGATAAAAAGAGACAAGACACTAATAAACAAAATCAGAAATGAAAAAAGGGAAGTTATCACAGACACCACAGAAATACAAAGGATCATCCAAGAATACTATGAAGGACTAACTGCCACCAAATTTAATAACCTAGAAGAAATAGACAAGTTCTTAGAAACATATAGCCTTCCTAGGCTGAGCCATGAAGAATTGGAAAATCTAAACAAACCGATCACCAGTAATGAAATTGAATTAGTCATCCAAAATCTTCCCAAAAGCAAAAGTTTGGGACCAGATGGCTTCACTAGTGAATTCTACCAAACCTTCAAAGAGGATCTAATACCTGTCCTATTCAAACTCTTCCAAAACATTGAAGAAGAGACAATACTCCCTAACTCATTTTATGAGGCCAACGTTACCCTGATACCAAAACCTGGTAAGGACAACACAAAAAAAGAAAACTACAGACCAATATCTCTGATGAATACAGATGCAAAAATCCTAAACAAAATTCTAGCAAATCGAATACAACAATGCATTAAAAAGATTATTCATCACAACCAAGTGGGCTTCATCCCCGGGGCACAAGGATGGTTCAACATATGCAAATGCATCAATGTGATACATCACATAAACAAAATAAAGGACAAAAATCATATGATTATATCAATTGATGCAGAAAAAGCATTTGACAAGATACAATATCCATTTATGATTGAAATACTTAATAAAAATAGGTATAGAAGGAAAATACCTTAACATAATAAAGGCCATATATGACAAACCCTCAGCTAATATCATAAGTAATGGTGAAAAACTGAAGCCCTTTGCTCTACATTCAGGAACATGACAGGGCTGTCCCCAATCACCTCTGCTTTTCAACATAGTCTTGGAAGTCCTCGCCAGAGCAATCAGGCAAGAGAAAGAAATAAAAGGCATCCAAATTGGGAATGAAGAAGTTAAATGGTCACTCTTTGCAGATGACATGATGCTATACATAGAAAACCCTAAAGACTCCACCAAAAAGCTATTAGAAACAGTCAACGAATACAGTAAAACTGCTGGCTACAAAATCAACGTAAAAAAAGTCCATTGCATTCCTATATACTAACAATGAAATCTCAGAAAAAGAAATACAAAAAACAAAACAATTCCTTTTGCAATTGCAACAAAAAGAATAAAATACCTAGGAATAAACTTAACCAAGGATGTGAAAGACCTATATGCTGAAAACTATAAGACGTTTTAAAAGAAATTGAAGACACAAAGAAATGGAAAGACGTTCCGTGCTCATGGATTGGAAGAATCAACATAGTTAAAATGGTCGTATTACCCAAAGCAATATACAGATTTAATGCTATCCCCATCAAAATCCCATGGCATTTTTAAAGAAATAGAAAATATCATCTGATTTGTATGGAACCACAAAAGACCCCAAATACCCAAATCAATCCTAAGAAAAAAGAACAATAATGAAGGTATCACACTCCCTGACTTTAGCTTGTATTACAGGGCTACAATAATCAAAACAGCATGACATTGGCAGAAAAACAGACACATAGACAAATGGAATAGAATTGAGAACCCAGAAATAAATCCACATAAATATGGACAGACAATTTTTGACAAAGAAGCAAAAGATATACAATGGAGAATAGACAGCCTCTTCAACAAGTGGTGTTGGGAGAATTGCAAAGCCACATGCAAAAGAATAAAACTGGACTGTTACCTGTCACCATGTACCAAAATTAATTCAAAATGGATCAAAGACTTAAGTATAAGACCTGACACAATAAACTGCATAGAAGAAAACATAGGTACTAAACTTATGGACCTTGGGTTCAAAGAGCATTTTATGAATTTGACTCTAAAAGCAAGGGAAGTAAAAGCTAAAATAAATGAATGGGACTATATGAAACTTAAAAGCTTCTGCACAGCAAAAGAAACCATTGACATAATAAAGAAGCAACCAACTGACTGGGAAATTTTTGCAAACAGATCCTCTGATAAGGGACTAATATCAAAAACATGCAAGAAACTCATACAACTCAACAACAACAACAAAAACACACAAACAACCCAATTGAAAAATGGGCAGAGGACCTGAAGAGATATTTCTCCAAAGAGGACATACAAATGGCAAATAGACATATGAAAAAATGCTCAACATCACTAATCATCAGATAAATGCAAATAAGAAGCACAATGAGATATCCCCTCACCCCAGTCAGAATGGCTATCATCAACAAGACAAATAGTAACAAGTGTTGGAGAGGCTGTGGAGAAAAAGGAACCCTCATCCACTGTTGGTGGGAATGCAGTCTGGTGCAGCCACTGTAGAAGGCAGTGTGGAGGTTCCTCAAAAAATCACGAATAGAATTACCATATGACCCAACAATCCCTCTCCTGGGTATCTACCCAGGAAATCTGAGAACATTTATCCATAAAGACACGTGTGCTCCAATGTTAATTGCAGCTTTATTTACAGTGGCCAAGACATGGAAACAACCAAAATGTCCTTCGATAGATGAATGGATAAAGGAGTTGTGGTATATATACACAATGGAATAGTATTCGGCACTAAGAAAAGATGAAATAGTACCATTTGTGACAACAGGGATGGATCTTGAGATTATAATGCTAAGCAAAATAAGTCAGACAGAAAAAGCAGAGAACCATATGATTTCACTAATATGTGGTATATAAAACTGAAAACAACAAAAGAACAAGACAAACAAATGAGAAACAAAAACTCATAGACACAGACAACAGTTTAGTGGTTACCAGACGGTAAGGAGGGAGGGGGGTGGTAGATGAGGGTAAGGCGGATCAAATATATGGTGATAGAAAGAGAACTGACTCTGGGTGGTGAATAGATAATGTATTACAGAATTGTACACCTGAAATCTTTGTAACTTTACTAACAATTGTCACCCCAATAAACTTTAATTTTAAAAAAATTATATGCAAAGTCAGACAATACATCACAAGGAAAGAAAACTGCACCAATATCCCTCTTGGATACACACACACACACAGACACACACACACACACACATTACTTGTCCATAACTTTCTTTTTTATACACAATTAAATTAAAATAAATCAGAATGCATATCATAGCACTTGGTAAATTAGAATATTGTTGAAATATTCTCTTTATTAAAATAATTATTAGACTATTAAAAGTAAACTATTGGCATAATATTTTATTTCTTATGATGAAATATTTTAGGAATACAAAAAAGTAGATAATAATATGAATCTGAATCTGAATACCCATATTCTCAATACCTAGCTTAAAATTTTATAACATAGATCTAAAATATGTCTATTTTTAATTTAACATAACTTTTCAATATATACAAGGTAAAAATGACAAAATAATTGTTAAAATTTCAAACGGGATTTGCAAGATTGTACTATAAAAGGAGTTGACACATCAGAAAATATTGGGAAATTCTCCCTTACAGTATTTGCTGAAGTCATAAAGTGCTTTTAAACTGTGGATGGAGTGACACCAAATTTCTTCCCAGACCTGCTCATTCAAATTCACCTAAGAAGCTCAGCAAAAAGCAAAGAGTAAATGAGGCTTGAATGTTCCTTTTTATTCTTAAGTGCAAAGCAAATAGCACAAACATTTTCCTTCAGCGTTCTCCATACTTTGAACCAGTTTATGTTGTTGGTGCAGAGCCAGGAGCTGGGTGAGAGGTAATAGGAAGCCATTACTGTGTGCTAAGCCCCATATCAGATACATTATATACCTTAGTTTATTTAATTTGAAACCGTCCTTTCAAGCAGGCATTTTTGTGGTTGCCATTTTGCACATGAGGAAACAAGGGCTAAAGGTGCTGTGGGACTTACCCAAGGCCAGCAGTGTTGGAGCCACCACTCAAACTTACTTGAGTCTGACCCAGAGGCCATGGGGTACATTTTCTGTTTAGCGTGCCTGGGGACTTCAAGGTGTAGAACAAAAAAACACATGACACAAAAAAAAAAAAAAAAAAATCACAAATGAAAGCACACTATGTTTACCTCTTCAAGATAAGTAAAGTACATCTTTTCTACTCTTCTAGGGGCAGAGTCAAACTCAGGCAGGAGCTCCTAGAATTTTCAAAAGCTTCCTGTCTCATTCTTTCCCTAGTAAATCTGAGGCACTGGGCCTCAGCAGCTGCTGATTGCCTCCACTCCTGGAGATACAAGGGAAGACTCAATTGCCAAGGCCACTAATAGACTAGCAAACACATATGAAGAACACAGTAGGTCCTGACTGCTGGGTTGCCAGGGCCCCTGTATTAACCAATGACCAAAATCCCAGTGTGTTTCTGAAATAATTTGCCTGCTTCTTGATAATCTTCACTGTGAGTCTAGGTACACTTCCAACTGTTCCCATTCTTTGTCTTCACTGAGCCTCTCGGGTGGAACTCTTTCACTTTTGTTTAACATTAACTCAAACCAATGCAAAATCCAAAGTACATGGCTTTGCCACTTTAGGCAGAGAAAAGGAGTAAGGAGGAAGAGGGAGAGAAAGGAGTAAGAGATGGAGAAGAAAAAGGAGCAGAAGGAAAAGAGAAATCAAAAGATGTTTCTTTGGGATACATTTTGCTGATCTATTAAATGAGGGTATGGCACCCGTCAATTCTTCATCTTTTTTGGATGTTAGCATTTATGAAGAAAGCTATGGACCCTTTTTAGGGGTCATGCATATACACGCTATTCTTTGCCCACAATTCTGAGGAGTTCATGGATTTTAAACTAAAAATCTCTTTGTTTCCTTCCAACTCTATGGAAGTAATCCCACTATAAATTGAAATCAAGCCTCTTTTAGTGCTATCAAGTTCTGGTTCTAGTTCATGGTGGTGGTGGAGAAATAATAATATTGATAGTTGTTTGCTTAGCAACCTGCAGGTGAAAATCTAAATGATGTCAAATGGTATTATGGATATCTCATTATTCTAAGTATTTTAATACAATACAAAGATAAGCTTCAGCTCCTCAAGCAGGAATGCTCCACAGAGTAGAAGTCTGATAACCTCCACACCAGGCTTTCAAAGAAATTGCTGGGAGGTTCTTTGGTTGAAAGAAAAAGGCCGAATGGCAAGATGAAATGGGCAATGAAATTTTTGGGGTGTTTTTCATATTCTTGTTCTATTCTATTCTTTTATGACTAGAATAGAACAAGAATATTAAAAACATATTCTTGATATGAATGATAATCACAGAGGAAATTCCCTTGGCAGTGTTGTATTTCCATGGTGACAGAGGTCAAGATTAACAAACCCAGGATCTGGGAACACTGTGCTGCAGGGTAGATGTGAGGGAAGGGCTTGCAGTCAAAGTGTCAGCAGGGAACCCATTTTCACAGCCTCTGCCTTTGAAAGGTCACAGAGTCTGAGTTGTGCCTTTCTGAATGGATAAACCAGGGATGTCTTGAAAGTAATAATAGCTCCAATCACTTCCCCCTATGAAGAAATGTGCAGTGCCCTTCCTCTCAAAGGCCAGGCACCAATGCTTTTCCCTAACAATGCATGGATTGTTGGAGGATGTTTGTGCTCTTTGTATTGGCACCAGAAGCTCAGAGATGCCAAGTTTTAGAAACCAAATGTACTTTAGAAAAGCAATTAGATCTTTAGAAACAAAGGATCCTAAATAAGTTCTGACCATGTCAAGGCAGGCTAAAAGATGAATTAATTAAAAGAGTAGGAAGCGTACAGTTTAAATTAAATATCAGATGGCCCAAATAATTCCCCTTAAAACAAAACTCAGTTATTTTGCCTGAAACTGAATGTCCTGATTTTATTATTTTGGATTCTCCTCTTATGCTTTTATGGAAGTAGATAATGCCATAAAATTTGTGTGGCTTTCTTCAGACCACAAATACAGAAGAATAATGATGGGATTAAATTAAGCGCCAAGGGTATTAAAGTAATTGATTAAAAATCTGTGATTTCTTTGAGGGGAGACAGGATTCTATGTTGGATGAAAGAATGCTCTTAGGACCCTAGAAATGGAATGGAATAGACTTTTGTGCATTGCAGGGCTATGGTGAAACGGACTGAGATATGGGGCAGTTTTTTCCATTTTAAGTAGCGCTAATGCATGCTTAGGAGTCCTGCTGCCAAGAAGATTTAAGCTTTCCTTACATGCATTGTCTCCTATGACTATCTATATGCTAATGATTCTCAGACCTCAATCAGAGTTCCAGGTCCCTATACATACACAATTACCTATTAGATTTTCTGTTTGAATGACCATCAGACACACTAAACTCAACAGGAACCAAATGAACTCCTTGTCTTCACTCCTTCATCTGCTCCTCCTCTCGGTTTTAGTAAATAGCCAGATATCTGGGAATTATCGATGTCTCCCCTTTCTCCCTCACCCTGAACAACAATTATAAAGTCTTGTCTGTATTCTCTTGTAATGTCTCAGACTCATTTACTTCTTTCTGTTTTCATTTCCACCCTTCCTGTTTAGGCTTTCATCACCCCTCCTGAGGATTGTTTCATCCTCCTGTACTGGGCAACTTGCCCACATCCACCAATCCGTTCTCCAGTCCATGATCAGAGTGATTTTTCTAACATTCAAATGTGATCATGATCATTCCTCTTCTTAAAAGCAGTCAATGGTTCTTCACTGCCCTCAGGATAAATCCCAAATTCTGTTACAAGTATTGCAAGACTTGGTAGTATCTGTCCCCTACCTACCTATCTACCTACAGCTTCATCTATAGATGTTCCACCCTCCATCTGCTCCCCCACCCCCACACTCACACCCTCAGCACACACACAGTGTATAAACAAATTCCAGCTGGGGTGAACTACTTGGTTCCCTGAATGCAATTATTTCTCTTCACTCTGGGTCTTTGCCTAAACTCGGCTCATACTAGCATCCACTCTCCTCTCTGACTACTTGTTTTGATGGACTGGGTTCTGCTTATGCTTTAGATGTCAGCTTAGTAGTAAATTCTTCAAGGATGTGTTCCTTGCTGTCCAGATTTACTCTATGGTCTCATAACACCTTGTGCTTTCTCCATCAAAGCATTTTTAGACTATAATTATTATATCATATTATCACAATTGCTTATTTATCTTTTTGCATCTTTATTTTAGATGTAAGCTCCATGAGGGCAGGAATTGTGTCTGTGTTCACCAGCATATTTGCAGTGCCCTGAACAGTCCTCAAAAATATTTGTGGAATGTTCTTAAAGAATCCCCATCAATAAATAAGCACCTTATGGACTACTGAAATATCTATTATGTAAGCTCTGAACTCATGTTTTTTTGACTAGCAGTGAATTTTCAACATGGACTAGCAAAGTTTCAGATATATCATAATACATTTTTATTATTTAGTATTTAGTGTGATTAATGTTCTCCTTTCTCTCTTACATTCTATGACTATAACTTACATTTACCTACCATAGGTTCCCACCAGAATTATATTCAGAGAATATTTTGGCAGTACTACCTTTCTGTCTAAGAAGATTCCTGTGGATTAAAATTTGGCTCATGTAGGTAGTAAGAAACCAGTGCTTAAAAAAAAAAAAAAATGTGGGTGGAGTGCATTTTTCCAAACATTTTTGGCCTGTTTTCCCAAGACAGAATAAATTGGATGAGAGAGAGGATTGAAGATTATCTATAATACTTTGGAAATAACATACAGAGAAAGAGGAGTTTGCCAATTGTCTAAATATTTTCACCATGATGTCTTGGACCACTTGGTAATCTCTGTAATTTCTAACAAATGTAAAATGTTTTTTGTGGAATTACAGTATTTGAGAGGAACTGTGAAGGTTGTCTGGCCCTTTTTAACAATTTCAACTGGGACATCCATCTGTTGCCAGTCACCTTTCTTAAACCAAACATTGATTATAACACATTTCCTTGCAAAAACCTTTGCTGGTTTCTCCAATGGATACAGAAATAAAACTCAACCTAATTAGCATGGCTCACAAGACCCTATGTTACACAATCCTACCTCTTTTGAGAATTCACCTTTCCAGAGTCCCTCCATGTATCTTACATTCCAGTCACACTGTTTAACTTACCATTCTCCAAACATACTTTACCCTTTCCAGCTCCCATATTTTGCCTTTCTTTGCCTTATACCTGGATTCCTTAACCACTATTCCTTCTTCCTTAACCATTTTTGCCTAGTGCAATTTTATTCATTCTTCAATGCTCAGCACTCCAGCACCTATAATACAGGAATGGCTAATGGGGACTCAAGTGTGCAAGACTCTAAATGTCAGACCAAGGCAGTTGAACTTGATCCCAAAGCAATGAGACTGAGGGATTCTAAGTAAATGGATGGTAGGCACACAGTTGTGGTCAGTGAACAAGTTATAACAAACTGACAAGTCCCAGGGACCAGGAAATGTTGATATTCACTTAATGTGTAGCCAATGATAAGGAAAAGCCATCTCTTTCAAGTTTCCTGGACATGTTCCCTGGAGATGTTCCAAGTTTCCTGGAAATGGATCCCAACTATTCCCATTCTTTCCTCCTAGTCTGATATTCACTACTCTTAACATGATGTTCTGTTGCCACACTGCTGGCCAGCTGTAAACTTCTACTGGACACACCAATACAAACAAATAGAAGTGTCATTTACATCATGAGGCCCTTCTTGTGTCACCTTTGATTTCTCATGTTGCCATATTCATGACATCTGCCAAGATTTCCCAATTAGCCATCTGCCAACCACCTTCATGCTGAAAACAAAAATCAGAACAAAGACATGTTTACTTAATACCACAGTAATTTGAAAAAATCAAGCAATCTTTCTAGTTCATCTATGGCATCTTTACTTAGAATTTCTGTAAATGATCAAATAAAAAAATTGAAGGATAAAAGTAAAATCACTTGGAAAAGTTCAGCTTAAACGTGAAAATCACTTATGCTTTCAGTCATTAACATTACGATGTGAGAAATAGAAGCCAGTAATTTCCAACTGACAATGTAATCAAAAATTGTTTAATGAGAAGGACATGAAATGGGTACATGTGTTTTAAATGGATACAAAATCCATTTAAATTTGGTGATGATACAAAATCCATTTAAATTTAAAACTGATGCTTTCTAAAAGAAAAAAAAAGACTTTTCAATTAAGAGAACTGCTTTCAAGAGCTCCAAATTGTTTTAGAGTTCAAGTAAATGTCTCCAAAAATAAATTCATCCTTATAAAATCCAAATAAATAAAATGGATTTATTTTGCTCATGCCATGTGGTTTGTAATTACTTTAGAATTTCCCATCACTCTTCCTGGCTTGTCTTCTCTTCACACCTGTCAGAGCTATCTGTCATTGGGAAAAGATGCTGTCCTCATACAAGAGCTAAGAACTTTCTTCTTGTCTCTTTGCTTCAATGACCTCCACCTGGGAAAGCAATTATTTAACTTATTTGTTAGGTTCCTTGGGATGTTACACATAACTTTTTAAAACTTTAAGAAAAATAAAAACAATGCTTAAATTTAGTCTAACAGTTGAACAATTACTGACTTCCCCAAACTGTCTTCTTCCTCAAATAATGGATGGATGATTCAGTTGAATCTAGTTGGGGTTTTTAGGAACTGGTTTGTAAATGTGAACCCTGCATGAGAAGACTTCCAGAGATTGCATTTTTAAAACAAGTGGTTTACAATTTAAACAGGACTTCACCACCACTACTCCCTAGCCCCCAGAAAGATTTGCAGGTATGCCTATACATTTGTTTTTTGATTTTTGAAGTATTTCATATGCAGTTTGTTTTTATTTTTAAATGTTATAATTTCGTGTGACTTTTATTATTGTAAGCTACCCTAGTATTATCAGTAAGTCATATGTGCACAATGGGATATTTCAAAATAGTATCATCTCACTCAGTAACCTCCTAGAAGATTTCCAAATGGAGATTCCTGGCTGTCTCTGGGGAGGTGTAGGTGATAGTCTGAGTGGTTGTAGGTGGATGCCATAAAATTTCCTGCTTCTCGGTTTCCAAGGCTTGCTTGAGATTGCCTGTGGTTAAAAACCAACTGCCTGCAAGCATTCAAAGAAGTTTTCAATAGGTTGACACACACCACTTAAAGGGAGAAAGTAAGAGAGAAGGAGGTCAGGGCAGAAAGAAGACTTGTCTTTCAGAACGTGGTTTAACAGTTGGCAGGGAACTTCCTGCTGCAGAGGGAGTCGTGACCTGGGCTCTGCTTCATGTTAGGGAGTCATGGCCAAGGTTTGTCAAAACAAAGCCACACACAACACCCTAATGCCAAATGGTTAGAAGCTCTGGCCCTCTGCAAATTAAATCATTAGGAATTCCTTCGGAGAAATTACAGCCCTTTGAGTTCTCTGTGGCTAAGCAAATGCAGATGTCTAAGTGTGCATATTGTTATCTCCCTAGACACAGCTTGGAACATGCCACTTCCCTTTGTGAAATCCTTTAAGGCTTCCACCCTCCTTGGACAAAGTCTAAAATCTGCAACCTCCCTTTTAAAGCTTTCCCCAGTTTTGTTCTATTTACTTTTCCAATTTCAAGTCACAGTTTTCCAAATGTGCCAGACATCCTAGTAACCATTGGCTTTTGCTCAAGCAGTAATTTCTTCAAGAATGCATGTCCCTCCCTCCAAATAACCTACTGTGGAATATCTACTTTCCCTTCAAATCTAGCTCAATGCCAGGTTTTCCTGTTATAATTAGCCTCTTCCTCTCACTGTCTGAACTCTGTTTTAGCATTTCCAATATCATCATTTTCAGCAACAATTGAAAATGTAGACTTTTACAATACTACAGCAATTGCATCCGGGTTCTTCTTCCAGCTCTGCAGCTTACTATGATGTTAATCTTCCCTAAATCTCAATGTTCTCCTGATAGATGGGAATTATTCTAAAATAGGGTTATTGTGGGGATTAAAATAAAGTTATTGTGGGGATTAAAATAGGGTTATTGTGGAGATCAGAAAATATCAGAAGGAAAAGAGTTAGAATAATGCCTGGCACTGCATACAAGTTTGCTTTTTTTTTTCTTTTTTTTTTTTTTTCCCCTCTCTCAATAGACTGTGCTATTAGGGTCATATCTTACTTAACATGTATTCTCAAAAGCACTGTGATTTCCACTTGGTAGGTGCTAAATAACTTTTTATTGAATTCAGACATTTATTGAGCAGATTCACACTACTAAGCTAGAAAAATCACATCAAACAATGCAAATGTGGGAGGTCTCTGTGGGGAGGCCCCCTGCTAAATTTGCTTTGGTTCAAGCCCATTGTACAGGCCTCCAGGCAGAGCTCCTGAGGGAATTAAGCCTTGCTCCTTCCTTTGCTCCCAAAGTAGGCAAACACCAGCTTGCTCACTGTCACAACCAAGAAAAAAAAATTGATTAAAAAATCTCAAATAGCCCCCTAAAGATAATTATATTATTTTTTCCCTAAAGCTTAACAGGAAAAAAAAAAGTTGTAAAGGGATGATTTCTAATATAGATCAACAAATTAGTGATGAGTAGCTTTTTTTTTTTTTTTTTTTTTTTTACATTTTTATAACTCTCTTTAATGTCTGGTTTCTTAGAAAACAGCTGGATTCCCATATCTGGATCTGCATTCAATTGGTTGTGATATGTTATTTTGGTTAACGTATATGAAGAAAATTGGCCTCACACAGATGTGTAGATGGGAAAAGGAGGTCTCCACAAGGGGTTGTTTCTTAAAAGTTAGATGCAACGTGAAATCTGAACCATATCAATGAAACTTTCTTAACTTGTTATATTAAAATCCATTTTTCAGTCTTGCATATTAAATGGATATTTTACCATGCATGATTTTTTAACACCATGCACTGATTGTTTGGAAAATATTGATTCACTGAGTTATGCAGACATTTAAATGTTAATACATTTCATTACACAATACATATAACTACCATTTGTTAATATCTCCATCACCTCCATCAGAAAAATCTTTAAAGATTGGGAGCTTCACAGTGGAAGATATGAGTTTCTAATTTTTGCTGAAAGTTCAAAATTTTATCATTGGCAATACGTGTTATCAATTGTTTTCATTGAAATGACAAGCTCACGTGGTTCATTTTGAGAAAATACCAAAGTTTAAATAACCATACTTTGTTTATCAGTCATTCTTCAAAGTAAAAATTGTGTTTCATGAAAAAAAAGTCCAGTTGTGTTCACTATGCAAATAATTACACAAGTTTTTTTTATCTTGAGACAACTATTGTACTCTGGTGTATAACAGAATTCCTCTATTTCACAACACAGAACAATAAAAAGATGAGTAACCAAGAGTAAAATAATTTTAAAATAATTTCTTACTTTATTAAAGTTAATTATTATTTTATAAATTCTGATTTTATTATTATAAAATACTTTATTAATTTATTATCTAAATTAATATTTTTTACTGCTTCATCAAGCTCATTCTTAAGCCACCTGGAACTTCCTTTTTACTGTTTTCTGACTCTATTAGTCATAACACATGCCTTTCTCCCTCTCTTCCTTGAGTTTCTTCCTAAGGACATATCCTATCCCTTTAAGACAGGATTTAAACAAGAGCGACCATCTCAGGTTTTACCTACAGAGTACTACTGCAGGGCCTGTGCCATCTGTTATTTCCCTTTAAATTTGGTGAAAAAGAACAAGAGCTTAGAATCAGAATGCATACTTCATCCTGAAGCAAGATCACTAAAACTTTTTAATAACTTCCAAAAGATTGAGTCTATCACCAGTAACTCCTTTTCAATCAAAATATTGAAAACAACTACATTATAAGGTTTGATTTACTAATTTAATTAACAAAATCTTGTTTGCCTTGTTATTAATTTGTTATTTACTCTACGTGCTTTATCAAGTAACATTGGGCTTGTTAGAGCCAGTGATAAATCTGACGATCTTGTGAAAGGGCTGAGAACAGCAAGAAATCAAAGGTTCAAAAAAAGCAAAGACACAGAAGGTGGCTTTCTTGGGCAATTTTTTAGCTTTTGGCCTTTGGCAACTCGCCATCAGTGTTCATGAGACTCAGGTTCATAGGAATGATCAGCACACTGGAAAAGTAGGTTGTTCACCAGATCATCTAAAGTAATTCAGGAGAGTTCAGTCAAGATGGCAGAGTGGATGAATGCTGTGCTTGCCTCCTCTGTGACCACATTAAAATTACAAATAAATTATAGAACAGTCAACCTGGAGAACCATCTGAATACGAGCTGAACAGAATTCCTATAACTAAAGATATTAAGAAGAAGCCACCTCGACACTGGTAGGAAGGGCGGTGACGCAAAATGAGCTGGTACCATACCCATGTGTGTCAGTCAATAATTGGGAGGGATATCTTGGCTGCAGAGGTGCCCCCTGAAGAGCGAAAGGTCCCAGCCTCATACCAGGCTCCCCAGCCCAGAGCACCAGTGCTGGGAAGATGAGCCCCCATGGTATTTGGCTGTGAAAATCAGCAGGGATTTCATCCATCTGGGTGAAATGGAAGAAGGCTAGAAACCCAGGCATCCTCTTACAGGGTCCACAGACAGACTGTCACTCACCCTGGGTTCCAGTGGAAGGACTGAGGCTCAGGAGGTGCCAGAGACATATGGGAAGGGACTGAGTTGTGTGGTTTCAGAATGAGGGCTGAAGGGAAAGGCACCATGGTTTCTGTGTTGAGCCTATCTCCTATGTAGTCAGCAGGCAGACATCATCTTTCCTGTGTTGAGCCCTTCCCTCACACAGCCAAATCTAAATTTTCTTTGGCCTGGTCAGCTCTGCTCACTTTACCCTGGTGAGTCCCTAGAACTCTACCCACCCACCCAACTTGCACAAGGTCAGAGGCTTTTTTGTGGCTGGTAGGCAGCTGGTGTTTGGCCATGCTGCACTCTTTCTTGGAAAACTCTCAGGGTTCTGCAGACTCCAGGCGAGTGGAAGCTGACCTCAGTGTGCTCTGAGAATTTTGCAGAGTGGACCCAGGCTCAGAATGGGGGTTAAATCTGAATCTGCATTAACCAATTGAATATCAGTCACACCATGCTGGTGATACCCTATGCTAAGACACCGCCCCACCCAAGGCTCTTTCAGTGGCTGAGCCTTGTGGACAGCTAGAAGGTTGAAGCAGGTCTCAGGGTACCCTGGGCTTTTTGATGAGATGCCCAAGGCCCAGTGCTGATGACAGCTGGCCTCAGTTCCAAGTGAGGCACCATGCACCTACCATGAACCTCCAGGTTCAGCACAGACAGGAACCAACCACAGAACCCTTTGTAGCTTCTAGCAGATAGCCCCAGATGAGTCACAGATGGAGGCTGCCTTGGTCTGCACAGGAGCTCCTCACAAGAGGACCCAACTAGTATACACAGTGACCAGCTTTAAACCACAACAGAACATCACCTGATTAACCCCACAGGAGCACACCCAAGGGTGGTCTCAGCAGGCACCAGAGGCCACTGGAGCCAATCCTGCTCTGTGGAGGTCGGCCTTGCAAAACATCTCGAATGCTGTGGTCATGGCCAATCTTTACAGCCAGTAAGCCTGATGGTCAGTCCCACCCACTGATGTGTCAACAGCAATCAAAGCTCAACTATAATAGGAGGGCACATGCGACCTACACAAGGGACACTTCTGGAACAGATGGCTGAAGTGACCAGGGAGACTGCACCACTGGGCCCCTCAGGATACTTACTATATAAAGCCACCCTACCAAGACTGGGAGATGTAGCAGATCTACCTAATACATGGAAACAAACAGAGACAGCAAAAATGAGGAAACCTAAAATCATACCCCAAATGAAAAAAATAAGAGAAAACTCCAGGAAAAAAACTCAACAAAATGGAGGTAAGCAATCTAACAGATACAGTGTGCAAAACATTTGTTATAAGGGTGCTTAAAGAACTTAGTGAGAGCTTCAATAAAGAACTGGTAAGCATAAAAAAGAACATAGAAACAATAAGAAAGAACCAATCAGAAATGAAGAATACAATAACTGAAATGAAGAATACACTAGAAATCAATAACAGATTCTATGAAGCAGAGGATCAAATCAGCGATTTGAAAGACAAGTTAGCAAAAAACACCTAATTGGAATAGCAAAAACAATTTTAGAAAATGAAGATTGTTTCAGGGAACTCTGGGACAACATCAAGCATAACAACACTTGCATAATAGGGATACCAGAAGGAGAAGAGAGGGAGCAAGGAATTGAGGACTTATTTAAAGAAATAGTAACTGAAAACTTCCCTAACTTGGCAAAGGAATTAGACATAAAAGTCCAGGAAGCACAGAGAGTCCCAAATAAGATGAACCCAAAGAGGCCCACACCAAGACACATTATAATTAAAATACCAAAGGGTAAAGACAAAGAGAGAATCTTAAAAGCAGCAAGAGAATGACAGTTAGTTACCTACCCAGGAGCACCCATAAAACTGTCAGCTGATTTCTTAACAGAAAGTTTGCGAGATAGAAGGAATTGGCAGGAAATATTCAGTGATGAAAAGCAAGGACTTACAACCAAGACTGCTCTCCCCAACAAGGCAATTATTTAAAATTGAAGGAGAAATAAAGAGCTTCCCAGACAAGAAAAAGCTAAAGGAATTCATCACCACCAAGTCAGTATTACAAGAAATGTTAAAGGGATTTCTTTCATAAAAAGAAGGTGGGAAAAAAGAACATAGCTATGAATAATAAAATGGCAATAATTACATACCTATCAATAATCACTTTAAATGTAAATGGATTAAATGCTCCAATCCAAAAACATAGGGTAGCTGAATGGATAAGAAAATAAGACCTATACATATACTGTCTACAAGAGACCCACTACAGATCAAAAGACATACACAAACTGAAAGTAAAGGGATGGAAAAACATATATCATGCAAATGGAAACAAACAAACAAAAAGATGGGGTAGCAGTACTTATATCAGACAAAATGGACTTTAAAATAGGCTATAATAAGAGACAAAGAAGAACATTTCATAATAATGAAGGAATCAATTATCATTGGATATAATTGATTATCCAACAAGAGGATATAACCCTTGTAAACATTTATGCATCCAACATGGGAGCACTTAAATACATAAAGCAAATATTAACCAACATAAAGGGAGATATTGACAGTAATATCGTCATAGTAGGGGAACTTAACACGTCCACTGACATCAAGGGATAGATCTTCTGGACAGAAAATCAAAAAGGAAGGAGTGTCCATAAATTATACATTAGATCAGAGAAATTTAATTGATATATTTAAGGAATTTCACTCCAAAGTAGCAGAATATCCATTCTTTCCAAGCGTGCATAGGAATATTTTCCCAGATAGACCGCATGTTAGGACACCAATCAAGTCTCAATAAACTTAAGAAGATTGAAATCATACAAAGAACCTTCACCAACCACAGTGGTATGAAACTAGAAATCAATTATAAGGAAAAAAACTGAAAAATACACAAATACATGGAAGCTAAATAACATGCTACTAAACAGTGAATGGGTTAACAATGAGATAAAGGGAAAAAAATCAAAATGTACCTTGAGACAAATGAAAACAAAAACACACGATCCAAAATCTATGGGACACAGCGAAAGCAGTCCTAAGAGGGAAATTCATGCCAATACAGGCTTACCTCAAAAACAAGAAAAGTCTCAAATAAACAATCCAACCATACACCTAAAGGAGCTAGAAAAGAACAGCAAACAAGCCCAAAGTGAGTAGAAGGAAGAAAATAATAATGATCAGAGCAGAAATAAATGAAATAGAATCTTAAAAAAAATTCAAAAGATCGATAAAACCAAGAGCCCGTTCTTTGGAAAAATAAACAAAATAGATAAATCTTTAACCAGACTCATCAAGAAAAAAGAAAGAGGACCCAAATAAATAAAATCAGAAATGAAAGAGGAGGTAACAGCTGATAACACAAAAATACAAAGGATTATAAGAAAATATTATGAACAATTATATGCCAACAAATTCCACAACCTGGAAGAAATGGATAAATTCCTAGAAACATACAATTTTCCAAGACTGAATCAAGTAGAATCAGAAAATGTGAACAGACTGATTACTAACAAAATAAAATTAGTGACCAAAACACTCCCCACAAACAAAAGTCCTAGACCTGATGGATTCAAAAGTGAATTTTACCAAATGTTCAAAGAATTAACACCTATCGTTCTCAAGCTATCCCACAAAATTCGAGGATGGAAGGCTCCCAGGCTCATTTTATGAGACTATCATTATCTTGATTCAAAAGCGAGACAAAGACATTACAAAAAAAAGAAAATTGTAGGCCAATATCCCTGATGAACATAGATGTAAAAATACTAAACAAAATATCAGCAAACCAAATACAGCAATATATTAAAAAATCATATACCATGATCAAGTGGGATTTATTCCTGGGATGCAAGGTTGGTTCAATATCTGCAAATCAATTAACATCATACACCACATTTTAAAAAATGAGATAAAATGTATATGATCATATCAATAGTTTCAGAAAATCATTTGACAAAATGCAACATCCATTTATGATAAAAAACCTCAGCAAAGTAGGAATAGAGGAAACATACCTCAACATAATAAAGGCCTTGTATAACAAACCCACAGCTAACATCATACTCAATGGGGAAAAGCTAAGAGCGTTCTCCTTAAGAAGCAAGACAACAATGCCTACTTTCACCACGTTTATTCAGCATAGTTTTGGAAGTCCTAGCCATAGCAATCAGACAAGAAAAGGAAATAAGAGGCATCCCAATTGGAAAAGAAGAAGTAAAAATGTCATTATTTGCAGATGACATGATACTATATAGAGATAACTCTAAGGTTCTACCAAAAAACTTAGAAATAATAAATGAGTTCAGTAAAGCAGCACAATACAAAATTAATATTCCCAAATCAGTTGCATTTCTATACACCAACAATGAACTGTAAGAAAGAAAAATTAGGAAAACAAACCAATCTAAAACTGCATCAGAAAAAATAATAAAATACTTAGGAATAAATTTAACCAAAGAAGTAAAAGACTTGTACTCGGAAAATTATAAGACACTGAAAAGAGAAATTGAAGAAGATACAAATAAATGGCAGCATATGCCATGCCCATGGATAGGAAAAATTAACATAGCTAAAATGTCCATACTACCAAAAGCAATCTATAGATTCAATAAAATCCCTATCAAAATACCAAAAACTTTTTTTTCACAGAACTAGAACAAATAATTTTAAAATTTATGTAGAACCAAAAAAGACCCCAAATAACCCTAGCAACCTTGAGAAAGAACAAAATTGGAGGTAACACACTATCTAATAGCAAACTATACTACAAGGCTATAGTAATCAAAACAGCATGGTACTGGCATCAAAACAGACACATACGAGTAGATCAGTGGGACAGAATAGAGAGCCCAGAAATAAATCCATGTGTATGTGGTCATTTAATCTATGACAAAGAAGGCAAGAATATACAGAGGAGTAAAGACAGTCTATTCAATACATTGTGTTGGCAAAACTGGACAGATATGTTCAAACAAATGAAACTGACCACCTTCTTACACCAGATACAAGAATAAACTGAAAATGGATTAAAGACTTAAATGTAAGACCCGAAACCATAAAACTCCTACAAGAAAATATAGGCAGTAAACTCAGTGACATTGCTCTTAGTGATATTTTTTCTGATATAGCTCCATGGACAAGGGAAACAAACAAACAAAATAAACAAGTGGGACTACATTAAATTAGAATGATTTACACAGGAAAGGAAACCATCAACAGAATGAAAAGATAGCCTACCAAATGGGATAAGATATTTGCCAATAATACATCTGATAAAGGGTTAATATACAAAATTTATAAAAAAAACTCATACAACTCAACACTAAAAAAACAAACAATCCAATTAAAAATGAGCAGAGGACCTGAATAGACATTTATCCAAAAAGGACATGTAGATGGCCAATAGAAAAATGAAAAATGCTCAGCATCACTAATCATCAAAAAGGTGCAAATTGAAACTACAATGAGATGTCATCTCATACCTACCAGAACGACTATCATTAATAAATCAACAAACAAGTGTTGGTGAGGATGTGGAGAAAACGGAACACTTGTGCACTGTTGGTGGGATTGCAAATTGGTGCAGCCACTATGGAAAACAGTTTGGAGGTTCCTCAAAAAATTAAAAATTACCTTATGACCCAGCAATTCCACTTTGGGATATTTAGCTGAAGAATTTCAAAACACTAATTCAGAAAGATATATGCACCTCAGATATATGTTCACTGCAGCACCATTTACAATAGGCAACATGGGAGCAATCCAAGTGCCTTTCAATAGACGATTGGATAAAGAAGAAGTGGTACATATATACAATGGAATACTACTTGTCCATTAAAAAAACAAAAATCTTACCATTTGTGACAACATGGATGGACCTGGAAGGTATTATGCTAAGTGAAATAAGTCAGACAGAGAAAGACAAATACTATATTATGTTATTTACATGTGGAATCTAAAGAACAAAATAAATGAATGAACAAAACAGAAACACTCATAGATGCAGGGAACAAGCTGATGGTTGCCAGATGGGAGGGGATTTGGGAGAGGTGTGAAAAAGGGGAAGGGATTAAGAAATGCAAATTGGTAGTTATGAAATAGTCATAAGGATGTAAAGTAAAGCATAGGGAATATAGACAATAATATGGCAATAACTATGTATTCTGCCAGGTGGGTACCAGACTAGTCAGGGGGAATCACTTAATTATATAAGTGCCTAACCACTACAGCGTACACCTGAAACTAATATAAATTAATATTTAATGTCAACTGTCATTGAAAAATTAAAAAGGCAGGGGAAAGTGAAGGGGAATAAGAGGTCCAAATTTCCAGGTGTAAAACAAATAATAAGTCATGGGGATGTAATGTACAGCATAGGGAATATAGTCAATAATATTGTGATAGTGTGCTATGGTGTCAGATGGTTGCTGGACTTATGGTGAACACTTGTTTAGGTATATAAATGTTGAATAACTATGGTATATACTTAAAATTAATACAACATTGTATGCTAGCTCTATTACGATAAAAATATTTTTTAAAAAGTAATGCAGAAATGCACTTGCTGCCAGTGGACTAGGATTGGACAGATTTCAAATTTATGCTTACTTGAAACATTGGAAGGAGTCTGAAAGAAATAATATACAAATAAAATAGTAAATGGATAATCTTAAAAAAAATCATCCTGACCCAAATTTCATCCTGAGCTTACAAACTTTTCTGTTCTAGAGAAGCCTAGGTCATAAGACCTAATACTTGTGTTCTAAGTTAAAAAGAGATATCTTGATGACTAATAGGAAGCAGCACATTTTCTTCTATTCATGCAGGCAAAATAATATTTTCCATATCTTTTACCCTTGAGCAACAAAAGAAGTCCTGAGTCTATTCTTTTATAGTGAAAATATCTGAATCAGGCAACAGAGCACATGGGTTCTTTTCTTGACTTTAAACATTGCTGGGTGTGACCTGGAGCAAGTTGCTCTGTCCTTTAGAGTGTGACGTGATCACCAGATTGTTCACCTCCTCTAATACACAGAGATAGCCTTACAGTCTCATTCTCATGCACCATAAAGAATCAGAGTTTACCTGAGTAAAGTGGATTGTCCTTAAGTTCTAGGTAAATAAAATGCCTTGAACATAACCCACTTGCTTCCAGTTTCAAGAACTGTATGAACTGGGAGGTTCAGATTCTCCTGGCACCTCTGTCTCTTAGGCTCTTTTCTCCCCCACCTGCTGGCATGTTCCTCACCTTACCGGCTGATGGGAATCTTTGCTTTACATATATACATGTACAGCACACACACACACACACACACACACACACACTCACCACACACCACACCAAACTTCCTATTATCTATTTGAGAGTTTAGTAAAAGTTAATGAAGATGATGAAAATGCCAAGGACAGCTCAGAGCTCAGATGTTTTGTTGGTTCCTCTCTTGAAGATACCTGGGTTAGAATTCTGGTCGATTATTTATTAGTTATATATTCCTGGGAAATTAGCTTAATTTTTCTGAGCCTTCATCTCTCACTTAAAAGACATTACTTCTATTATATGATTGCTGCAAGAATAAATGAGATAATACACATGCAACTCAATTTCCTGAAAGATTTATAGCTTTTATGGTCACCCTCTAAAAAGAGATATAAATAAAAAATAATAATAATAAAGATGTCAATATTCCCTAATACAATTCTTATCAAAATCTTGGCAAGATTTATATATATATAGGCAATATTATTCTAAAATTTATAATGAAAGGCAAAGGAACTAGAGAAGATTAATTTTTTTTTGAAATTAATAAAGTGGGAGGAATCATTCTACCGATATTGAGACTTATTTTATACTACAATAATGAAGACTGTGTGGTATTGTGGGAGAGAGAGACAAGTAGACCAGTGGAGGAAAAATGAAAGTTCATAAATAGATCACCATAAATATGCCCAAGGTAATTTTGACAAAGATGTAAAAGCAATTTAATGGTGGAAAGACAACTTTTTCAATAAATGGTGCTGGAGCAAGTGGACATTAGCAGCCCATCTAAGAAAGAAACAGACTTCTACTTAGGGATCACATGTTGTATAAAAAAAAAAAAAAAAAAAAAAAAAAAAATCTCAAAATGGATCATTGACTTAAAGACAAAATGTAAAAACTATAAAACTTTCAGGAAAAAGTAGAAGAAAATCTTCAGAATCTAGAGCTAGGCAATGATTTCTTCAACTTGGCACCAAAAACATGACCCACAAGAAAAATTTGATAAATCAAATTTCATCAAAATTAAAACACTTATTCTGCAAAAACCCCTGTTAAGATGAAAAGAGAAGCTGGAGTGGGAGAAAATACTTGTAAAGCATGCAACTAATGAAGGACTAGTCTTTAGAATATATAAAGAATTCTCAAAATTAACATTGAAAAAATAAACAGTCCATTTAGATAATGGGCAAAAGACATTCCCTGAAGAGTATATGTGAATGGCAAACAAGCACATGAAAAGATGTTCAACATCATTAGCCATCAGGGAAATGCAAATTAAAACCACAATGAAACATCACTGAACACCTGTCAGAAGGCTGACATTAAAAAAAAAAAGTGGCAATAACAACACCAAATCCAGAGGAATTGCAAAAAAACAGGATTGTTTGTGGATTGCTGGTGGGAATGTAAAATTGTTTTAAACACTCTGTAAGACAGCTGGCATTTTCTTTAAAAACTAAACATACAACTACCATACAAAACAGCCTTTGTACAGCTGAGAATTTATCCCAGAGAAATGAGGACGCTGTCGACACAAAAACCTGTCCCTAAATGTTTGTAGCAGCTTTATTTGTAATAGCCCCAAAGTGACAATGACCCAGATGTCCTTCAATGGCTGAATAATTGAACAAACTGTGGTGTATCCATGCCATGGAATACTACTCAGGAATAAAAATGAACAAACTTTGATACACACACGACCTGGATTAATCTCCAGAGAACTATGTTGAGTGAAAAAACCACTTCCAAAAGCTTAGACATACAGTATGGTACATAACGTTCTGAAGTGAAAAAATAATAGTAATGCAGAACAAATTAGTACTTGCCAAAGGTTAAGCAGGAATCGACGGCAGAAGGAAAGTGTATAAAGCTACAAAGGGGCAACTTGAGGGGTTTGAATACTGTGGGGGTTATCTGGGATATAAAAGTGTATTTGGTTTTAATATAAGTAAATCCATTAGTCTTTTTATTTATTTTTATTTTTTTATTTTTTATTTTTTTTATGTTTCCTGCCTTTGGAGTCTTAGAAAACTACTGCACACACCCAAGATTATATAGTAAAAGGCACTTCATTTTCCTCTAGCACTTGCATGGTTTCATTTTTCACGTTTAACTCAATTTCTCTGTAAATTGGAGGGGGAGGAGACATGGTGCCCATATTGATTTTTTTTTTTTTTTTCAAATGGAGACTCAGCTGTGTTAACACTATTGAATAGGCTATCCTTTATCTACTTATTAGAGATATCCTCATCATTCAAGAAATTCTTTCATTTACCTGCACTACCTATATCTGGCCTTTTATATCTGTCCCTTTTATCTTTTTATTTTTTCCTGTGCCTGAGAATCGCCATCATAAAACATTTAAGGACCAGAAAATATTCATAGTGGGGATTACCAGTCACCCACCTTTGCTATCCATGTACTCACTAGCTGGGTACCCTCTGGCAATTAAAATTCTCTGAACTTCAGTTTCTCCACCTGTAAAATAGAACTAAAGGACCACTCTCTTGTATAATATTAGCACAGCAAGCTCTTCCCCCTTCAAAAGACTGTTAATGCAGGATTTTGTAAGAAGTTCTGCTTATTTAGTCTAGCTCTTTTGTGCACCAGAATCTTGTTTCTAACAGTCTTTTAAAAACTTTTTTTGTTTAATTTTGAGATAGTTTTAAATTCACAGATTTGCAAAAATAACAGTTCCCATTTATCCTTCATTCAGCTCCTTTTTACATTAACATCATATGTAACCATAGTAAAACTATTAAAACTAAGTAATTAACCTTGATACAATACTAATAAGCAAGCTACAGTTTTTATTAGGATTTCACCAGTTTTTTTCCATTAAAGTCCATTTCCAGCACCATAATCCAATAGAGGATTTCATGTTGCATTTAGTTGTGTTCTCCTTAGTGTTCTCCAATCTGTGACAGTTCCTAGGTCTTTTCTAGTCTTTAATGACTTTGACACTTTTGAAGAGTACTGCTCAGTTATTTTGATAGCAGTCTTTTTCTCTCAAAATAAAATTATTTTTTCTTTTAAACCAGTAGCACATCACTGTTTCCCATTTTCCCAACGAATGACTGGTTGACACATAGTACTGAAAGCACCACTTGATACTGGATTTTATTACTGGAGGAGATGGAATTCCAGGATCCCAACTCATTATTTGTGCAATTTCGTTCCGAAATGCCAAAATGAAAGTCAGGTTAAAAGCCTCAAGTTGTTTCCTAAAATTTAAAGGAAAAGGAGAAGGAAAATGATGTAACTCTGCACCCCCTTCCCCAACTGGAAAGGGTTAGCTAAGCTTAGATCATGAAAGACAGAGTGAAAGAGTTAGCGAAGATCATGAAAATCAGAGTGAAATCTCCACACTTTTCCTTAATTTCACACATTATGCAGAGTTACTATTAGCACATGTGCTTCCAATCACCCCCTGTCTTAAGAACAGTGCAAACGTGGGTGCTAAGAGAATTGAGTCTGCCAAACATATTTGACACCACAATGCCCTTGAAAGAGATATCAGCTACACCCAGATATATACGTACATCTCAGCAGTTCTATTTTATTAAACTCACAACATTTCCACCCAATTTAAACTCACTGTGATAGCATACGTTGTGACGGATTTGGGTGGTGGTTTCCTTTCCAGTTGGCTCCAAAAATACCATATTAAGCCAGGCCACAATCGCATGCCAAGTCCATGATTAGCTTTCCCTTTCCACTTGGGTCTCTTTTGTTTTTGGAGCAGATATGCCGTGCTGGATACAAACATGTAGGGATGGAGTGAGAATAAGACCTGTTAAAAAGAATGTGACAATAGCTGTGAAAATCCATTTTAAGAGTAGCAACTCTTGTTACTTTACATGTTAGCTATGAATCCCCAGCCAAGGGCTGTATTTCTGTAATAGAGATTGCAAACTGGTGGCCCCTGGGCCAAATACGGTTCACAGATGTGTTTTATTGGGTCAGCTTAATGTTATAAAGCATCTGAATTTATGGCCAACATTTACATATTAAGAGATTTTACACAAAATCTGGAGTTCTGGATTCTCATGAAAAACTTGAGGTGGCCACCCTAAGTCTACTTTTCCACATGGCAACAATTGGCTGGGGTTGAAGAGCAGCTGGCTTTTTGAGACGGGGTATGTGCCATCTGGTTAGCATAATCTCTGTGTAGCTCACTTCTCCTATTTATGTCACTTGCCTCATCTCTGTGGGTGTTTGCATTTTCAACACTAGTTTATAATCAAGGATAAGAGGACTTTGATTATTTAGGCTTCTGGTTCTACCAAGGTTGAAAAAAACTGTGATGAGAAAAGATGACCTGTGTGTTAGACCTTAAGATAAGGATAAGTAGGAATAATTTATTGGGGGAGGTGATGCCAGGAAACACTGGTAGAGTAGTGGGAAAGTAAGCGGAGAAGAGAAAGCAAACAATACAAACTGCATTATTAACTAATTGCTGTGGTCAACTGGAGACTAATCCTCCCGGGACTTCCCATCAGTGACGGACTGATGGCTGTTCCCAGAAGCAGCGAATCCTCAGCATTTCCAGCCTGCCATTCCTATGGGCAGATCTGCCTTGAGGTCAGAGAAGACCCTCAGACAAAGAGAGGCAGATGCCAAAAATTGGAAATTAGTGCCATGCAAATTAAATCCCAAGAGGATATGTGCAGGGCACCAGCGGTATCAGCCGCAACACGCTTCTGAGGCGAACTCGAAGTGATGTGTGCAGTAATGATTTTGTCTCACAGAATAAAGGAGGCTGAGCAGCAACACAAAGTTTCTCCCCCTCATGAGAACTGCTCATGCTTTGAACCAACTCCAAAAATTCTCCAAATTGGCTTTAACTTCCTGCTGCTCACTCTTAGCCCTTGGGTAAAAGGTTGCATCAATCAAACCACCCAAAGCAAGAAAGCTGTGAGCCTACTAAGATGGAGTGTCTTTTGAAGTTGACATGGGCTTTGGTCTCCTAATTCCCAGTTTACATTTATTTATTCCACTTAAGCACTTTCCATAGTTAGCCTATAATCAGAATCCAGATGTGAATAGGCCACATTCATATTTTTATTGCTAACAATAGTGAGTCACATGAGAATTGGATGTAACTCAAACATGAGCCTTGTGTGTGTGAATGCTTTAGTTACATTGATGTTTCCTTTGGTGAGAATCCTTATAATGACCAAGCATCGTGATGCGTTTATAGTGACTATAGTGACTAGAGCAGGACAAAAATATAAATTGTGTAACTGTTTGCATTGAGTTTCAATCATTAATTGATCCAATCCTGCTGATATGACAGCTGGTGACACTCATCCACCCAATGGAAACTAACTGTAATCTCCTGAAGGGCAGAGGCAACATCCATCGTCAGTACTTGGGCAGAATCTGCCTGCATGTAATAGTTGTTTACTGAGCCCCAGGACTCATCCTTTTTGCTTGGCACACTCTAAGTGCTCAACAACTATATGTTCTCGCCACCTTTCCCTCTTTCCCTTCCTTCCTTCCTTCCTTTCTTTCTTCCTTCTTTCCTTCCTTCCTTCCTTCCTTCCTTCCTTCCTTCCTTCCTTCCTTCCTTCCTCCCTCCCTTCTTTCCTTCTCTCTCTCCCTCCCTCCCTCCTTCTTTCCTTTCCTTCCTTCTCTCTTTGCCTCAGTTCATCAATTAGAAGTGGGATGGGGCTAATAAAAGAACATTCTAGAGATAAGATGTATAAATGGGTATACTGGGGTAGGAAAGAGCTAATTCCTTGAACATTAGGTATCTAAAAAGGTTTTTTTTGTGTGTGTTTTTGTTTGTTTGTTTGTTTTTTGTTTTTTTTTGTTTTGTTTTTTTTTAGGTCTAACGTGTTTTCCTGAGCCAGGAGAACCCTCTTAATGGTGACAAGCCAGATTGAACATAATTCCAGTTCAAGCCGTGGGTAGCCATAATGTTGGGTATTGACTCTCAGCTCATGAAGGTTTTTGCCAAATTTTCTCTATGGGGAATTCTTCCTAATGTGTCTTTAAGTAAATTTAAACTAGATAGGACAGAAAATAATTAAATGTTCTGACTCAATTACTCAACAGGAACCCTAAAAAGTCAACCCATGTTGATTACAATGTTGGTCATTATTTTGGATAAGTACTCAAGAAGAATATGCACATTCAGAAAGGGACCACACAAAACACCTAGAACAGTGATTACAGAGAGGGTATAGAAGATGTGAGTGTCACTGTGTATGTCAGTCAGTGCGTGTATCATGGGGAGTGCTGGTGGTCGTGGGTGGCTCTGGTGACAGAACATATAGAACCATCAGAAAAACTTTCTCAAACTACAAATCTCCTTCCAACCTGCTGCCTGATTCAGAGAGTGCTGGTTTGCTATGCCACTGAGGGAGAATCTCGCAAATAAGAAGGCTGTGCCCATACAAGAAAAGGATGCTGCCTGTGTAAGCTCCTCTTTCCGTTTAATTCAGGGTGAAGGAAAGCCCTGTTGCCAAAAGTTGCTCTGGACATATTGGGCCAACCTTCCTGATGAGGAAATTACAAAGCTGGAAGCCTCTATGGAGGACAGGCCCCCCATTTTGCAGAACCCACTGGTTGTGACTCTGGGGTTCATGGAAAGTTCCATCCCCACCCCACAAAGGGTGGGCAGTGCCAATGTAGTGTGATAAGAGCACTCACCCTAAGAGCCATAGCCAAAGCCATCACTTCCACTCACTGCCAAAATGTCTGTAGTGCCCTTGATTAGGTCACTGCTTCAGGAAATCGCTATGACCCCATAGCCCCCTGTTACAATGAAAATATGTTCTTTGAAAGAGGCAATGTGGATACTGCTTGTAACTGCTCCTTGTGGGAGTGCCACACATCCATTATAAGAAGTCATCAAAACTACTGTAGGATGTTGATATTCTTATTCCCTTCTGCAGATGAGGAAACTGAGGTTCTAGTGAGGTTAAGAAACTGACCCAAGATGCCATAGAGATATTAAGTGTGAGAATCAGCAATCCAGTCCATTGATATGGATTGGCTCAGACCAGCCAACACTGTCTAGCAGGGAGGAAGGAACACCCATGAGAGGGATGGGGCCAGCTCTAGCGTTCCATATATGGGGGTCTTTCGGATGCATTCTGGATGAGGTAAGGTGGAGGTGGTGGTAACTTAGGGAATTTGCTTTAAAGCTGTATTTACACAGCAAGCTCACATTTAAAAAAAACTGACTTATTTGGAATGACTTGGAATTGAAGGAACTTACAGGGCAGTTTAAGACCACTAACGACCCGCTAGGTGCCACCACTGAGAGGTTGATCCAATTAGCATTTTTAAAGAAACTATCATGTGCCAGGTTGTAGGCTAAGCACTAGAGACATAACAATGTGCAGTATTAGAAGAATTGTAACGTAGAAGGATACATTCAACTCTAGAAAAAAAAGGTCAACACTAATGAGCAGATGTTATAGGAAAACCTTCTGCAAATAATAACTTTCTAACCATCAGAGCTAATTAGATATGGCATGGGCTACCTCATAGTCCTTCTGTCATTGAGGCTTTCTAATAGGGGGCTGGACTCCTCAAGATGTTATATAAAGTGAATTCCTATTATAACTAAGGCAGTGGATGGTGGTCTTTTATGTCTGCTTCTAATTCAAAGAGGTGTGTGTGTGTGTGTGTGTGTGAGAGAGAGAGAGAGAGAGAGAGAGAGAGAGAGAGAGAGAAAGAGAGAGAAAGAGAGAGAGAGAGGAAAATGGGACACAGAATACATACTTTTAAAGGAAGATAGGAAGAGATTAGGAGATTCTGGTGTATGAGTTGCCATCTGAAGGCAGGGTCTCAATGCAACATTGCAGTAGAAGACTCAGGCGAAAGGGGGAAAGGTTACATGTATGTCCCAAAATGATAAAAGAGGGAAATACCAGGAACAAGGAGCTTGGCCCTGGGACTAGACAGACCTGTGTTCAAATCCCATCTATTGCCAGGGAGTGTTGAGGCAAGTGCTTACTTCTCAGAGGCTTAGTTTTCTCATTTATAAAATGAAACAACATCTGCTCCCACATATGGTTATTGAGAAAATTAAATGATAGAAATATGTGTGTAAACCACCCGAGTATAGTACCAAGGACATATTATTTAATAAGTGGTTATTATTGTCAGATTTTTATCATGAACTATAATTTCCCTAGGGCCAGCCCTCTCTTTGACTTATCTTGGCTGGAATGCTTCTAATAATAAAATGTCACCATTGAGCTGAACATCTTTTAAACTTGGGCAAATCACTTCCCTTCTATGAACTCAACCCCTCCCCCCCCACACACACACACCATAAACAAAAAGTCTGGATTAGATGCTTTCAAAACTCCCTCATCCCCATCCCTTGTGTGATATTTTCCTTACCCCTGTTAATCACACCTCACTTTCACTAATCTCCCTCATACGTGTAAGACCCTGCTCCCTACCTCACAGCTCCCCCCACCTCTCTCTCTCTCTCTCTCTCTCTCTCTCTCTCTCTCTCTCTCACACACACACACACACACACACACACACACACACACACACACACACCACACAAACACATACTTTCATACATGTACCAGCACGGTTCCTTCTGCGACTCTCTTTCTAGATAAATCCGCATCTTTGAGTCAGGTTTTTCTAAAATATATGAGGTATAAAATTCCCCTTGGACAGAAACCAAGCTTCTCTATGACCCTGAAGGAGAACCTGTGTCTCTCACTGAGACTGTACCCCAGACACAGGCCCTTCATTTAGGTGCTCAAGGGACCCAGGGGAAAAAGGACTGTTTACCAAATTATGTGATCTTTTGAGAGGCCAAAACTCCAAAATATCCCAAATTCTCAGTAGGAGCAAATCCCATTGCTTTAATAATTCTCATCTAAATGATCATTGTAAAGCTCTGAGGACTAGAAATTATATTTTTCTCACAACTTTTAAAATTTATAGTATGTGGTCCCCAGGCACACAACTTCCAAAAAGCCTGAACACATACTCCTCCAGGCTTTCTGATACGTGTGTGTGTGTGTGTGTGTGTGTGTGTGTGGAGAGAGAGAGAGAGAGAGAGAGAGAGAGAATACATGACTTCCCGCTGTGATTGGAGGACAGTCAGGAAATGTAGAGTTAACATTCGTACTGTCAGCAGTCACACAGGAGAGTGGGCCTCAATCTCAGCATTCCTGGCTGTCGTCAGTCTGCCTCAGGATTTCAGTGTGCCTCAGTGTCTGTTTTTTATTTAACTCTGCCCCACATCTAATACCACATGAGACCTGTAGTGGTTTTGCTATTACAGGATGGTTAATATCTGGAGGGTGGGTGCCCTTACCAAGTACCCCCAGGGGACATGTGGAGCTGGAGAGATAATGATCAGTTTCATGGAGAAAACCACACAGGCACAAACACCAGAAACTGATATTTCAACCCCACACTCATAAGGGACCCCACGTTTTCACATTAGCTAGCCTCGTCTTTTTCCCCTCATCAGCAATCATATGTTCTCCATGGAACCAGCCAGCCCGTCTGAACCAGTTACTATTTCTGTAAGAAATGGGAGGGAGAGGAGGGATGGAGGAGAAATTTTACATCGCAGTCCTGTGTGGTGCTATAAAAATCATAGAGCTACGGGTTCTCATTTGCATGAATTACACCATAAAGGCCAACGGTGCCTCTGAGCGGATGCCTCTCGCACGCCGCCCTCAGTGTATTGCTTAGGTGCGGGTGGACTCTAGGAGCAGAGAGACCTGGTTTGAATCCCAGTTCTGCAGCATAATATCGGGTGGCCTTGAGAAATATAATTTACTTCCATTTCTCAATGCCACCTCTCCCTTTCTGACCAGCATCTTATGCATTTCCAATTCCCTGCCTCCATCAGTACTTCAACTCCATCAACACTGCAGGCCCCATCAGAACCTTCAGCCCACTGCTCACCACTTTCATGGCCTCTTTTTGCTCATCATCCATTTCAAACTTTCATGATCATGCAGTAATTATTCCCTTGCATATGAGTATATCCTTAATTTCCTTGCCTCTCTCTCACTTTGGCAACCTTGTTTAGCTAAACCACAAACCTAGTTATATCTACATTTTGCCTACTCTCACTTTCATGCTTTTTCCACTCTCTTCAAGCCTCCTCCCCCATCCTTCATCTCTGTTACTAGCCTTGCTTTCTGCTTTCCTAAGAAAAATGAAGGAATCAAAAGAGAGAACTGCCACAAACTCCCACCCCCGCATCCACCCATCTCCTTGTGTCTCATTTCTGTTACTATGGATGAATCCTCTCTGCTCTCAGCTAAGCAAATCTTGCCACTTTTTTCTCTCCTTCATCATCAAAATTTCCTTCACTACTTGAGTCACCCCATCCTAACATATTGTTATCCCAATTTAATAAAAACCCTGTTTTGATGTCCCATTTTCCTCTGGAGATATAGCCCCCATTTGTCTTTTTCCTTTCACACAAAACTCTTTATAAGAGCAGTTTATACAATAGTCACTAGCTCCAAATAATGTCTTCTTATTCTTTGTCAAATTCAGTCCAATCAAGATTTTGCTCCAATGAAAGCACTCCTATTAAGACCCCCAATAACTTCCATTTTGCTAAATGCAATGGTAGGTACTAAGTATATATTATAAACCTCATTTTCTTCATAGGTAAAATTAAATAATAATACCTACTTCTGAGGTTTATTATGAGGACTAATCCATATACTGTAGGCAAAGGATTTAATAGAGCACATGATAATAGAGCACATGATAAGTTACATATTGAGCAAGGGAATTTTGCTTTGTTTTGACCAAATATCTAACTGTAAAGCCTATGCAGCTTTTCTCAATGCTAAACATAAAAGGAAAGGTATTGACCATATATGACCTAATGGAAAGCTTTCTTCCAGTTCTTGCAAAAAGGAGGAATTTCATTTTCCTAAGTTGCATATTGAACATTTCTCTTCATTGATACACTGAAAGATGAGAATTAATATTGTTTATTAATGAGATTGTGGCATTTCTTTCCAGAGAGGGCAAGGGTTACGCATCTGGGTAGAAGAGACATCAGCACATTGAGTTTGTTCATTAAATACATCCCAAAATATGTGTGAAACCATTTGAAAATAATTGAAATTGGGGGTTGGGGGGAGTGGGGGAGAGAGAGAGAAATGCAAAGAGAGATGGCTATGAATTTAGCACTATGACTGTTTGGAAGCATTGAAAGGATGGGCTGGTGAAGCCAATCTCACAGGCTAGTAAGTGAGCCAGGAGAAGGATTCTAGGGAATTCAATGTTTCTCTACCAGAACCCCGTCGTACCCTGCTGGATGGACGAGTGGGGTGCGGTAAGGGAACTGTGTCCAGAGTGAATTGGAGAGTAAGGGAAATAATGTTGTGTAATCCTTTATACTACTGGAAAAAGACATGTGAGAGAGTTCACCTAGGATGAAATGCTTGTCATTTAGTTTGTGACATAGGTGGAATCATTATTAATCACTGGACACAGAACCACCCCCTGTGTGTCATAGCAGGCTCTCATGACACAATTTCAGATATAGGAGATGGACAGGGTGGTTTGCATCACAACACAGCAAACAACTTCAGATAGAATATTACACAACCTGTTTTTAAGAACATTTGGACACTTACCTCTGGGGAGACCTTATGGGCTATACCACCCCATTGAACAACTCTGCTCTCTCTTCATGCTACCATCTTCCTTCTCCCTTCCCACATTCTTTACCATCTCTTTCTCCTCTCACCCCATTTTTACCAGAACTCAAATTTCTCCTCTACTATGTAGAGGAACTCATCTTTCTCCAGCTCCTACTCACAAACTCCAGGCCCACCTTTGCAAATCGAAGCGTATTAACATGCACATTGGAATGAAAGGGTCTTTCATGTAACAAAACCCCTTCTCTGACTGTAACTGTACCCATCAATAGCAATAGTTTGTCTCTCTTGTAGTGGGGAAGAGTCAGTCTTAGGCTATACTGCAGGGCAATTGGTGGGTCCATTTATCTATGTTTTTGTAAACCCAAGAAGCCCTTCTTTACTTTGTGTGACTTCATTATATATTGTCCTGAATACAAATAAGGTGACTTCACAAGGAGAGGTTCTGGGAGATGAAGATAATTTGGCAAATGGTACTGTCATCAAAGTAATAATGTCATCAGGGCCCTCAGTTGAAGGAGATAATAGCATAAGACATCCAGACAAGCCAGCATCAGAGAAAGGTGACAGTTACTTGAGCATCTGTTTACATGCTTTATAGTTTAAAGATGCTAGGTGCTGTGCTAAGTTTCCATACCTACTTGGCAGAGCCTCTGTTCAGCTTGCAATGGTTAGCAAATAGTAGATACTCAATAAATATGACAGAGTGAATCTCCATTTAAATGGAGAAATGACTGGCCCTGCTTCCTGGGTAAGTTCAGCCTCAGTGGTATGTTTTGATGGTACAGGGTCTAGCCGGAAAGCATAGCATAATGACACCTTACAGAGTGTGGACAGTCTGTTTGTCTACAGCCCAGGTGGAGATGGGACCATGTAGAACAATGCCAGAATGGCTGAGACATCAGACGCATTTGACTTTAACACTTCTTCAGGAAGGGTACAGGCATGAGTCAGGTGTTCTCAATTCTCCCTCTGGTGGCTCCAAACCAAAGGCATGATGCCATTTGTCTGGGATTGATTTTCAAAAGCATGATAAAAATTATGTATGTACCTGAATCAGGGTGGGTTAACTAAATTGTTGATTCTTTTCTTCTGCCTAGAATTTGACTACATCTGTTTTGTAACATTGCTCATTTCGTTCTTCTCAAATGCTGGCTGAAGCTTAAACTTTGGAATGAGAGAGAATCTGGATTTACCATGAATTAATTGACTGTGTGATCTCGAACAAGATATATTTTTTTAAATTTTATTTTATTAAATTTATTGGGGTGACAATTGTTAGTAAAATTACATAGATTTCAGGTGTACAATTCTGTATTACAACATCTATAAATCCCATTGCGTATTCATCACCCAGAGTCAGTTCTCCTTCCATCACCATATATTCGATCCCCCTTACCTTCATCTCCCACACCCCACCCCCCTTACCCTCTGGTAACCACTAAACTATTGTCTGTGTCTATGAGTTTCTGTTTCTCATTTGTTTGTCTTCGAACAAGACATTTAATCCTTCTCAGCCTTTATGTCTTGAGCTGTAGAGAGAATGTTACCGAGCTGATAGAATTATTGGGACAATAAATAAGAGGTGTGTGAAAGCACCTAAGAAGAGCTCCAGTCACAGAAGGGGTTCCCAATAAGTGATAGTTACTCTGGCTGAACAAATAATCAAGAAATTAATTATTATTTTCCAATCTTTCAAATTGCTGCAGTCAGTGTATGTGCAAAGTGCTACAGACACAAGACAGCACACCTAAATCAGAGGGGACGGGAAGGCTTCAGTCAGGAGGTAAGAAGTAAGTGGAGGACTGATAGGGGAGCAGAGGTGGGTCAAGTGGGGAAAAGAAAAGGACATGGAGGCAGAGGGAGGATCACACAGGAGCCAGGCAACTTGAAAATATCTTACAGACTCTGGAAATGAAAGGAGTTTCATGTGGCTGAGAAAAAAGAGTGGTGGTGGATGGTGTGGGTGATGAGACTGGGATGGGAGGCAGGTACATCCGAGGATGTGTGGACAAATTATAAGCCAGCAACTGGCACGGCCAGTTCTGTGTTTAGAGGGAAAACCAGCAGAGTGCCAATTATGAACTGGAGTGGGGAGGCTGGAGACTGAGAAATTTATTGTAATTATTTTATCACTAATAACAATAATAACTACCTTTTATTGAGCTCCTGTCATCTGCCAGACAGAGCACTCAGTCAGTTTTCGCATTTCATCCCTGACCCCCAACAACCCTGTGAGGTAGACATAGTTATGCCCCATTTACAGTTGAGAACTGAGACATACAGCAATAGAGAGGTTAAAGAACTCGTGAAGTCACCCAAAGAATAATTTCTGAGGCTGGGATTCGAACCCAAATGTGTTCCTAACTCCTAAGCCCATGATATCCTGCTGTTCCAGGTCAATGAACAGGTGGAGAAAGGAGTTCTACCCTTGAACCACAGGCTGGTGGCAGGGTTGTGCCCTTTTCAGAGCTCTGAAGAAAACTGTCTTCCTGCCTTTTTTCTCACATTTGTGGCTATGTGGGGACCTGCCCACTTGGAGTGGCACTGCCTCCTCACTCTCTACCCACCTGTCCACAACACCATATTTTGACCCCAAATGCTTCTCCTGCTTGAACTATATCCCGATTTTGCCTCAGTTCTTGGATACTATGATTTTGCTGAGACTTCCTTAAGTATCTGCAGTTTAGAGTGTTCCCTCTCTGCCTGTTCCACTCTGGTGGAGACCTAGATTCTTGTTCCTCTGATCTCCCTGTTTTACTATCCTGAAATCATATTCAGGCTATACCCATTCTAGTCTCAAGATATGACATTATTATTGTGTATTTAGTTTGCCTCAAGTATTGCACAGAAGAAGGATTACGAAACCAAGAGTCAAAAAATCCGCATTCAAACCCCAGCTCTGCCACTTCCCGCAGCATACCTTGGGCAGATTCCAGAAGCCTCATGAGTGTACTAATTAGGATACTTGAGAGCAAGCAACAGGAACCTACTCTTGTGTATATAAACAAAAGAAGAGAATTCATTGGAAGGACACAAATAGCTCACAGATTCAAATAAACAGTCAAATAACCTGGCATTGGGAGGGACAGGAAGCAAGTCCCCTCTGGGGATCTCAGTAGCAGTGACTTACAGACAGTCTCTCCAGCATTGTCCAATAGTCTACCTTTTCTGTTTTGTGATGGCCTTATGGAATCTAATCTCCAGGGGATTTCTTGCCTTGGGTTATGTGTCCATGTTCCTTGATGTTCCTATGACTGAGATCACACCAAAACAATGCAACAAGAGGAAAGAACATTCCCCACACACACACACAAAAAGCAGAACACTACTACCAGGGTAAGCATGACCATCTATCATCCTCTACCCTGAGACTCAGCTGCCACATCAAAAGAGGGGGGGATGTTTAGACCAATATATTCAATTAGAAACTCTATAAGCAGCACCTAAAGTATTAGGGACTTAAGTATAAAATAAAGATCATCTCAGTGGATAAAAAAGGGAGAGGATATTACATGGGAATATTTGTTTTTATAAAAGATTGCTGTTTTAATGATTACATCAACTGTGAATAAGTTTTCTAACTGTGAGATAATATAAAATGCACAGGTGGATTTTTTTATATACTTTAAAAATTGGAGCTAAATTTTAAGGGCCTTCTACCTTAAAATGTTAGTGTAAAGGACACTATTCATTCCCCTCCCAGAAGTTAATTAAAAACTACAAAAAGAGTAAAATGAAGAGGAAAAAACCCACCATTTGCAACGAAACTTGGGGGAAAAGTCCCCAAAGAAACCCTTTTAATAAAAATAATAGCTCCCAAGAGAAAACAAACAAACAAACATACTTTTACAAATAACGTGTAGGACACTGAGTTCTCAAACAATTGTTAGTATAAAGGTCCCCCAATGATCACTGACACAACTTTTCAATGCCTATGGGTGTGAGAGGACCCCAGGAGCATCCCTGAATCCATTCCACATTTCAGGATGGCAGAAGAAACAGAGAAGAATGCCTGCATAGGTGAGTCACCTCTGAAAGAGGCAGAAAGAGGAGAGAAAACAAGTAACAACAGGTTGGCAGCTCTTGATCAATGTCAACTCAACAAGATAAATCACTACAAAGAACACCTGTTACATAGAAGTTGTCACTGTTTATCTTTCTTATCTTATTCTTACCCAAAAGCTGAATAGCTGTATTTCTAGGCAGAGGTGGCAGCATATTGAGTAAAAAGGGATTGTGAGACTGCTCCTGAATAGAAGCTACCAACCAATCCACTCCACTGCCTCCTACTCGCTGTTTTCTTCTAATTGGTCCTCCCATTAAGGCCCTCATTCTTTGATGAATAACTATCAGAAACAAATCAGCATGAGATCTATACTTAGACAACAACTAGAGTGGGGGGGCAGAGAGAGAGAGACAGAAAGAGAGAGAAGGAAGAGGAGAAGCAAGAGAGGGAGGAGAAGGAGAAGAGAAGCTGATCAAATACCAATAGAAAGAGCCTGAAAATTAAGTTCGCGAACTTGTTGCAACACTGTTGCTAACATTTTTTTATATCAGAGGGATTAGTCATTATGAATTTGTACCAACTGGACAATTAACCAAGTTTACTATTTGGAAGTGCTGAAAAGGCTGTGTGAAAAAGTTAGACGACCTGAAATTATTGCCAACAATTCATGGCTGTTGCATCATGACAATGCACCAGCTCACACAGCACTGGCTGTGCAGGAGTTTTTAGCCAGTAAACAAATAACTGTATTGGAACACCCTTCCTACTCACCTGATCTGGCCCCCAATGACTTCTTTCTTTACCTGAAGATAAAGGAAATATTGAAAGGAAGACATTTTTATGACATTCAGGACATCAAAGGTAATACAATGATAACCATGATGGCCATTCCAGAAAAAGAGTTCCAAAATTGCTTTGAAGGATGGACTAGGTGCTGGCATCGGTGCATAGCTTTCCAAGGGGAGTACTTCAAAGGTGACCATAGTAATATTCAGCGATAAGGTATGTAGCACTTTTTCTAGGATGAGTTTGCAAATTTAATTGTCTGACCTTGGAGATGAACAAATTTCCAAATATAATTATTCCACCAATATGAGAAAAATTCAAACAAGCACTTTTGCATTGTCATCAACTAAATAAATATAGGCTCTTGAAGAAAAAGATAACAAAATGGTAAAAGAGAATAAGAGATTATAGGACAAGAGAATTAGATGACAGTGTGCAGGAAAAGTTCAGAAGAGAAGTTGAAGAAGGAAATAAAGCCACCAAAGAAATAAAATCCAGGTTCAAAATAGCAAAATATTAAAATAAACAACAATTTAAATACATAAAGACATGGAGGACAGACTCAAAACAAAGACACACAAATAACAAAATATTAAAAATCATGAGTTGAAAGTAATGACAGAGTAATTGCTTATATGTCAGTAGAAGACAGAGTAATAAAAAGACCAAGTTCTTGAATTGTTGTTAGAAAAAAATGAGCGCAGAAGAATTAGAACAAAACCTATTCGAAAATACCTAAGAAGAAAATTTTCTTAAAATAAAAGTATCTATTTGGATTAAAATGATGTATTGCATTTTAGGGGGCAAAACTGATACAGAATAACCAGTAAAGTTATCAAGACTTTAACTATAAAGAAAGAATTAAATGAAATCCAGCATTCCTGACTTCCCCCACTTCCAAAATACAACTATATGGGAAAAGTAATGATTATTTAATATCGACTGTGAGGAAATAATGAGTAATCCAATTTTTCTTTCAAATGAAAGGACGGCAGACAAAATTTTTCAAATATGCAAGCTCATGGAAGAAAGCACCCACACATTCTTCTTTATAAACTAGGCATAACCATGTGGTGACTCAAAAAAATAATATAGAAGATCAACATATAAAATGACCAGGAAAATATAGAAGAAAAGATCTCATTCATAATTTCTTTTAAAGTGATAAAATATCAAGAAATAAGCTTAAGTGTGCAAAACATACGAAGAAAATCTAAAGAAAGAAATATTTGCTAAAAGCCAAAAGAAGCTTTAAATAAATGGAACGCCATATTTTCTGGAGGAATGCTTAACATTTTAAGCAACATTATAGTTCCTAAACTAACATATAACTGCAATTTAATCACAAACAAAATATTAACAGAAAAATTTTGAAACCTGCAAACTGATTCTAATGTTCATAAAGAAAAACAGTATGGGGAAGTAACCAGAAAATTCATTAAAGAACACAATAAGCTCATTAAAGAACACAATAAACTCATTAAGGAACACAATAAATTGGGCAGGATGGCTCTAAATTACTGGAATATCTCCAGTGATTTAGAAAATTTGACACTGCCACAAGTGTAAATAAGCAGGTCAATGGATGGAATAAAGAGTCTAGAAACAGACGCAAACACATTTATGAAGGAAACACATTAATAGTGTTGAGATGACTGGCTGGATATTTGGAAACATACAAGTAAAGCTGAATTCCTAACTCATTTGATCCACCAAAAATAAATTTCTGATTGGTCAAAGATATAAATTTAGAAAACAAACCTGGGAAAAATGTAGGATTTAAAAAATATAATCCTGAGTAATAACATTCTAAGTATAAAAATCCTGAGTAATGACATTCTAACATAAAAACCAAGATCCATGAATTTCACTTAATATGAAATTTAAACTTCTTTATGACAAAACCCACCACATCTAGTCAAAAGACAAATGACAAATTAGGGGAATTATTTACAATACATATTGCTGACAAAGAATGAATTTTCTTAATATGCAGAGTTTTACATATTAACAAGAAAGAAGACCAACAACTCAATAGGAAAATGACTGAAGGATATGAACAGTCAGTTTATACACATAAAAAGTAAAACACCCCCGCCTGCCCCCTTAAAATATGATGGGGCAATTATGTTACACATAATTGAAGAAATGAAATTTTAATTACAATGAGATGCCATTTTCACCTATCAGATTGGGAAAGATAAAAGCATCAGATAATGTCTACTATTCACAAGCTTGTAAATGGACAGTACACCACACCACTATGCTACGTGGGAATGTGAGAGGGCAATTTGGCAATATCAACAGTAGAAAATTACAGGCACAAAAACGATCTTTACATCATTCTTCTTAATAGCAAAATTTTGCAAACAACCTAAATATGCATTGAAACGAGATTCGTTAAATTTTGATAAACTCTAACAAAAGAGTTTTACATGGCTGTTAAAAGAATAAGGTGCTGATATGTAAATATTTTCTAGATTGATTGTTAGGTGGAAAAAGATGCAGAACAGCATGTATAAAATGAACTCATTTGTATAAAACAAAATAGTATGTATACTGTATCTATTTTTATATTTAAATGCTTGCTCATGCATAGAAGTTTCTAAAGGATTACACGAGAAAACTGCTACTAGTGTTTGTCTTTGGTGAGTGGGCTAATAACTGGGATGGGAGGAAGACTCACTATTTAATGGGTTAGCTCTTTGCACTTAAAAAAAAGCACCATGTTTAAGTGTCAATTTTATAATTTAAATAACTACTAAAATAAAAAAAAGAAAAGAATTTGATTTTTATGGAGCATAGCAATGTTTTTATGTACATTCCTACTAGTACATCACACCAGCACCCGTTATGCTCCCCAGAGGGCCACTGACACCATGAATGTTTATCTCAATAGACTCATTTGACAGCAGCAGGACTTTTGCAGGACAGGGATAGGAGAAGTTTGGGGGAGGCCACACTGAGGAAGGGAAGGAGTGAGGAAAGCATTTTACACTTTACCAAATTAGGAAAAGTAGCACCTTGATTTTTTTTCTTCACTCAGTGATTAGGGAACTAAATTCATGTGTAGTATTAGAATTAAATATTTGAAGTTGCCAAAGAGTAAGAGACCAATTTGAATGTGCTTCCATCCTGAGCCAAATTGTGCTAGGCCCTGGGGCTGTGAGAAAAATAAAACACTTTTGCTCTCTGCATGCAACTCTAAGGTTGGTAGGGAAGGCAGACAAGTGAACAAATCATTTAAAAATGATTCAGTAAGTGTTACGATTGCTGAGCTCTGCTCAAAGCACGAAATAAGTGCAAAGTAGCATAAGGGCTCCTTAAATCACCATATGTGCCTGGGCAAGGCATCGTCCCTCACCCACCAACGCTTCTCATCAGAAGCTAAAAGAAAGAAAGGGGGCCCATGCTTTATTTTACTGAATAACTATGGTCCCTCTCCTTAAAATTTCTTTCTAAGCATAGTATGTCCCATGAAAATATTAATAACCCTTAGTTAGCATTTTGTTTCAGGAGGAACATTTCTTTTATAGCATTCATGAGAAATTTTAGAATGAGATTTTGCCTGCACAAGAGCTCTCAAATCAAGGCACAATGCACCCAAAATTAAGGAATTAAGGCTACTTACCTAATCAGAAGACTTAGGGGCCAATATGTAATTTTTTAAATCTATCATTGATTGACAAACCCCCTTCCTCCTAAATAATGAGTTTAAGTTTGTAGAACCCTCTCATATATGACATCATTTGATCCACTCAAAACCTATAAGCTGGGTGTTACTAGTATTCTCTATCTCATTGGTAATTCAAGTAAATGAAGGATTAAAGCACCTACATTATTTCATTTGAAGCTTAAGAAAACTCTATAATGTAGTGTTGTTTATTTTCTTTTATAGATAAAAATATTTGCTAATAGTGTTGGTTAAGGATTAGACTGGAGCCAAATTGCTTGAATTTAATTCCCAGTTTTGCCACTTAGTGACAAAACAATAGCCTTCGGCTATTGTTGACCCATATGCAAAATACACACAATGATAGCTGACCTGCACCTCTCAGAGATAAGGTCAAAGCCAACACTACTCTTCTACCCGGTGAAGTGTGGTGCTCCCTACATGTGGTGCAATGAATGACCAGCATTTCACAAGATGGCTCAGCTCCTGTGCCTCTCCCTAGAAGGGGCCATCAATGGTACTGACCCCTTCCTCTGGCCCTGGGTGCAGGCGACGGGGAGAAGGTGACTAAAGGTCTTGGTCTGTGTCTAGTTTCTACAGTTCAAATGACCCGAGGAATTGTAAGCTTTGCTCCGGACGGAGTAGTAGAAAGAACATTTGAGCAGAGCAAGTCTTGTTAAATCGGGGTAGCCTGAGATAATCAAAAGTTAAAAAAAGAAAAATGTGGCAGCGCGCAGAGGCAGATGAGCGAGCAGGGCCGGGTACAGCAGCCCATGATGCTGGCGGCGTCCTAGCCGTGCGCGCAGCCAGAGATCCGCGTCTTTCTGCGTGCACCGCAGCCTCCTGACTCGGTAGCAGGCCCCTACCTGTGCTCACCGGCCCGGCCTGGCCCGGCCCAGTCTCACCCGCCCCGCAGCCGCCGCTAGGTGCTCTGGGTCTGGACTCGCACGCCACCTTTGTTAGTTTCCGGGGAGGACAGAGGTGCTTTCTCTCTGGTGCTTCCTTGATGTTGGACCTCTCCTTAAACCTTCTTGGAATAAGCAAATTGTAATCCTCTACACCTCCTCCTACGACTGGCTTACCTTCATGACTATCTGACAGACATTATAACAGTATGGCTACTCAGTTGGAGCAAAAGTTCCACAGAGTGCGTGACATTTTGCTCCAGAGGAGATCACTCAGCCAGTCTTGGAAAGGTCATAAGCTACAAAACTCATTCACAGGAAGAAGGCAGCATGTGTGCTATGTGAGCAAGCAACACCATCGTGCCATAAAGGAGAAATGGACAAGGGAGCAGAGGGTTCAAAGCCAAGGGAACACAAAACCAAGAGGGCACAACATGCAGAGGGGGCTCCAACCCTTCTTTTAAGCTCACCAGGGCATGATGCTTCTGAAGGCCATGGCAATACCCGCTACCCTGGAAGTGAATTCCATGCAGAGAATGCCATGGCACTTCGCACACCTCCATGGTCCGCTGGACCAAGTTCTCTCACCCAGGGCTCCTTGCACACACAGTGTGTACTTCTTGCACTGCTACCACCTGCAGTTTGCGTCCAGCCTCTGGCCAATCTCCCCTACCACATGGTCGGGATCCCTGGACCTCAACTTTGTCCAGTTCAGCATTTAAAATGCAGGGAGTAAGGCTTGACCACCCCCGGAGTCTCATTGCCTTGGCATCCAAAATCTAAAGGGGCTTTACTTTATTGTATTTGCAGTGCCCCTTCTTGGGAGGCTGACAGCAGAGCTTTCTTAAAAAGTTCAAGCACCTCTGAGCCACCCCTCATGGCCATGGTTGATTTCCTGTGGGTTTCCACTGCTGCTGGTGTGTTGTGGCTGGAGGGAGAGTCTCCAGGGCAACACTGGGGGGCTGGGCTAAGGAGGATGGTGCTGGCTGGACCCCAGGCTGGGCTCGGGAGTGGCATCCTGGACCCTGGTCTGTGCTCAGGAGTGGCGGTCTGGGAGCCCAGTGGCGAGAGGGGTGGGGAGCGGCTGGACTCAGCAGTTAACTTGGAAGTCGTGGTTCTGGACTCCAGGATGGCTGAAGGACTGGCAGACTCTTGGGCCTTCTGCCCTGACTCATGGTCAATAGGCTGCTGCTCTACATGGTGGAAACTGGAGCACGCTGGCTGAACCTCCTGGGCTGGGGAAGGACTAAGGATCTGGACCTAAGGATCCTAAGGAGGATGGAAGGGATTTACCTAGATGGAATGACACTGGACTTCTGTTTTTTCTGTGTTTAAGATACAGTAGGTGGCCATGACATTACTGTATGTTTTCTTTGACAACGTGTACTGAATGTCTTCCCAATGAAAGCCCAGATTCAGCATCTCTTCTATTACCCAGGGGTCTACGACATCACTGGGTGGGTAACTCAACATAAGGCTTGAGTTCCTCATCCTGGCCTATGTTTAGCCAAGGATCCGGCATGATGTCTTGCAGATTTTCTCTCTTCTGGGGATTGAGGGTTAGTAGTTATTTTAGGAAGTTTTCCACATCAAAGGATAAATAGAAGGGCACAATGCACTCCTCGTGGGTGCCTTCTGCTGCAGCTCTCCCTAGTTCAATCCCTTAAAAGGGACAGTGTTCGTGAACATCCCGTACAGCAGACTCCCAAACTCCATATGTCCGTGGCAGGACTATCATATTTTTGGCCCAGGCAGAGTTCTGGGCCTGCATACATGGGGTTGCTGCAAAATGTGCTCAATTGACGGCCATTGAAGGATGTGCCAAGTCCAAAGTCTGAAAGTTTAGCATTCATTTGAGTGTCCAACAGGATGTTGTGTGGGTTCAGGTGTCTGTGAGCAATGCCCTTCTTGTGGCAGTAGTGCACTGCTGATACCAGCTGCTGGAAGATGCCGCGGACCATGTCCTCCAGCATGTGGCCACGGGAATAAAGGTAATCCATCAAGTTCCCTCCAGGCACGAGTTCCATGACTAGGAATAGCGATTCTGTAGTGCTGATCACGTGGAATAGCTGGACGATGTTAAGGTGGTGCAAGTTTGCTATGCAGTGAGTTTCTCATAAAAGAGGTCTGTGAACTCTGAAAATGAGTTCTTGATCTATGATTTTAACAGCCACCTCCATCGCTGTTAATATTTGCCAGCCCAATAACACCATGGAAAAGCTGCTGGTGATGTCATCAAAATGGCGGCATGAGGTGAGCCTCTGGAAATCTCCCCTAGAATTTACAACATATTGAACAACTATAACTCCACAAAGGACTCCCTGCACAGTAGACAGGCAAGACGAACAGGCTCACTACTGAATTCACCTAAAGGTGGGCAAATTGTGTGAGCAGGGGAGGAGGGAAAGGAGAAGTACAGAGACGGGGCCGTGCGCGCACAGGACACAGACCTAACTCAATGCTCCCAGCTCGCTGCATTCTGGAACTACCTCAGCTGTGGGAGAGGGAAGAACTCGAACTGCTAGGGCTCCATTTATGGCCCACAGGGCTGAAGGGATAGCATATAAAATGGCTGAACCCAATGCTCACAGCAGAGACTTTGGAGCAAAGACAGAGGGAAGAAGGCTGAAAACGGTGGTTTAAGCCCTCACTGCCCAAGGAGAATGGAAACCATAGGCACTGAGACTAGCCACCCCCTCTCTACCCTCCCAGAGCTCGCCCCACCCCCACCTGCCCAGTGCTAGAAGTGGAACAGTAGCAGTGTCAGATCAAAAGAACAGAATATTTGCAGTTCTGAGAACTACGGTCCACAGACACAGATTCGCAGCCCAACTAGTTCCGGCAAAGGGGAGGGAGCTATGGAAGCAGGATTGGCTATGGTGGTGGTCACCACCATTGCTCTGGGCCACCTCTCACAACTCACCCCACCCCTGTCCCCACCTATCTGGGTGGATCCTTGCAGGAGTAAGCAGAATTGCTGAAACACATGGGCTCTGAATCTGGTGCAGAAAGAGCTTTGGAACTTCAAAAGCTCTCCACATCCCCACACGGACGCTGCACCCTATTACCCAGGAAAACTGTTAATAGAGGAGAAGCTCGCCTTCCAGGGAATCCCCCCATTGTGTGAGAAACTGGAAACGTGCAAAGAAAACATAACACTATAGTGTGAGAGAGAAAAAAAGGCTGAAGTCAGAGAGAAAATAAAGTATTCTACCAACAAGTACTGGAAAACAAAAGAAAGACCTCTTCCTAAAAACCTATTGCGGAACCCACTCCTGTATATATCTAGGAAGATAAATAATAAATCATTAACTGCCATGAATAACCAAGGCAACAAGACAGCTCAGAAAGAAAATGAAAAGTCTCCAGAAAATGAAGTCAAAGATATGGAAATATGTTACTTAAAGACAGAGAATTCAAGACTGCAGTTCTGAAAAAACTCAACAAGATGCAAGAAAATAAAGAAAGGCAGTTTAATAAACACAGAAACACAATCAAAGAACAAAATGAGCATTTTACCAAAGAGATTGAAATTTTAAAAAAGAACCAAATAGAATTTCTGGAGATTAAGAACTCAATAGAAGAAATTCAGAATGAAATAACCAGCTTAGGTAGTAGAGTTGACCAGATGGAGGAAAGAATCAGTGACATCGAAGATAGAAACCTGGAAATGACACGGATAGAAGAAGAAAGAGACTTGAGACTTAAAAAAAATGAAAGAACTCTACAAGAACTTTCTGACTCCATCAGAAAGAGCAATATAAGAATAATGAGCATACCAGAAGAAGAAAGAGACAAGGGAACAGAGAGTAAATTCAAACAAATAGTCGATGAGAACTTTCCAAAAATGTGGAAAGAACTGGATCCTCGAATCTAAGAAGCAAATAGAATACCTAATTACCTCAACCACAACAGGCCTTCTCCAAGGCACATTATAATGAAGCTGTCAAAAATCAATGACAAAGAAAGAGTCCTAAAGGCAGCCAGGAAAAAGAAGACGGTAACCTACAAAGGAAAGCCCATCAGATTATCATCATATTTTTCAGCAGAAACTCTACAAGCCAGGAGGGAGTGGAACCAAATATTCAAACTATTGAAAGAGAGAAATTATGAGCCAAGAATAACATACCCAGCAAAGATATCCTTTAGATATGAAGGATGAATAAAGACCTTTCCAGACATACAGAAGCTGAGAGAATTTTCTAATACACGACCTGCACTACAAGAAACACTAAAGGAGGCTCTTCGACCACCATCAACAGGGACAATTTGTGGCAACGAAAACATAGAAAGGGGGAGAGTAAAGTCTGAACCGGAATATGGAAATGGAGAAAGTAAGCATGCTGAAGAAAATGGAATACTCCAAACATCAAACTTTCTTTTACATAAACTTAAGGGTAACTACTCAAAAGAAATATATACTGTAATAAAAGAAGAAACAGAGGGAAACATCATAGAATACCAACACACAGAAATAATAGACAACAACAAAAAGGCAAAGAAACCATAGAGACACAATCTTATCAGAAAACTAAAGATAGAATCATAGGAAATCATCACATATCAATAATCACCCTAAGTGTAAATGGACTGAACTCACCAATAAAAGGGCACAGAGTAGCAGATTGGATCAAAAAACTAAACCCAACCATATGCTCTCTCTAAGAGACACATCTCAGCTACAAGGACAAGCATAGACTCAAAGTGAAAGGGTGGAAATTGACACGCCAAGCAAATGGTATCCAGAGAAAATCAGGTGTAGCTATACTCATATCAAATGAAACAGACATCAGGGTGAAAAAGGTAACAAGAGACAAAGATGGACATTTCATAAAGGTAAAGGGGACCGTACAACAAGAAGACATAACAGTCATCAATATTTATGCCCCCAATCAGGGAGCGCTGAAATATACCAAGCAACTACTAACAGAACTAAAGAGAGAAATTGACCAAAACACAATTATACCAGGGGATCTAAATACATCATTGACAGCTACAGATAGATCATCCAAACAGAAAATAAACAATGAAATTACAGCCCTAAATGACACATCAGAAGAAATGGACATAATTGACATATATAGAGCACTTCATCCTAAAACATCAGACTATACATTTTTTTCTAGTGTACATGGAACATTCTCAAGGATAAAGCATATATTGGGACATCAAACGAGCATCAGCAAATTTAAGAAGATTGAAATGATAACAGGCATATTCTCTGAACACAAGGCTTTGAAATTGGATACCAACTGCAAAAAGAAAGCAGGAAAAACCACAAATATGTGTAGATTAAACAACATACTTTTAAAGATTTACCGGGAAAAAGAAGAAATAAGAGAAGAGATCAAAAGGTACATAGAAACTAATGAGAATGAAAATGCATCCTACCAAAACATTTGGGATGCAGCAAGAGCAGTTTTAAGAGGGAAATTTATATCATCACAGGTCTATCTCAAGAAACAAGAAAAAACCCAAATAAATAACCTCACATTACACCTTAAAGAACTAGAAAAAGAAGAACAAATGAAACCCAAGGTCAGCAGAACAAAGGAAATAATAAAAATCAGAGTAGAACTAAATGAAATAGAGAACAAAAAGACAATAGAAAAAATTAATGTGACAAAGAGCTGGTTCTCTGAAAAGATTAACAAAATTGACAAACCCTTGGCTAGATTCACTAAGATAAAAAGAGAGAAGACACTAACAAACAAAATCAGAAATGAAAAAGAGGAAGTTATAACGGATGCCACAGAAATACAAAGGATCATGCAAAAATACTATAAAGGACTATATGCCACCAAATTTAATAACCTAGAAGAAATGGACAAGTTTTTAGAAACATATAGGCTTCCTAGGCTGAATCACAAAGACCTGGAAAATCTAAACAGACCAATCACCACTAACGAAATTGAATCAGTCATCCAAAACCTTCCCAAAAGCAAAAGTCCAGGACAGATGGTTTCACTAGTGAATTCTACCAAACCTTCAAAGAGGATCTAATACCTGTCCTGCTCAAACTCTTCCAAAAATTAAAGAGACAGTACTCTCTAACTCATTTAATGAGACCAACATTACCCTGATACCATAACCTGGTAAGGACAACACAAAGAAGAAAACTACAGACCAATATCTCTGATGAATACAGATGTGAAAATCCTAAACAAAATTCTAGCAAATCAAATGCAACAATGCATTGAAAAGATTATTCATCATGACCAAGTGGAGTTCATCCCAGGGGAACAAGGATGGTTCAACATTCGCAAATCCATCAATGTGATACATCACCCAAACAAAATAAAGGACAAAAATTATATAATTATATCAATTGATGCAGAAAAAACATTTGACAAGGCAAAACATCCATTTATGATTAAAACACTTAATAAAATAGGTACAGAAGGAAAATACCTTAACATTAAAAAGGCAATATATGACGAACCCTCAGCTAATCTCATAATTAACGATGAAAAATTGAAGCCCTTTGCTCTACGTTCAGGAACAAGACAGAGCTGTCCCCTATCAGCTCTGTGTTTCAACATAGTGTTGGAAGTCCTCGCCAGAGCTATCAGGGAAGAGAAAGAAATAAAAGGCATCCAAATTGGGAATGAAGAAGTTAAATTGCCACTCTTTGCAGATGATATGATGCTATATATAGAAAACTCTGAAGACTCCACCAAAAAGCTATTAGAAACAATCAACGAATACAGTAAAGTTGCCAGCTACAAAATCAACGTACAAAAGTCCATTGCATTCCTATATACTAACAATGAAATCTCAGAAAAAGAAATGCAAAAAACAATTCCTTTTATAGTGCAGCAAAAAGAATAAAATACCTAGGAATAAACTTAACCAAGAATGTGAAAGACCTATATGCTGAAAACTGTGAGACATTTTTAAAATAAATTGAAGAAGACACAAAGAAATGAAAAGACATTCCATGCTCATGGATTAGAAGAATCAACATAGTTAAAATGGCCATTTTACCCAAAGCAATATACAGATTTAATGCAATCTCCATCAAAATCCCCACGGCGTTTTTTAAAGAAATAGAAGAAAAAATCATAAGATTTGTTCGGAATCACAAAAGACCCTGAATAGCCAAAGCAATCTTAAGTAAAAAGAACAATACTGGAGGTATCACACTCCCTGACCTTAGCTTGTACTACAGGGCAACAATAATCAAAACAGCATGGTATTGGCAGAAAAACAGACATATAGACCAACTGAAAAGAATTGAGAACCCAGAAATAAAACCACATAAATATGGACAGATAATTTTTGACAAAGAATCAAAAAACATACAATGGAGCAAAGACAGCCTCTTCAATAAATGGTGCTGGGAGAATTGGAAAGCCACATGCAAAAGAATAAAACTGGACTGTTACCTGTCACCATGTACCAAAATTAATTAAAAATGGATCAAAGACTTAAACATAAGACCTGAAACAATAAACTGCATAGAAGAAAACATAGGTACTAAACTTATGGACCTTAGGTTCAAATAGCATTTCATGAATTTGACTCCGAAGGCAAGGGAAGTAAAAGCTAAAATAAATCAATGGGACTATATGAAACTTAAAAGCTTTTGCACAGCAAAAGAAACCATCGACAAAACAAAGCGGCAACCAACTGAATGGGAAAAGATTTTTGCAAACAGTGTCTCCGATAAGGGGCTAATATCCAAAATATACAAGGAATTCATGCAATTCAACAACGAAAAAACCAACAACCCAATTGAAAAATGGGCAGAGGACCTGAAGAGTCATTTCTCCAAAGAGGACATACAAATGGCCAATAGACATATGAAAAAAATGCTCAACATCACTAATCATCAGAGAAATGCAAATCAAAACCACAATGAGATATCACCTCACCCCAGTCAGAATGGCTACCATCAACAAGACAAATAGTAACAAGTGTTGGAGAGGCTGTGGAGAAAAAGGAACCCTCATACACTGTTGGTGGGAATGCAGACTGGTGCAGCCGCTATGGAAGGCAGTGTGGATGTTCCTTAAGAAATTAAAAATAGAATTACCGTATGACCCCGCAATCCCACTCCTAGGTACCTACCCAAAAAATCTGAAAACATTTATCTATAAAGACACGTGTGCTCCAATGTTCATTGCAGCTTTATTTACGGTGGCCAAGACATGGAAACAACCAAAATGTCCTTTGATAGATGAAGGGATAAAGAAGTTGTGAGATATATATATATATATATTATATATATAATGGAATACTATTTGGCGGTAAGAAAAGATGAAATAGGACCATTTGTGACAACTTGGATGGATCTTGAGATTACAATGCTAAGCGAAATAAGTCAGACAGAAAAAGCAGAGAACCATATGATTTCACTGATATGTGGTATGTAAACCAAAAACAACAAATGAACAAGACAAACAAATGAGAAACAAAAACTCATAGACACAGACAATAGTTTAGTGGTTACAAGAGGGGGAGGAGGTGGTAGATGAGGGTAAAGGGGATCAAATATATGGTGATGGAAAGAGAACTGACTCTGGGTGGTGAACACACAATGAGATTTATAGATGATGTAATACAGAATTGTACACCTGAAATCTATGTCATTTTACTAACAATTGTCACCCCAATAAGCTTTAATAAAAAAAAAAGAAAAGAAAGAAAAGCTGCCCTTGCCAATGGTTTGCAGGGGTTCGTAATGGCCACGGCGGGGCTCCTGGTCAACAGGGATGTCTGCAAAGTCATGCAATATGGTGACCTACTAACTATACTCACTGATGATAGTAACTATGCTCACCAACTGTGCTAACAAACAGTAAGTATGCTAACTATGCTGACTAAACATACTATTAACAACTCTAGCAACAATATTGCTAACTGTGCTAACAAATGATAACTATGCTAATTACACTGACTAAATATACTAACTACACTAACAATACTAAAATATTTAAAGAAAAATTGAAAAAAAATAATGAGAAAACAAAAAATTGAGAAATTTAAAATAAAAGAATGAGGGTGAAAACAACAAAAGAAAAATGGGAAAAGAGAACAGAGAAAAATAAGAAAAAGGAACATAATAATTAAAAAATGAGACAAAGAAAACAAGAGTGAAGGGAATAATAAAACAGGGTGCTGAGGGAAAAAAGGAGAAAACAAGCTAAGCGGTCCAAGTCCAACAGGTCACCACAGATCAGCTTCCTCGGCTATTAACGGACAAAAAGCTCAGCCCAACCAGGGCCTTATATGGCAGTTTTTGGTAATTCCATCATACTGATGCTTTATGCGCTCAGATTCAGAAACTGACCAAATATGTCTAAAGATAAACTACAGTAGTCTTCTCAGTTTTTGGTTTCAGGACCCCTTTAGTCTGAAAAAAAGGGGGACCCCCAAAGAGCTTTTTGTTTATGTGGGATATTAAAGATTGATATTTACTTTATTAGAATTTAAAGTCTGTAGGATGCTTTAAAAAAAAAAAAAAAGACCTGTATTAGAATGTTTTTCCAGGGGTGGGTAGTGTTGCGTTTTGAAAAGCCCCGAGGATATGATACGTTTCCACTCCCTCAGCCAAGAAATGGTGCTGCCCTTTGAGAAACCCTGCTTGGGTGTATAATAAACTAAATTTTATGTAAAATGTTTATTTAAAAGATATCTACAAGCAATTGTTCTTTAAAACCACCTTGCGCTTATTTAAACCATAGGATAACTGAGTAGTTCCCTCAGAAAATACTTGCAAGCGTGTATTCATTTTGGGTACCTTAAGCTTTTTTAAAAAAATAAATGGTAAGAAAAAAAAATGTTTAAATTTTTTTTGAAAGGCATAGCCAAGTATCATCTTTTTGATTCCTGTTTGGATTAAAAAATAAGCCTCCATTGATATTTACCTATCATACTCATCAGTGGTCTAACAACACTGATTTTGTTACTATTATCATAATTAGTATTGCAATAATATGTATTTGAAGTTTTTCTAATGTCATGTACTGAGCAGCCCCAACTGACAAGGACAAGTTCAAGCATTTCTCACCAATTAATATATTGCCAAGTGTTGGCAACCATTGGGGATTTCTATGCAACAAACATTACTGCAAGCCTACTATGTCAGAGTTTTTAGTATATCAGAGACACAAACACTTTCTTACCACCATTCAAATTTACTCCTGAAAAATTTGCAGGAGAGCACAAATCTATTTCTGATATTCTTAAGATTCCAGAAAATCAGATCAGGCTCCTCTGCATAGTGGCCTAGCTAGATGCCTAACAATTGGCAGTAATGAAGGAAGAGAGAGGCAACATGACTGAAAGTAAAAAAGAAAACAATACAAAGTCTTAGTGAATCCTGATGTCACTCAACACATTTTTTATATGTATGTATCCGCCTATCTATTTATCTGTCTATCAGGTTACATTTAAGTGTTCCAAAGTAAAGAGAAGACTTTTTCCATTTTTCTCCCATTTTTTTAAACTAAGGATGTTCTAAAGAAATGTTTTTATCCATTGCAGTACTAAATGTGGAAAGACTATCTCCTTCGATGATGAACAATTGCAGATTTCCTCACATCTATCTGGTTCAAGGGTCAGTCCTATATTACTGTATAATGCTTCTGTAAGACGTTAACATTAGGGAAGGCATATGGCATCTCTGTAATTTACTTTGGCACCCCTTTTTTTAAGTCCAAGACTATTTCAAAATAAATCGTTAAAAATAAGAAACAATCATAAAAATAAAATGTAATCAACATTTCTGAATTTTTTTCAGTTAGCAAACACCTTTATGTGTTATCTCCTTTGCATCTCTGGTCATTGCTATGAGTTATGTGTTTATCATGTCCACCTTATAAATGAAGAAATGAAGACCTAGATAAGACCTCGCTAAAGTCACTCAGCTAGGAATTGGCAGAGCTGGGATCAAAACCAGATCCTGTCATTCCAGTACCATAGTTCTATGCCCCACGCTGTGCTCCAAGCATGAGAGTTGAGGGCCCCTGGAAGAGAGAAGATAGAGGTAGATGTGGACAAGGAAATAGGAAACGAAAGTGAGAAGGCAGCTTCTCCACAGTGTTGCTTTAGGACAGGCTCTGAGGAGAGCTGCCAACCCTACATGTCTGATAAGACAAAACCTGCCAAGAGTGAAAATCCATCCCGCTGAGGAGTTTCAAAAATAATTTCAAGCTGGAAATTGCATTTTATCTTTTCATCCCCTTAAGTGCAAAATTGAACTCCCCACCTAGCAGGAAAAAAAAAATAAAATGATTCCAGCATCACAATTCAGTGCACTGTGAGTCACAAGTCCCTGTGTATCCATGCTGAAAATGGTCAATTAAATTGGCACGTCTTAGCAAATAAGACAGGAGAACTGCACATCTATCAGGCATTGGGGCCCATTTTCATCATTCATTATTACTGAAGAAGAAATAGATTTGTGTTCATCTGCAAACAGTGAATAATACTAATTACTTGGAAAGATATCCAGAGAGCGGGAGACTCTTTATCACTGGTTTCCTGGGAAATAGTATTTTCTAAATATAAGGCCAGGAAGACAAAGATAATGGTTGCTAATAAGTTTTCTAAGCACTGTTTCTGCCCAGAGAGCCACAAATATAATCAGAAAAAGGCAGTAAATTACATTAAAATAGAGTGTTGGCTTTGGATCAGTCAAACCCAGGGTTAAGCCCTTTCTCTCCAGTTCTGAGCTGCATAACCTTTGGCAAGTTATTTCTCCTCCCCGAGCTTTGTCTCACTTTGAGCTTTGATTTACACACTTCCTAGTTTGTATTGTGAGGATCAAACAGAATAGCCTATGTAATCAATAGTGATTTGAACTTATTATGTGCTCAGTCAGTTATATTTACTATAATCAAACTCATCATGATTTGGTAGGAAAAGAGAGACCTTGATTAGGGCAAACAGACCCAGCTGTTCAAATAAGAGACATTCTTTCTGATCAGAAACAGCCTAAAGGAGAAGCTAGTGGTCAGAAGTGAGCAGGAGTTAGTTGACACCTAGGTTCCCAGTGTTCGCCTTCTACTAGCGCCAGAAGGTAAGACTTGGGGAGCCAAGGTGGGGGTGGAGCCGGGGTGAGAGGAGCCTCTGACTCACAGTCGGCCAAGTGCCAGCTCCAGGAGAGAATGTTGACAGAGTAAACTAGTCAAGGAGACAGGCCAGAGGATACCGTTTCTCTCCTGGGGCCTGCCAGAAAAATGTCCCAGAATCCTGGCAGGCTGAGGACGCAGAATGCCTAGAAGGAGCCTGTTGCCAAGGATGTGAAAACTAGAAGCAAAACAAAAAGGCAGCCTGGGGATGGGCTGTGGGGAGTGGAGAAGACGCTTCTTTTAACCTCATCCATCCACAAGCAGTGCAAGCGGAGGAGGTTACTGAGGACTAGAGGTTATTAGAAAAACACCTCTCTTGCTGCCATGAAGTCCATTAAGCTATCACTGGGATTATAAAACACCTATGTGACCAGCCAGGGTTAGGTGTGTGGGAGTAGGGGGAGGGGCCCGTTCTCTATTGACATTAAGTTAGCTCCCTGAAAGGCTGGACTTAGCAGCCTGGCTCATTCCAAAAATGATTTCCCTTAGTTATGGTCTAATATTAGTCTCAAGACTCTTATTGAGTGTCTAAGAAATAGCCCCAGAAATTCAGTTTCCTATACTGTTCATTATGCCACTTGATAGTTATAAAACAAAAACAAATTCCTTTTAGAGTTGGCAAATTCCTTTTAGAGTTGATAGATGCAGTAGAAAGGCCATAGATTTTTTTTATTAAAGAGACTTGGATTGGAATTCTGGCTTTTCCATACACTAATGGCACTCTGACAAATGATATAACTTTATTTCTGACATGGAGATAGTAACATCTTCCTAGAGGGCTGCTATAGGAATTACGGGTGCTATTTATTGGATGTTTACAATGTGCCAGGCACCCTGCTGGAGCTTTACATGCATCTCTGAATTCTCACAGCAAACTTATGAGTCAGGGATGATCATCCTACTCGGTTCACAGATAAGGGATCACCTGCCTTCAGATAGTAGCTAAATGACCTGCAGTCCCCCAGCTAGTGGGAGGCAAAGGGGATGCATGTGAAAGCTCTTGGACATTATTTGAGTGGATGCTGAACAAACGTCAGGTGCCTTGTACTGCTTCTCTGAAAGACCTGAAATGTTCCCTTTTTAATAATAGAAAGATTGAGTTCTAGCCTATTGTGCTTTTCTCACCTTGGCTCATGAGCAATTCAATTTAATGTTCAAAAACAATAACTGTGTTTCATATTTTATTCCTCCACTTGTTCATGGTTTTGAATTTCCTATTTTAGAAGCTCTGTTATCGACATCTTACGTTCTTTTGGAAACAGCTAGCTTGCAAATCCAGGGTCTCTAGGTTGACTATAGTCTTGGTTATAAAATAGGTTATTTTCTTTTTGATTCAAACAAATTAGAATGTTTGAATCCAAATAAGGATTGCCCTCCAGAGGCTAGAGGTATAAGTCAATGATAAATAATTCAAAACACTCAAACTCTTCTTTGGGAACTGCCTGTAACATCCATGGCATAACCTTTCCATCCTGAAAATAACAACAAATTCACATTGAGGATCAGGGTTTTAATTTTTAGAAACAGATAAAAGTCATTCAGAATTAAACTTGTTGCCCAAGGAGAGGTTCAACTGGAAAATGTAGGCTTTGGTCCAAAGTCAGATGACTATTGAGACTGATTAGCTTTCTCATGGAGCTTATGAATTGGCCGTAAAAACGTTGTCAAATCCTAACCAGTAGATACTTCAGAGGAATTTGACTGGAAAACCACTGAAAAGAGGATGGTCACCTTTGAAGGAAGGGACTGCCTTTCTGGCAGGAATGACAACATGGAGGTAGGAGGGTCATAGAGAGGGAGACCAAGAAGTCTCATATGGCAGCCGAGCGAATAAGGGCTCAGTGTAGCCAGAGAGCATCTGAAGTAGGCTTCTCAGAGGCAGAGGAGCAGGGGGAGGATAAAGCTAAAAGTCACAGGACTCTGGCTTCCTTGTTTAGTGCAGATCAGATTGCTGTGGAAAGAAACATCAGGAACTCCTGTTTAAAGGGCCACACTTGGGAGAAAAGGGAAGAAAGCTAACACAGTAATGTCAAATGCAAATACTAGGAGGAGAAATCTCAGGCTAACGCTGGATAGTCGGTACCTGAACTAAGTGTCACAGCATCTTCATGTATCAAGATTCTGAGACACTCAGTTTATCATGCCCAGATCTAGTAGGAATTTTCATTGTTCAGAGAACTTTTATATTCTTATTTCAGTGAATCTTCATAGCATCCTTGTGAGGTGAGTGGGCGAGGTTATGTTATGAAATCTATTTGATAGTAAGAAGGCCAGGACTCAGATAAATTACTTAACTAATTGCTCGGAGTCACTCCACTTATTAGTGACTAAACCATGACTAGAATATTGATCTGCTATCCTCAACTTCTGAATTTAATTATTTCTATTCTCTTTATCAATGAACACATATCAACTCTGAACTATTTTCTACAAAGACATGATTACAGGGACCTTAGCAGTCTTTACTAACATCTCAGAAATAATATTTAAAAATAGCTTCAAAACTTTCAAAAGCTTCTATGTCAACTTGTGTCTAAAAACCTAAGAAGACAGGTACATCTTGTTATGTTTCACACACGTTGAATTGCCTGTCACCTTCTCCTCTTGAATGAAGCAAAAAGAGTACCCATAATATGCCTGGTGATTGTAAGCTGTGCCTCCTTTTGACAAATATGATCTTCAGTAAACAGTCAGCTATTCTTCCTAAAACATCCATGATGGCAAAGACTCCTTGAGTCATATTTGTCAGCAGTCCAACCTTGCTTATTACCTGCAAGACAGATGCAGGGCAGCAGACGACTGTCAAGCTTCTCTGACTCACCTTACCGCTTACCTCTCAGCAGTCCAGACAGGAGACCAGAGATATTTGAGCTTCAGCAGCTTGAAACGCAAACCAAGTCATTCACTCCTAAATCTGAGTTTGATGAAAATCCCTAAAGAAAGGCTAAAGTGTATACTCCTCATGGATGGAATCTCGTGTTGACTTCTTTGCCCTCGGCATAGGTGTGATATCTACAATATAGGTGGTACGTAAGAAGAACTTGAAGTGGATGAAGGAGAAAGATGAAAGGAAGGAAGAGAAGGAGGGAAGAAGAGAAGAAAGAAGGGAGAGGGAGAGGAAAGGAAAGAAAAGAAGGAAGGAAAGTAGAGAAGGGAGTAGGAGGGAGTCAGGAGGGAAACCCGCATCCTTCACCCCACTGGTTTGACCAAGTGCAGCTAAGTCAGGTCCCCAGTCCGTTCCCAGACTTTTTGGCAAGGCAGAGAAGTAAGATCCCTCAACGGTACATAAGCTCCAGCCTGCTCTCCTGTTTTCAGCCCTCATTGATTTTAATAAAGAACAGTTATAAAAATATGTGGTTTGTGTTCGTAAAAACTGCCAAGGAACAGAGAAAAATGAAGACGAGGAGTTGATTTTACCCAGAGGCATTTTCACCAGTAATTATTGGCTTGCTTTCTCTCTATGAGCCACCTCAGGAAATTTCATTTGGATTAAACAGAGATACAAAAAAAAAAGACTCGTACTAGGCCTTGTGGAGTCTGATTATCAGTTGAACTCTGTCTTCTGGGCCATATGTTTACTAAGGAGATGGCAGAGGTCATAATCCTCCCAGGAATAAGCACATCTTCTCTGTAACTTCTGCCAGTCTGCCCCACGACTATCCTGACATGGACATCTGTAGCCAGCTACCTCCCAGAAGGGATCTTCCATGCTGTGGCTTATGTAGGTTTTGCCCCATCCATTCATTCTGCAAGTATTTCTTGATTGTCTCCCAGGTGTCAGGCACTATGCATTATTTCCCATCCCTTTCTGCCCAACAGTACCATGGAAGAAAGCAGGAGTTTGTGTCTGAGGGTGATGCCTCCCAATGGCCTTTTGCACATTTTGAACCTCCTGGATTTCTTCTCAGGCACCTCTGGAAGGCAGGGCAACCCTTGAACCCACAGGAAGCAGAACCTGCAGTGGCTTCTAATTTACTAACACACAGAGTTTAGACTTTTGTGCCTGGCTTTCAAGACTTGCATTAGCAGCTGCACTGGGCCAGCCTCTCCCTATCACAAAAGTTGGCCGAACTCCTCCCACCGTCTGTACCTCCTTTCATGTCAGGGGCGCTGCCAGCTCTGATGGTGCCTTGTACAAATTAGGAAGAAGACACTTCCGTTCTATTTGTAGAAGACTGTTCAAAATGCACTAATTTTGTTAGAACAAGACACATTACTCTTACCTTCCAGAAAAGTGTCATAATAATATACAAATTGTTCTATCTACAACATTAATGTGCTACTTTAGCTCCGGCATCTTTGTGCATGCGTGACTATGTGCAGTGGTGTTATGTGTTGTCTCTCACTTGAGTGGTGCCATTTCTTGCTCCTATACAATTTGCCTGATTCACCTCTTAGGCCCTTCACAAACTATCTCCCTTAAAACTCATTCATACATTCTGCAATTATTATTTGAGTACTTACTATGCAGTAGGCTCTCCTCTAGGCACTGGGTATGCAGCAGTGCACAAGATGGGTGAGAGATCACTGCTCTCAAAGAGACAGGCTACACCTAGGTAAACAAATAAATATAGAAATAGCAAGGGGAATGAAGAAAATAAAAGAGTAATGGGCTAGCAGGCAATAGGGGGACTTCTTAAGAAAGGGTGGTTAGGGAGGGTCACTCTGAAGAGCTGACATTTGAATGATGAGATGTCAGCCATGCAAGGATCTTGGAACCAACATTGCCGTTAGAAGGGACATCAAGGACAAAGGCTGAGGGGCAGGGCTGTGTTTAGCATGTGCAGGTGCCAGGAAGGGTGATCACCACGGGGAGTGGGGTCAGTGGGAGGAAAGAAAGTCAAAGAAGTAGGCAGGGCCTAGAGCATGTGAGGTTTTTACAGTAATGTTAAGGAGTTTGGATTTCATTCTATTACTTTAAACAAACTTTAAAACAAGTAAGTCACATGATCTGATTTAACTTTTTAAGAAATCCCTCTGTCTTCTCTGAAGAAAAATGAATGGAACAGGAGAACCAGCTGGGTAGGGTCTAGTTAGTGTTTAAGGGCTCCTTCCAATTCTGACATTCCATGATTCTGCCTCACCAACAGTCCCCACCATGATGTGGTTCTGTGTTCCTAGTTGCAAACACCAGGTTCTATTTTAAGCAGAAAAGAGATTAATTCGAGATTTTAGGGATTAATTGACAGAATGTAGGAAGAGGCTGGAGAAACAGCCTTGAGACCAAGCTTCCAGGAGGACTGTCCAAACCTTGTGGCAGGAACAGCTTGAGAGACACACTGCAGCAGCTGCTCTGCTGAGCTCCAAATGCTGGGACTCAACTTGTCTACCGTCTCAGGCAGTGAGGTCACTCCTGTGTGAAGCCGCCATGGGGACGTTGCCACCCTTACTGCTTCCACTTCATTACCAGGAGTCCAGTGACTGAAGTGGGGGGTGGGCTCCGACAGCACCTAAGCTGGAGCAGGCAGCTTTTTCCCAAGATTTCGAAAGTCCTGGGGCCAGGGGTGGGAGATCTAGCCAAAGCCAGTATCAGAAAGTAGGAGTGAAAATACCACGAAGATCAAGGCTGGATGCCAACACCAAAAGAATCAGAGGCATGAAACAAGTCTGGGGTCAAAACCCTAAGTGACTGGGCTGAGAAGAGGAGAGCAAATTGACAGAAGGCTAGGAACTTGAGAAAATCTGCTTCTCCAAGAGAAATAGCATATTCATTTACATAATAATTTGATTAATGTCTGTCTCCCCTGTTAGAATACAGGGTCCATAAAATCAAGGGCTATGCTGCATTCATTTGCACACCATAAAATAGCTTTAGGATGTAATACTACGAGGTTGGACAATTAAGTTCACAAACTCATCCTAGAAAAAGTGCTACATACCTCATTGCTGAATATCACTACGGTCACTTTCAAAGTACTCCCCTTGGAAAGCTTCGCACCGATGCCACTACCTAGTCCACCCTTAAAAACAATTTTGGAATTATTTTTCTGTAGTGGACATTAGAGCTGTCGTCATATTACCCTTGATATCCTGAATGTCATCAAAATGTCTTCCTTTCAATATTTCCTTTATCTTCGGGTAAAGAAAGACGTCATCAGGGGTCAGATCAGGTGAGTAGGGAGGGTGTTCCAATACAGTTATTAGTTTACTGGCTAAAAACTCCCTTACAGATAGTGCCACGTGAGCTGGTGCATTGTCGTGATGCAAGAGCATAAATTTTTGGCGAAAAGTTCAGGTCATCTAACTTTTACACACAGCTTTTTCATTACTTCCAAATAGTAAACTTGGTTACCTGTTTGTCCAGTTGATACAAATTCATAATGAATAATCTCTCTGATATCAAAAAAGGTTAGCAACATTGTTGCAACATTGTTGCAACAAGTTCGCGAATTTAATTGTCCGACTTTGATATACTGTTGGTGTTTATTCAGAGTCAATGTCAAAAAACAGCTATATAAAGAGAGTTTCTGTTATTTCTCCAGCAGTGCTGCTGAAAAGCATCATCAGTGAATTTCTTCAATATAAGAAGTTACCTGACAAATCCTCTTAAAATGTAGTGCCAGTTGATGTTTTGTTCCTTATTCTGTGCTGTTTTCAGAGGTGTATTTGCTTGTGAAAATTTGTTGCATTGTACACCTATGTTGGGGCCCATGAGTCACAGAATACACAATGTTAGAGATACTGTGGTGCATAGGGTACTGTGGGAGACACTGGCACACCCAGTAGGAGAATCCCACAGCCCTAGAGTTCTGAAGCAAGGCCATCCTTCAGGGAGCTAGCAGATTCTGCCAGGCTACAGGGCCCTGCTGTATTTGGAGCTACTCATCATGTTCTGGGTATTAGGAGATCCACCATGTCATAAGGTTGAGCAGACACAGTGGTAATACATCACACACTGGAAACGGTAAACTCAGGACTGGGCCTGGGCAGATCCAAGGAGCACAAGTATCATTTGCAAGCACCCTCACATTTCCATGTTTCCTACCCCTGTGCAACTCACACCTATATCACACCCATGGTTCCCTATGGCCCACTGACCAAGGAGGAAAAATATTTGGCTCATTCGCACAAGAGTGAGATTATGTTGGTACTAGTCAAAAGAGGACTGCTGCTGCATTTTGCCTGTGCTCACAGATGACTCTAGTGGCAGCAGTAAAGGGAAATCCCATCAAAGAATTGAAGCTGCAAGCAGTGAAGTTGGTCATTTACTTTGTATGGAGGGAGAAGGGGCCTGAGGTTGGGGTATACGTGGTAAATGACTACTTGGTTGATTAGAGTCTGGAAGGAACAGGATTGAAAGATGAGAGACAAGGAGGTCTGGGGCAGAGGCATGTGAATGGAATAAAGAAGTAAGCTCAAAGCATGTAACTCTTTGTTGCCTCATGTTAATGCCCACCAGAGAGGAGGCACTCAACAAGCAGGAGGACAGGATGTCTCATCCGGTGGATGTCAGCCACCCCAGTGCTTGCAAAATGGGCATTCATGGATGGAGGCTATGCCTAACAGTGCAGACTCCCTCTTACCAAGGCTGATCTAGCTACTACCACAGCTAAGCGTCCAAACTGCCAGCAGCAGCAGACACTACACTGAACCCTCAACATGCATCATCACCTGAGGAAACTAGCCACTTGAGTCAGGTTGATTATATCATAGCCCTTTTATGGAACTAATCATACTATTCTAGGTATGGTTTCACACTGCCAGCCCTCAGGACCTGTGCCAGGACCGCACCTGAGGCTTAAAGGATGCTGGATTTACCAGCATGGGATCTTTCACAACATTACTTTAGATTAAGTGACCAAATTCTTAACAAAGAAGGCATAGTAATGGACACATGGTCACAGAATGCTCTGGTTTTACCATGAAACTTATCACTTGGATTCAGCTGAGCTAGAATGATCAAATGGCCTATTAAAGGCTTAGCTAAGACACTGGCTTTCGGATTACTCCCCACAATATTTGGGTGCTATCCTCCAAGATGCAGTATACGTATTGAACCACAAGTTGATATGTGGTACTGGGTACCCAATAGCTGGAATGCACACTGCACATATCACAGAGTCAAGAGTTCAATATACGATTGGCCCCTTTCAATGTTATTCCCAGAGACCCACTTATGGAATTTTTCTTCCCATCCCCGCATCATTCTGCCAAATTAAATGTCCTGGTTATTGGGAAGGTGTGAAAGGACACTTCCACTAAAAGATGTTTAAAGATCACAAGTTATGACTCCCATCTTCTCTCTTTGGGTTCCTCATACTGGTGGAACAACAGGCAAACAAAGGAGTATTGGCGAGGATAGCCAGCCCTTATTACCTTTAGAAGCAGTGTTCTGCTACACAGTGGGGACAGGGAACTCACGAGATTCTTTATGGTGAATCTGCCCAGTGATAATGGTAAGTGGATAACTGTAGCATCCAAAACCCAAAATGGTAAGGCAACTTAAGGACTTAGACATCTTGGGGATAAGGTCCGAGTCACACCATCTAGCAACCAAACTCCACCAGATGAACTATGGCTAAGGGTAAAGATGGGCATGGGAGGAAACACTGTAATACAGCATTGGAACCTGTTGCAGTGGCAGACACTACATCGTATTCCACTCACCTATATTGCATTTCTTAGAGGTTGTGGCTAACCAGCAATGGATTGGGCTTCATGGAAAGCACCAGAGATCTGAATGGTGTAAAATATGGGCTTTTATCAGTTGCCTTTGGTTCACTATCTTAACCTGCTCTTGGCCTTACCTTTAATTCTAGACATAGATGTGACAGTCAGTTTCTTGCAGGCTTTGACCCACTTTGTACTGACAATGCCTTCCTGCAAATGCATACCATGGGCTCACTGGGATGCCTGAGGAAACACTACAAGATTTATTCATGCACAACCCAGAAACAGAGAGGAGTTAACATTCCAAGAGGCAACACTCAACAAATGGGGAGTAGTAGCTACAGGATAAATTGTTCTCCATTTTGTCTTCCAGGTAGATTGTTTTGAGACATACTGTATATCATCCTTAGAAGATCCCAGCAGAATCAAGCACCACAGTAATAACTAATTTACTAACATTCTTTTGCATTCACTTCCCACTTCCCCTGTTCACTCTTCCCAGCTACTCACTCCTATTCCCTAGGACTGCATAAAATAAGTCAAAAATAAGCCATCTAAACACAAGCTTAATTTTCAGGACAAACCCAGGCTAAAATGCTCCCACAGCCACATTCTGGACTGGAATTTTGTCTTCTTTATAGTTTTACCAATGGCCACCCAGTTCTTACTCTTTTAATTCCAATACAAATATTCTTTAGCTTCCCCTGGACCTCCTGCCTTGACATGGCTCCACTTTCTTTCCTGTCCAACACAGACTCATAGCCCATCATTTTAATCATTTCATCATCTTTTTCTTTGAAACTCTCACCCCTGGGTACACCCTACAAGCATCTTCATATTGAAAAATATCAGGAAAACACATGTGTTGTTTTGATACCTAGTATCTATACATTTACCTTTCTCCAAATGAGTTCTCCAACTTTCCTCTGGGGAGCGATCCCTTCCACCACTTGGTCCATTATGTTACAGGTCGAACATATGACTAGGGTTAAAGCCAATCAATGCATTTCATTCCCTTTGGCCCAGTGATAAGTTTAGGAATAGACACATGACTTAAACCAATCAGGCCCAATCAGAGTAGATTCCAGGGTTTTAGTCTGAGTGACCAGGAAGAGGGCAGAGTTGCTGCTGGAATCACTATTGTCTATTTCAGAATGGAGCCAACCCAGAGGAAGCAGAGCTACAAAAATCAGATTGTAGTGACATCATTTGAGCCCCTGTACCAAATTTTATTGCAAACATCCTGTCACTTGCATTTTTCAGTTCTTTAGCTGATGCATCCCCTGTTTAAGCCAGATTGGATTGGATTTTCTGTCATTTGCAAAGGGAGTCCTAATTAATTCTCCATTTTTCTGAATCTCACCATTTTACTTCTCTGCTTCCAGTACAGTTAATGAATATCTTGCTCTAAATTCATAGTCCCCAGGGGTCTCTTCAATACCACCTCAGAACCATTCTTCATAACATAGTCACTTTTCTCCCCTCTTCTATAAGTGGTGGCTTCCAACTTTGACTACTCATTCAAGCATCCCATTCTCCCCTCTTTATATTGAACAAATGACTTGCCTGCTGACTCATTAACCAAATCAAAGTCATTTTACTTTTTCCAACCCTTCCACTTATAAGGGTTACCAGAGACTAGTAACAGTTGTAGTGTTACTCTATAAATGTTATTCAAAGAAGACTTGCTTCTCTCTTGTATCTTGGAAGCTCTATGAACTTTATTTTATAACCCAAGACCTAGAATAGCATCTGGTATGTTGTGAATGCTCAGTAAGTGTTTTTTGATTGAATGAATGATTCTTTTTTTATTTTACCATTTTAATTTTTAAAAAATTTTCCTATTGCAGTTGACCTTCAATATTATTTTATATTAGTTTCAGGTGTATGGCATAGATGTACAGCATCTTTCTTTTATTTAAATGTAACCATCTAGAAATAGATCTATATGTAGATATATGTTATATATGTATATAGTTGTATATATGCACACACATATAAACATATATTTACGTGTTTTTTATTAAACTTCCTCAAATACTTCCACATGTAGATAAGAAATACACATGAAAACATTTATTTTTTTCTTCCCTATCCCCATTGTACACAACGAAATACTGACCACAGAGAGGGTTCCTCTTAATAGAGAGCCTCTCTCTCCATCTTTTGCGTTCTCCTGATGCCTCCTAATGTCTGGCTGAGAGCACATGCTAGAGGCTACCCATGTTTCAAAAGAAAGCTAAATTCCACTGTAAATAATCAACAGTCAAAAATACAATAATGCTTCTAACTTTGGAGAGCATCAAGAAATAAAGCAGCTGCTTAGAGCTGGACAGGATCACAGGATTCCTTTACTCCAACTCCACCGAGAGATGAGGAAACCAGTACTTAGGGAAGTTAGGTGACTTTCCCAAAGTCACCTGGCAGAGCGAGGACTAGAGCTCAAGTTCTACTCCAGGAATTTTTTGTGTGTGACATCATGATCTCCTTCATAATGACCTAATACCCAGTATGGTTCTTATGGACATGAACAATTTGCTAACCCGTCTTCTTAGTCATTTGCCCTCTCAGGCCCCATTGTCAGTCAGAACGTGGAGAACTCAGAAAAATGATGTTTGCTGTACTTGTGTTGATAAAAGTCTTTCATTGTGCTTAATCCAGTTTAGCACATCTGATTACAGTTATTAGGCTATTGAAGGTCGAATGAAGGATAACAATTAGAAGGGCCAGTGATGAGGAACTTAGTTGATTAATGAAGATCATTTCTCCTGCCCCAACTGCCTGTTTTTATGGGCACCCCCAACTCCCAACTGTAAGTGACAAATCAACAAGAAAAGTTTGCTTCAGTCAATGGCCCAATTTATGTATTAAGGTCCAAATAGTCTGGGACACCTTTTTAACTAGAAAGATGAACTGCATCAGCCTATACTTTTTAAAAGCCAGAGAAATATGGGGAATCAAACTGTTTATTTGTTCATAATATAATTTTAAAAATGTTCTTTGGAACTAAAAGCAAGTTTTTAAAAGACTGACCCCGAAAAAGGAGGAAGAACAAGTAATATGCAAATACCATTTGTGATACTAGTTCCAAGTATATAACCTTAGAAACAACTTTCTAGTTTAACGATATTCATTAAGTGCCGACTGCGTGCTAAGGATTATGCTAAGACTAGAAAGGTAACTAAGATGGGACCTCTGCTCTCAATAAGCTCCTACAATAACACCACCCTTTTCATTAAAGTCAATAGCCACTTCCTCTAGTTATCATGTCATATTTCCATTGAAGCCTCAATAATTACTTTTTTTGGGAAATTGTAGCCATCTTTTCTTACCAGGCTAAGGATCTCTTTCCTCTTCGTTCAAATTTACAAAGACTGTATGTACTTGTGCTTGGTATATTATTATCTGTGTCATTCTATTTACTCCCCAAACCTTTCTCCGGCCCTCCACTTGACTCCCCTCTAACCATGACTGCTTTCTCCTAAATCCAACTGTCCTCCCCTGTCAGACTTCACCCTCCTCTTCTCTTTTCTGCTATCGCCATGTATCTATAGCTACTGCGCTCCTAAACGTCTTGGTTTTCGTTTTCCATTCACAACTCCAAGTCTTCCTTTTTGCACAACCAAAGTTTGGAATTACTGCATATTCCACATCTTCCAGACTTCTTTCTCTTGCTTCAAAGTCACCTCCCACAGACAGCTGAAGGGAGAAATTGTTTACCACCTGAATCAGAGCTACCTGGCTCTTTCCCTTACCAAGCTACAATTAATTTAAAAAACAAATACTGTCAAACAAAACCAGACTACCTGTGGGGCAGGATTCAGCCAAGGGGGAGCTCCCGTTCATCAATCCTCCCTAAAATCAGGCACACAACTCAGGGGACATGGTTTCTCCTTTCCTCTGTTGTATCATCTGTGTTTCCCCATTCCACACCTACCTGAGGCTACAATGAAATTGAAGCAATAAAACAGAATTTCTTAGGATATGCCCACACCCAATCTTGAAGAAAACCAAGGCCCTTGAAATTCTTCCCACCAAGTTCAGAGAAGACACAAGCTGGTGTTTCAGCTGGCACACGCCTGCTCCTTCCCTTCCTCACTCTTCTCTCTGCCCTGGACCACAGTGATGATAATTTCTATTGCTGCCAATGATAATGGAGAAGCTGTGGTGATGGCTTCTGCCAGCCCTCTCAAGGCCTCTGCTATGGCTGTCAACTGTTCAGGGCTGCTCTTTGTGCCAAAGGCCCTAGGCACTGGTGCTCTGTCCTTGACCATGGAAGATGGTGTTGCTGATGGCAGCAGAGAGAGCTGGGTCTCATCCATGTCCCCACTGCGTCTGCTAACTGTCCCCTCCCCCCAACATGCTCACACCACTTCAGGGAAACTAATGTCAGCAACATGAATGCTGTCTCCTCTTTCTGCTGACACTGTTCTGATGACACCTTGGGCTCTCAGTAGTCCATGGAGATTTTAGCAAACCAATTGTTTTAGTTTTTATTGATTGCAGTTCCCTAAAACTAGGGCTCAGATATGAACCCGTTTTTGGGTCATTGGACTGCTGAGTGTTAAACACTTGAATTTAGAACCCCACTTCCCCTCTGCACTTACCCAGCATGTCCCTTAGCCAAACCCTTGCTGCTCAGTTCTCCTTTTCCTTACAGCGAGTTCCACCTCTCAGGTAAACAGAACTTTGGCAGGCCTGTCCTGCCAGTCCTCCAGCATGTCTCAATGAAATATAAAAATCCACTGAAAAGTGCAGTAGAAAACCTAGATATGAATGAATGACCAAAAATCAGAACATCAGTGCAGAAAAAGAAATGCGCTGATGATACTTTTCAGATGCATATGACCTAACAAGGTGATTTTCAACCTATGAGCTGCTACAGAAGAAAATAAATTAGAAAAGTCACTAATGAGAATCCTGTTTATTTTTCCAGCCAATTGTGTCTTCTGAATGAGAGCTTTATCCCTTAATTATAGCTCCTGGTGACTGACAATTTATATTGCACAATTTCTTAGAATTTACTCTAGTGATTGTAAACAGTCATATTTTCACCGAATCAAAGCTCTCAGTGTTGTTTAGGAGCTTAAAGTTAATGACTGAGCTTTATAACACACCACAAACTCAAGTATATAGACCTCCTTCCTTATACCCAATCTCTCAGGTAGATATTTGCAGGAGGGACAAACCACCTGTATGATGCACAAATCTTTAAGAGTTTGATGATTCTTCCAAGGTGCTTAGCCACTATGCTCATTCAAAGACTGCATTCACTCCTTCCTAGGAAATTGAATTTCCCCTAAAGTTTTTCTCAAAAACTATATTTCTTTTAGAGCCCTGTTGCTTATGTAAACCATCTTCACTTTTCTTTGGTCAGGCTGTGGTAAAGCAGGAGATGTCTGTTTCTAATTGTTTTCTTATTCTTGGCTTTGAACTTTACACGCTTTCAGCTGATACACTACTTAAATCTCTTCTTTCCCTGGGAGTGTAGCATTGCTAATGCAAACCATGGTCAGCCCCTTGGGTCAGGTTTTATCTGCACAGGAATGTCTTGATCAGAGATTGCCGTTCTTATATCTTGCTTTTGTGACTATGGACATTATTTGATTTTATTCTATTAGATCAAGTTCATGGTAGACTGTCTTCTCTTTCTATGCTACACTGATTTTATTACGCTTTTTATGTGCCAGTGGTTCTCAGCACCACTGCACTTAACCTTTCCTCTGAGAACATCCCTTGAGTAATTTATCATAAAATTGCACACACCGAACTGAGCTTGGCTGTCTTTAGTTCAGCTTTCTCTTGATCACAACTCCTGCCCTTGCAGACATCCAAATCAAGAGGAAAAATGAGAAGGGGAAAAGGGACAAAGCAAGGAATAAAGAGTCTCATATAAATATTGTTTATGAGGAGGAGTTCAGGGTATATTCAGTTTTCCTAAAATATTTTATTTGAATGTATTATGTGTGAGAACTCATTAAGTTTTACATTTCAACCACTTAATGAGTCCTATGTCTTTGAGCAGGCTCTTAATTTCTCTGTGCTTCAGCTTCCTGCAGTGTAAAATCAGAATGATTCTATCTTGCCTATGACTGCAAAGGACTTAGAATCATACAAGATGATTATATGAGATGATTTCACAATGTATAGAATATCACTTGCATAATTCTGTAATTTGATAATATGGTCATTAGAAGGGTAGAAATAACATCTCCAGAAAAAGTAGTCATTTTCTCATTAAATAATTTCCCATTGACTTTCAGAGTTGGCCTTTTGATAAACAGAGCAGAAGTTTGTGGTGAAATTCCAAGAGACTTTGAAAGTACCCAAAAGATGCCTTTACCACCTGCACACTGATGTTTGAAATACAATCAATCCCCAAGGACATACTTGTTAGGGATAGGCTGGCCAAGAGAAACTTTTGAAGGAGAGAAGTTGACATGGATTTAAAGCTATGGTGTAAATTAAAAACTGGCTCTGCAACCTGTGTTAGGAACAGATTTGGATGTTAGGGTGTGGGCAGATCCTTGCTACTTGTACCACTCTTCTAACGGTTATACATCCTGTCTTTCTCCAGGCAGGTTTTCACCACTTGGTCCATTAATTCATTACAAAAAAATGGCAGGAAAGGGTGGTAAAACAGCAATTACCTCCCATGATTACAGTTGACCATTGACCACAGTGAGTGTCCCCACCCCCGTATAGGGGACCACTGGTTGAGTCTATAGATCCACAAGCTGAGCTGTGATGTTTAATACCCTCTTACCAAGATCACTCTGAATCACAGGATGTCAGAAATAGAAGGTCATTTAATAGGCTTTAATCAAGGGCTCAGTAACTCAAATATCCTCAGAAGTTAAATGGGTAACACGAACATGTGAATCAGATGGTATAAAACATTAGGGAGTAATAGGGTCTGTGGCAAAATGAAGAGAAAAAGCATGTGCCCTGTAGTCACCATGTGCTGTCTGTTCCACATTCCCTTTCTCTCCTGCTCCATCTCTCCTTGGGCTGCTGATCTCAAAGCTGTTGAAGGAACCTCACTGTAGCTACAAGGAAGATGACTCTGTGGAAACACCAGTGTCTGTTCCCAGGGTACTACCTCAGTGCCCTCGACACCACTATTCTCCTGGCTACAGAGAAGGAAGAATCACTCTCTGTCCCTACAGTGCCACACGTTGGCACCTGGACCCCAAAGCCACACTGGGTGAGCCCAGAATAGCAGAAGGCCTCTTGTGAAAACAGCCCTGTGGCTTCTTTTCTCTGTGCTCGTCTCTCATACACAACTCTAAGACAAACACACAAACACCATCCATCTCTGTCAGAAAGAGCCGCAGTACAGGCACAGTGCAAACAGTGCCAAGAAACATTTTTCCCCACCCACCCACCACCAAATAAACAAAAGCAAATCTGCAAAGACATTGCTTTAACTAAAACATACACAGGAGTTTACATGAACTAAACGAATCCCAGCTTCTCTGTTTAAAGCCTTGGCATCAAGAAAAATATCAAGTCAGAGCAGTAAGGCAGGACTTAGTTTATAACTGTGCAACTAAGGGCCTATTTAGTTGATTTTCTCAGAGCAAAGAAATAGGCTTCCCCACGAAGTATTGAGTGTAACCTTCAGCAATACAGACAACTTTTCACAGCTTTCATCTAAAATGTTTTAGCTTCTACCCATAGTACCCTCAAAAAATCATGGGGCTGAGACTTCAAGATGAGATGTGTCGGCAAATGATACCATCAAGAAAGTGAAAAGATAATCCACAGAATGGGAGAAAATATTTGTAAATTATACATCCAATATGGGACTTATATCCAGAATATACTAAAAAACTCTTGCAACTCAATGATAAAAACATAGATAACCCAATGTAAAAGTGAACAAAAGATCTGAATAGATATTATTCCAATCAACATATTCAAGTGGCCAATAAGTACATGAAAAGATGCTCAATGTCATTAGCGATCAGGAAAATTCAAATAAGAAACATAGTAAAATACCACTTCATACCCACTAGGATGGCTATAATCAAAAATAGAAATAGTAACAAATATCAGTGAGGATATGGAGAAATCAGAATTGTCAAATGGTGTAGCCACTTTCAAAAAAAGTTTGACATTTCCTCTGGAGTTACCATATTACCCAATAATTCCACTCCTACTAGGTACGTACCTGAGAGAAATGAAACCATGTGCCACACAAAAAATTGTGCATGAATATTCATAGAAGTATTTTCCATAATAGCCAAAAAAGTAGAAAATGACCCAAATGCCTATCAACTAATGAATGGATGAATAAAGTGAGATATATCCATACAATAAAACATTATTCAGCAATAAGAAGGAAGGAGGTATGGATACATACCACAACATGGATGAACCGTGAAAACAGTATGCTAAGTGAAATGAGCCACTCACAAAAGATTACATATTGTACAATTCCATTTATATGAAATATCAGAATAGGCAAATACATAGAGACAGAAAGGTCTGTAGTTGTCTAGTAGGACTTGGGGGAGGTGTGTACAGAGGAAAAATAAGTGACTGCTAATGGGTACAGAATTTCTTTGGGGGGTGATGGTTATAGAACTCTGTGGATATTCTATAAGCCATTGGAATGTGCACTTAAAATGAGTGAATTGTGTGACATGTGAATTATATCTCCAAAAAGCTGCTTAAAATATATTTCTAAAAACCAGAATGTGACATGTGAATAATTAAAAGACACAGAGTGTTTAGTGACATAACCAGTTTGTCTCCTCCCAAATCCCATTTGTAAGTCAATAGTAAAATTGGTATAGATATGGATATGAATATAGATACAAAAGTAAACACGGCTTTTAAAAATTATTATTGTCACTGTTGTTGTTTTAATTGGTTTTGTTATTACCCTCTATTATGAAACAGTTTAAGTCACACAAAGTTGCAGAAATAGTACAGAGAATTCCTATACAGCTTTCTCCCAGCTTCCTCCAAAGACAGTCTCTGATACAGCCACAGTGTGTTACAGACAGACGTTGTTAAACATCTCCTAGTGCTCTTCCTCACATTTGTTTGAATTAAAGTTGATTGGGGTGACAATGGTTAGTAAAGTTACATAGATTTCAGGTGTACAATTCTGTATTACATCATCTTATATCACATTGTGTGTTCACAACCCAAAGTTAGTTCTCCTTCCATCACCATATATTTGATCCCCTTTACCCTCATCTACCACCCTCCTCCCCCCTTACCCTCTGGTAACCACTAAACTATTGTCTGTGTCTATGAGTTTTTGTTTATATGTTTGTCTTGTTCCTTGTGGTTTTCAGTTTTATATCCCACATATCAGTGAAATCATATGGTTCTCCGCTTTTCCTGTCTGACTTATTTATCTCAGTACTATACTCTCAAGATCTCCACACTTCTTTGTGGTTGAGAGTCTCCCATCTGTTTTGTCCCTGCCTTCAAGTTTGCCAAAACAGGACAAAACCTCCTTCACCACCAATACCACACACTGAACACTGTTTGAAATTCCTGAGTTTGTCTCAGATGCCCATAAAAGGTAAGTTTTGTCACTATTTGCCCAGCCTCCCTGGAAATGACCCTCAGGAAAGCAGTCTTGTGGCCAGATAGCACCACAGGCTGCAGAGCACAGCCTCAGGCTGAGGGGTCCAAGTGGGAGAAAGTCTCCTGGGCCCACAACTGACATCTGAGCTGTGCTCACCAGATGTAAGAGGCAGGGAAGAGAGAGCAAGTGTGAATGAGGGTGTGAAAATCTGCACTTGAACATTCATCCCAAGGGCGGAAAGTGAGACATGAGACTGATGAAATGTCAAGTGAGGAAATAGTAAGTTAATAGCAATGGATGGTCCATGGCAGCCAAACCAGAACTTAGGAGCAAGCAGAGACATAACATAACCCTCAAATGGATGAATGCAAATGTGGAAAAAAATAAGAAAAGCATTGGCTCAGTGCCAAGGGTAACATCCAACCATTTCTGACTGCAAAGCAAAATGCATGAAATGCAAGGAAACATTGAGTCACTCAAGTTGATTTGAATAAGAGAAAACAAATTACGAGTGGCTTCCTTAAAGGGAATTTTCAGGGTTCTCTTGCCAAGTTGTCCTGGAGCCCCTGCCCTGCCATCATCTTGTACATGCCTTTAAAGTTCAGCTAAGACTCAGAAAACCTAGTGTAGTGGCTAACTGAGACTTTAAAGTCAAACTGACGTGTCCTATCTATTCTCACTGTATTATCTTGAGCTAGTTACTTTTCTGCTGTGAATCTCAGTTTCCTTATCTAACAAACGGAATACTGGTAATAATAGCACCTACCACACAAAGTGGTTATAAAGACCTATATGAACAAGCATTAAAAGCACACAGAACAGTACTAGCTTAAAAATGTGCCCAGTAAGTAGTGGTTATAATTTAGAAGTGAGCATTACTTTTCAGTGAAGAGCCAAATCCATGCATGGCCTTGGAAGAGCTCAGTTCCTCCAGCTGAGGATGCCCAATATGCTGCACGAGCCCATCCTGATTGTTCTCATACTGTGTCACTGAGGCAAGAGGAGTGGGCGAGGCTTAGCAGCTTTCATCTCGCCACTGGTCTGTCCTATCCATTTCTGGACTATAAAGGGCGGTTTAAGAAGTCTTTAAAGGCATTGCAAGTGTAATTTCAACAACAGCCTAGATGAGGACTGCTGGGGATCAGAAAGAACAAACTTCTTCCCCTTCCCCCACCTCCACCCCCCTTGGAAGTAGCCACTAGGAAAGGGCTAGAACTGTTTAAATAAGATGCTGCAGAGATGATATTTAAAGTGGCCACAGGAGAGAGATTCCTGCAAATCATTCTGAGAAGTGCCGAGATTTCAACTTCAAACCAGAGAATGGAAAGAGCACGAGGCTTGGTCTTTAGTTATGTGGTCCCATATCCCTCTGAGCTATTGCCTCATTTCTATGCTTCCTTACAATAAAAAAACCAACTCCTCAATTCCATTTATGTGAAATATCCAGAAGTGATAAATCCATAGAAGCAAAACTAGATTGATGGGTGCCTGGGGGCTGGGGAAAGTGAGGAATTGGGGAAAACTGTTTAATGGGGACGGGTGTTTATTCTGAGGTGATGGAAATATTTTGGAACTAGCTAGAAATGCTATTTGCACAATATTGCTGATGTACTAAGTGCCAGGTTAATTTTATGTTATATCAATTTCACCTCAATAAGTTATTACAAAAAAAAAAAAAAAAAAAAAAAAACTTCATGGAAAGAGTTTGTCTACTTTCTGCTCTAATTGCTCATCTCTCACTTTCTCTGGACCTCATGCTGATCAGGTTTTTACCTCCATCACTTCACCCAAACTGCTATAATTAAGGTCATCATGACCCTCCATAATACTAAATCCTATAGTAGCCACATGTAGCTGCAAAGGAAGCTTAGAAGTATGGTCTTTAGGCAGCCACATCTCATGTAAAATCAGCCTTTCTATTACTAAAAAAGAAGGGGAAAATGAATAAGGGATAACTAGCAGTCTCTGCTAGTCTCTTTAAGTGTAAACCACTTAAACACTAGAAACAAAATGTATAGCCTTCAAATTGAGAGGGGAAGGTACTGAAGGAAGGCTATTTAAAAGAAAAAAATAGATTACTTCAATAGAAGAAAGAAAAGAAAAATTTTGATAAATAGGAAACAGACAGCAGAAATAATTCAAATATATAATTACAATAAATATGAATGAATAAACACAACCATTAAAGCACAGAAATTCTTTCAAATAATTGGTGCATTTCTTCTGTTATCAAATTTGTGAGTAAAGAGTGGTTCATAATATTCCTTTCTGATCGTTTTATTGTCCATGAAATCAGTAGTGATGCTCTTTTTCATTTTTGATATTAGTAATTGGTGTCTTCTTTTCCTAACCTGACTAGAAGTTTATCAATTTTATTGATTTTTTCAAAAAAGTAGATTTTGGTTTCATTTACTTTACTATTTTCCTGTTTTCCATTTTACCGATGTCTGCTCTGATTTTCATTATTTCTTTTCTTTGGCCTACTTTAAGTTTAGTTTGTTCTTTTTTTCTAGTTTCCTAAAATAGAAATTTAGATTATTGATTTTAGATTTTTCCTTTAAAAAAAAAAAAACTTTACTTATTTATTTATTTATTTATTTAGTTAGTTAGTTAGTTAGTTAGTTTCTTCTTTTCTAACATGTGTATTGAATGTTATAAATTTTCCTCTAAGTACTGCTTTTGCTGCATTCTACAAATTTGGGAAAGTTGTATTTTTATTTCATTCAGAATATTTTCTAATTTCTCTAAAACTTCTTTCTTTGACACATGTCTTATTTAGATGTGTGTTGTTTAGTCTGTAGTATTTTGAGGTTTGCCAGCTATCTGTATGTTATTGATTTATAGGTTAATTTCATCATGGTCTGAGAGCATATTTTGTAAGATTCCTATTCTTTTAAATGTGTTAAGGTGTGTTTTGATGGCTTACATTTTGGTCTAACTTGGTGAATGTTCCATGTGAATTTAAGAATAATATGTATTCTGGTGTTATTAAGTGGAGTAATCTATAAATGTCAACTAGATCCAACTAATCGATGGTGCTATTCATTTCAACTATATCCTTATTGATTTTCTGACTTTCATATCTATCACTTAATGAAAAGGGACTATTGTACATTTGTCTATTTCTCCTTGCAATTCTATCAGTTTGTACCTCAAGTATTGGCATTTTCTTGTTAAGTACATACACATTAAGGATTGTTATATCTTCTTGAAAAATTTATCCCTTTGCCATTATGTAATGCTTTTCTTTATGCGCGATGATTTTCCTTATTCTGGCCTGCTTTAGACAGGAGTTCTTACATTAGACACAAAATCAAAATAAAGTTCTGTACCATTTACAAAATAATCAACTAAAGAAAAATTTACACAGAAAGGTTAAAAACAAAGTTATGGTAAAAAAAAAAAAGAAAGGCAAAACTAACCAAAAATATCTGGTACAGTGATATTAAATATCAAGCAAAATATAATTAACAAAATATAACTTAATCCAGATAAAGAGAGATACCATATAATAATAAACATAATATAAAAATATGTGTGTATATACGTCAACTTAACCTTAAAATACATAAAGCAAAAATTGAACTAATTACAAGGAGAAATTAATAAATCTACAAACAGTGAAAGATTTGATACACTTCTCTAGAAAGAGCAAGCAGACAAAAAAATTGTAAGAATGTATAAATTTGAACAACACAACATAATTAACATATTTAGTCTGATGGATATATATATATATATATATATATATATATATATCTCCCTATATATTACAACTAAAGAATAAGTTTTGATTTTTCAAAAAGACATGAATCAGTTACAAAAACTGGCTATGTATTAGTAATTTTTTTTTTTTTTTCTGAAGGATTATTACACTCTAGAATACAATTTTGAGTTTCCTCTACTCTTGAATAAGACCAGTTAACATCATTCCAGGAGCACAAGTGGAGAGAAAAGTCAAATTCAAACTCCAATGCTGCTCATATAGGTCATTTGAAGGAAACACAGACTCATAAATGAAACCTCACAAAGGAAGTATCAGTCTTTTCTAAAGAATCAATATCATTTAGAACATTTTCTCTGATAGTGCAATTAAACAAGAAACAAATTAAAGATGTTTTTAAGCAAAAACATTTCATTTAAAAAAAAACTCAAATCACACAGCTTTTCTCACCATTCTCAGGAAAGAAGTCTTCACGTCACCTTCATCCATAAGAACAGTCATTTTAACCATTTAAATATCCATTCTTGAGTCATAATCACATACCTCCATATTCTTACCCAGTTGAAAAGTAAGAATGCTTACCCAGCACTTACTCAAAGTGCTTGAGTGCTTTTTCCCTTCTCTAGCTCCAGCCTGCTACTGCCAGGAAATTGCCAGAGGAGAAGGGGATAGCAGACTTTTTTCTACTTCTGCACCTGGGTCTCCTCTGTCTCTGCTTCCCTCCCAGGTTGCCTTTGGGCCTGCAGAGTTGGGAGTTGGCTGGAAGGGGTGAAAGAGAAGGAAAAATAAGGGGCAGGAAGCCTCCTCTTTCTTGCATGGACCTAACTGGGAGATGGTACCCTGGAGCACGGCAGGTGCCTTGCTAACTAATTCTCCCTTAGGGCATTTTGTGGCTTTCTCCGAGACTATCCCAATGGGGCCCTTGGATTGCAACTGCCTAGACAAGGAAACTGAGATTCACAGCAGGTAAGTAACTGCTCAGCCAGACATTATAATTCCTCCTTCCTGGCCATCATTTGGTCCACTTCTATTGGACTTACATGATGCTGGGCACTCCTCTTGAATGGAACTCAAAAGGGCTCAAGGTTTACCCTCTCCCTTATGAGCCAAGCCTAATTCCTAAGAAACACTCACTCATCCTCACTCCATTGAGAGAACTCCCAGTGCAGCCCTTCCTCTCCCTTAGTCTGGTCTAGCCAAGGCTTTCACTCCAGGCCTCAGGCTCCCCAGTTCTAGCAGGCATATTTCAAAGTGCTTGAGTTCTTCTCTTGGGTCACCCTTTCCCTAGTGTAAGAAGTTACAGAGCATCATCTCTCCCTTTTCCACTCCCAGAGATAAGGAGGGTTCAGGGAGATAGAATACATAGCTCTCTGACATTCCTGTCCACCAGGGGTGTCCAAACTTTTTCAACGTTTTTTACCAAGGTCCATATGCGGTAAAATACACAAACAGTCGGGCCACTCACTCGAGGTGAAGTACGTATTGCCTCACCTGGTTTATTTAAGTAAACTAAATATATTTTTGGAATTTGCTGCGGGCCAATTAAAAATGGATTGCAGGCTGCAGTTGGCCCGCGGGCCGCAGTTTGGACACCCCTATACAGACACCTATTGTCTTGGCCTCTAAATGGGGACGCACTGAGCGTACTCAAATGTGCTTTGTGGCTCTCTCTTTGAAATTCTTGTATAGGTGGTTTAAACACTCTGTTTTGGAATCTGGGCACAGTTGGCTCTTTTCTCTGGGCCTTTGAACCAAAATGAGAGTCGTTTTAATAATCTGTTACATGACCATCATTGTTATTAAGTAATGGGACAGATAAATCTAGGAGATCTTTGCCTTAATAATCTCCACTTGTAGAAACATACATTACACATCTGCACAATGTCCTCAGGTTTACTCATCTTAACCCCAAGTCATGGCAGCAGGGAAGGAAGATCATTTGAAGGCAAGAGAAGATACTGCCTTTTCCGCTTTCTTCAAATTGAAGCTCATAACTTGGTTAGCATTGTGAATTTACAAACTGCTTTCTTCTCTTTTTTTCATCTCATACTCACAGTGACCTCTGTGAGCTTCTGTTATTATCCCAGTTTCTTTCTACAGAGTAGTATATTGAAACAGAAAATTTAATTCTTGTTTAAGGTTATGCAGCTGGTTTATAGCACAGAGGAACTTGAACTCCTGCCCTCTCTCCAGGACACCACACTCTAGACTGTCTGCGTATGAGATTCACAATTTTAGCTTCTTACCAACAAGTTGAGATGGAGTAGATTTTCAAAAGGCAACATTTCAAAAAAAGCAGGTTGAACAGGCCTGCTCGTCAGCCCCATCATTCAAATTATGAAGGTCCACTAGGTAATCGCATATCTCTTTGGAACTGTATACAGCAGTCTCTTAGATATATGGCTTTTTAGGAATGCATTTGTCATGTTTAGTGTTCTGGCATGTTTCTGAGATTGGAGATAAGTCTCAGAAAATATTGCTCTAATAAGGAAGAAGCACTAAGCAAAAGGCTCCAGATAGAGAGTGCTCCAAGTTGTATTGGACAAAGGTTTTGATTAGTTTGTGATTTATCACATGTTTAATTTTCAAAACAAATTAAAATATTTTCCCTGAATTTTGTGGCCCCAAAGTCTTGTGACCACTTATGGCAGTCTTCTCACTGGCTGGAGCAGTTTAGAAGAAATAAGTGCCCTCTTGTACGTGAGGGAGGAATGGCAGAATGGTATCAACAGTGTGGGATGAGACCACTTGGTTCCCAGATGTGTCCTTAATAAATGGATTTTGTCAGAGGACCCATAAACATAATGCGTATGGCAGGATTCAGGGCTCTCGCAACTAGTCCATTCAGCCTGATCTTTCAGTGTCATCAGTCCAACTCAGGTGAGTGACGATCAGGAATCCTCAGCTGAAACAATAGAGCTTTTAGCTATTTTATCATGATGCCACTACTTGTATTATCAGAAAAGAAATCAATTTTGCAAATTTAATTTAATTCTAATTAGAGGAAGGGAACTCTGTGAATATATGTGAGAAGCTATTTCTAAACGTTTTAGATGCCTTGAGGCAGAGTCGTTTTAGAAACACCTCCACGTAAATATAAATTATGGAGTAGTTTGATCCTGCAGGTATTCGGGGAGCTGATTCAAGCCTGCACACATGAGCTGGAAGCAATTGACTAAACTGCTCAGGAAAGGGGGTTTTGGGCACTGAACATTCCAGGAACACACTGAGCTTAAGCAGGGGCTACCCCAGGGTCCAGGAGCCTTTCTCTCTGAGCCTCAGTTGTCCCACCTGCAATATGGTGATACCATGCAAATCTAAAAGCACAGAAATCAATCACTATTTTATAGTCTATTCAAAAGTTTACATTTATGATTACATGATATTCTGTCCATGAAATTCTTGACAGTGAATTGAGGGAGCGAAAGGGAAAGGTATCAGTGTGTTGCCGGAGGCAGTGGCATAGTGGGGAATATCTTTTGGGGAGGGCTGCTTGGTGCAGCTGCTAGCTGGACGTCTGATGTGCTCAGGGAAATCATATACCCTCTTCTGTGCCTCAGCTTTATCATCTGTAAAACCTCATAGTGTTGCTGTAAAGATCAAATGAATTGCATATAAAGTGTCAGATCAGAATGTGACACATGATAAATACTGAGCAGGTATTGGCTATTATTATTCTCCTTTTTCACACACACAGGTGTACCTAAGTGAACCTAACCTGAGGGAACACATTTCAGGTGGGCCAGAAGGAAAGGATAAGGCAGAATAGTGTTATCTGGACTATAAAAATGAATTCCCGCTTATATCTAAGGATTCAGATTAGTAATAATCAGTATTTTACACTCTGTGGTGTACAGACACTGTGCCGGGAAACTTGAGTGCATTATCTTTGATGTGTTCTCAACAATCCTTCAAAGCAGATAGTAAGATATTATTATTCTGCTCATTTTGCAGATAAGAAAAATGAAGTTAGAATAAGTTGTTGAAATCCATATGATGACAAAACTCCAAGCCCATCTAAGCTCCAAAAACAAGGTTGTTGTGTCTCGAGAGTAGCCTGACTGCTGTTGTCTGCACCCCTGCACTGGGCCAGGCACTGTGCTGGAACTTTCCTTTCTACAATGTCTCTAGACCTCAGAGCCCTGCAGAACGAGCATTATCACCTCCACTTCTTTTCTCAGAGAGCTAAGCCAAGCCTTCCACGTTCTGCTACACAGCGCTCACCAGTAACAGTGAGGTGGGAAGCAACTGAAATTTTTCAGAGTAGGAGTTGAGATGACATTGCTGACAACACTCGGATATATTTATTTCCAGCCATTCCAACTGGCACCTCCTTTTGAATAATGAGCCTCATTCAAGCTGGAAGGATGACTCATCGCCTGTCAGTGCTAACTAGTGAGGCTTGATGACTGCAGCCTACAGCACCTAGGGAAGGTCCAGGGACCCTCTCTCATTAGAGCCAGGAGAACGCCCACCCTCCCCTCCTGGCATGAATGTATCTCAGGGCTTAGAGTCCCCACTGGGACCTCCAGTCATCACCCTGTCCCTGCCAGAAAAGGCAATGCCAGGAGAGAAACGGGCAGGGCCTAATTACCCTAAGTAATGGCCTGTCACAGCACAAGAGACCGTGAAATCTTTACCTCGGGGTGGATGCCCAGGCTTGCATATTTATTTTTAATTATAGCATCTCATAAAGTTACAAGGAGTTGGAATTTGCCTTGCTGTGACATTTAGGATTCCCAAATCACACTGTATTTTATTTATTTTGGGTAAGTCTTCTCATTAGGCATGCTCCCCAGCGGGACTGACCATTTCTGGTCATCACACATCTCATGTTTGCTTGGCTGCAGCAAGAAGCAGCCTGGTGCAATTGCTCATTGTTTGTATCTGTTTGGAAGATTTGAAGGGAAAGGGTGTAATGGCAGAAAACAAACAAAATGAGGGTGCTAAGCTCTGCAGTCAACCTGCTTGCAAATCTGTGTGGTCCCTTTACTTTCCTGGCTGTCAGGTTTCAAAAGTCTTTTTTAAACAATGGCTAATATAAGTGATTTCTAAGGTTTTTGAGATAATCTAGTCTAATCTGACTCTGGAAACATTCACACGTGAGACTTGCCAAGGGGAAGCTATTCTGTTTAAAATGTTTCCTAGCCTCTCCCTTCCTGGCTGCTTCTGGAGTTGACAAGCTTTCTCTTAATCAAGGTGCTCTCCTTAACATTCTCTTTTTAGCTCCCTCTCCACAGCATTATCTGTCGTTTTCATAAACTCTGAGTCTATTTATTACCATAAACCTGTCCCTCTGGGTTTTGTTATAGTCTGATCTCCTAACTTTAGCCTTCTCCTAGCCCGGAGTCAGCTTCTTTACTTAGGTGTTCTCTTTAGTCCAGAAGTGTTGTCTTTGGTCCAGAAGATTCTTAAGCCTTGTTTCTCATATGAGGCTGCCCTGTGCGAGTTAAATGGAACATTTCTCAAAGACTGTTCTGTGGACCATTGGTACCTCGGATATGAAGTAAGTGTTCCAAGACAGAGTTCCATGACCAATTATATTTTGGAAGTGCTGGACTGAATAGAATTGAAGAACCATCTGTATCATAAGAAGCTGAGATCTCTCTTTCTCAACTGTTAGAGCTACTGGGACTGTGGAATCAGGAAATCAGGAGCAGAGGAATTGCCCCCTCCCTGCATAGTTATCTAACCTAACAGATAGGAGAGGAAAGTAAGATAGATACCGTTCTTCATCTCCCCTCCCGTTAACTCCACCTTATGCAGAGGGCATCATGGAGAAGTGAACAAGGTCAAAGACTTTGGAGGTATACAGATCTCCAAGGTTCAGTCCCCAGCCCTGTACTTTCTACTTGTGTGATATTAAGTGAATTCTCTCTCTAAGCTCTGCATCCTTATCAATGGAATAAGGATAAAGACACCTGCCTTTTAATGTTGCTGTGAAGAATAACTGAGAAAAACACAAATAAAGAGCCTACGATCACGTGGACAATACCAAGTACAGTAGTCATCCCTTATCCATGGGTTCACATGCCACAGCTGCAGTTACCTATGGTCAAACCATGGTCCAGAAATCTTAAATGGGAAAACTCCATAAACAATTCATAAGTTTTAAAGTGCATACCGTTCTAAGTGGTGTGATAAAATCTCATGCCATCTCACTCCATCCTGCCCAAGACGTGACTCATCCCTTTTTCCAGCATATCCACACTGAATACACTCCCTGCCTGTTAGTGGCTTAGTAGCCGCCTCAGTTATCAGCAGTTATCAGATCGACTGTGCAGTATTTATATTCATGTAACATTTATTTTACTTACTAATGGCCCAGAAGCCATTCACATAACTTTTATTACTGTATTTATTATAATTGTTCTATTTTATTTTTAGCTATTGTTGTTAATCTCTTACCATGCCTAAGTTATAAATTAAACTTTATCAGAAGTATGTATGCATAGGAAAAAAACAGTATTTATAGGGTTCAGTACTATCCGTGGTCTTAGGCATCCACTGGGGGTCTTGAAATGTGACCACCATGGATAAAGGGGGACTACTGTACCGTCAGAACTGAAATCAAAGTCTCCTGATTGCCAGTCATGCTCCCTTTTCCCATTTGAAGAGAAGGTTGACCCCTCCCTTCCAATCAGAGTCCCTCCTGTCCTCACTTACTACTCAGAGGTGGTGTCCAGACTCCCAGGTGGACATGCCTGCTTGAGAGATGCCAAGTTTGATTTTGAATGACATTGGTAGTCAATCCTTAACACAGGCAGAAAATTCTGTGGCTTGGCACCTTGTCAGCAGATTAAAAATCCGTGGAGATACTGGAAATAGAAGACTGTGGTATGCTCTAGAGAGTAGAAAGGGAAGTGTCTATCCCTGATGTTGGCAAAAAGATCTGCAGAGGCCATTCTGGCTCTGGGAGAAGTGGGGTGTCATCTGAGACCAGTCAACACTCATTCACCCCCTCCAATCTCTAAACAAGACGGAAACTTGCAACCCTCAGACATGTTTCACTTGGCCCACGCAGTGGTTTTGAAAATTCGTATTAGTTGCCAACATTTAAAAACTCAGAGTACACGTAAAAATTCAGGTTTACAGCTTCTTTTCTTTTTTTAAGTCTAAATTTCCTTGCGTAGCGGCAACTGCCCAGGGTAGAATAATGCAGCCCCTTTAGAGAGCACTAGGAGCTCTGTTCCCCAGTCTCCACCCTTCCCTATTTGTTGTACCTCATCTTCTTAATGTGTTACTCAATGGCTCTTCCAGTTTCCTGAGTTTGAACTTGATTCATTTAACAAATTTTGTGCAAGGTGCTGTGCTGGGTACTAGATGTACAAGATAGATTCATACATGAAGCAATGGCAATAGCACCACGGAACTCTAATCAATATAGACAAAGGACTATGGGAACCCAGAAGTGGGAAGGGCTAATTGCCTAACAATAATAACGCCTATAATTTATTGAGTACTTACTCTGCGCCAAGCATTTTGTCTGCCTAAGGAATAAAAGGTGGCTTCTCAGAAAGTTTTCCCTTCAAGAATAAGAAAATTATCATCTAGAGAAGGACATTTCAGACAGAATCACATATTCAAAGGCTTGAAGCAAGCCAAAAGAGTTCAGTGAATACTGAAAATTGTGATATTGTTACAACCTGAAGGGCTGAGATAAGAGAAAGGGCTATAAATTTAGTTTGAGGATAAAGGGGATCTGAGCTCTATCCTGCAGCCAATGGGAAGGCACTTGAATTTTAAACAGCTCCTTCACAGCCCTTCCTGGCTTAGATAAAGGTCAAAGGTCAAGAGTCCAGAAAAGGAGGAGGGACAAAGGGTGGAGCCATTGTTCTGTCTGGACCATTAGGAGGAGATACTGTTGTAAATTCGCCTAGCCTGGTACCCACCACCCCTCACCCAAACCTCCTGTGGAGTATGTTCAGGGAATTCAAAGTTGTGTATAGATTAGTCCAAGTCCAACATGATGAGGGAGGTGACGCTGGTGCAAAACATACTGACAATGCATTGGACACTAAGTATGATTCATTTTCCTCTTTCTTGAGTTGATCATACTCTTTCCTTATTTGAACAGAGGTTTCAGTCTTTGTAAATGTCTATGAACATATCTCTTCCTCTTAAAGCCATGCTCAAAATACCTTTCATAAACATGTGCCTTCATCATTGCCCCTTGGAGCATCTTCTGTATTTTTTGATAAACCCTTTTTCTTTGTGAATCACTTGTTTTTGGACAATACCCATTTACACTAGTATGCAAAAGGGTCACGGGGCAGGTCTGGGGCCACTTTGCCATGCAGATTATTTAGGAGAAGCAACACGAGAGCCCATTGGGAAATTCTCACATGTAACTAAATCGGCAAGTAATATCCTGTTTTGTCTGCACTCTGCACTAGTCCTCATGTGTCCTGTAGAGGAATCCTGGGGTTTCTCCCCACTGGCTGAAAGATAAACAGAGTGCTGGCTCCCAGCCCTACCCTGAAGCCTAGAGCTGTCCTAGAGAATTAACTGAAAACCAAGTGTCATCAAAACCAAACCAAAAAGATGGAAACAAAACTTTAAAGGTCTCATTAGCTGCTAATTTCAAGTCTTGGAGTAGAAATTTCAATTTTTGCATGAAGAACAAGCATTTATATCAAGAATAGTTGACTCCCAAACTTTTCATTTAATAGAGTCCCCTTTTAATTTTAAATACATTCAAGAACTCTCAGAATACGACTATCAATATCAAGCACTTAAAAAAATATGACAAAAATCTACTAATAATTCAGTACGAGTTTTTAATGTAATTTTAATTATATTAATCATAACGGTATGTTTATCTGCCCACTGAAAAATGGCAACACACATACATGGGAGGCATCTTTTTTCTGTTCAGTCTGAAGTGTCATCAGCAGTTACTTGGAAAGCATATTGATCATGGAGGCCTTTGCAAGAATTTTCTTTCCCACACTCCATCCCCAACAGGAGATTTCCACCCGCAGATTGAAAATCACCGTGACTCAGAAGAAACAGCAAGGGTGCAGCGTTTTGTATTTCTTTTAAGTTTGTTTTTTGTTTTCAGAGAACAGAATTCACTGTGATATCTGTGAAAATTGTTACAAGTTGGTCAAAGTCCTGTAACACTGGTCTGTGTCTGCATTCCTTCTATTTGAATTATCCACAGTCTCCTCAAAGGGTAGGCCCTTTGAAGGTCTTTTCTGTCATTTATTTAATCATTGAATAATATTTTTTTAGGGGCTGCAGCTTAGTACCTACAATGAGTACTGTAGTTTCTCCTCCAGGAGCTGATACTTCAGGAAGGGAATTATCTGGACTTAACATAAGAAGAAATAGCAATAAGGTTGAAAATGGGCATCCTAAGTCATCCAAAGTTCCATAAAGAATTTAGCAATAAACTATGTCCATTATTTGATCATGTATTGATGTGTACCATGTGTCAAGTAACGTGAGGCAAAAATAAAAACTCTGGCCTCAAAGGATGAGAGACACAAGGTGGAAGTAGTTTTTAACTTATTCCCAAGCTGAGGAAGTATAGAAACCTAAACTTCAAGAGAGGAACAGATGAAGTGCCATTGGAGGTCAGAGAAGGGAAAATGGTCCTCCTCCTGGGGTGAGAGCTGGGTAGACTTACAAAGGAAGCAGGTTTGAGTTGGGCCTTGAAAGATGAGGAAATTTGGACAACTCTTTAAATCCCATGCCTGCTACGTTTGTAGTTTGGGTCCAGAAATTAGAGTTTGGGCGGAAAGAGTCACTTGGCTTTCACTTAATCACGGAAGGCTTTTCAGTAGAGTGTGGATAAAGGAATCTTTGAAAGAAGGTAAAAAGCACATCCCTTTTACCAAAGTAATTAATAAGCTTCCAGATTGTGTGAGCTAGTCACAAAGATTTGGGTTCTACGAAATCTGAATGCATTGACTTCTTCTGTTACAGGCTAAATTGTTCCTTCTCAAATTCATATGTTGAAATCCTAACTCCCAGTACCTCAGAATGTAACTGTAATCAAAGGTAAGGTCTTTCAAGAGGTAATTAAGGTAAAATGAGGTCATATGGGTGGGCCCTAATCCAGTATGACTGGTGTCCTTATGAGAAGAAAAGAGTAGGACACATATCATGTGAAGATACAAGGAGAAGATGGCCATCTCCAGGCCAAGGCACAAGACCTCAGAGGAAACCAACCCTGACAACACGTTGATCTTGGACTTCTAGCCTCCAGAACAGTAAGGAATTAAATTTATTTCTGTTGTTTGAGCCACCCAGTCTGTGATAATTTGTTATGGCAGCCCTAGGAAACAAATACATTCCCTATATTACAGTTTCCTGATCTTAAACTTACAGTGCCTCATAAATTAGCATTTTTTATTATATATCTTTATGCCAAAACCATTGATATTTTACATCTAGTCACCTCTCTGGCTTCATCTTTCACAATCCTTTTCTACTTCCCAACCTTACCAGCAGCCGTCCCTTCTTTCACACTTTACACTCTCACTTACAGCACCAAGCTGCTTGGAGCTTCCTGCATTCACAAGGTTCATTGCCTCATGCCTTTGCATACATCTTCTTTGCCTGGATGTCCTTATGTTACCTTGTCTATTTGGGGTGTCCCTATAATCCTTCAAAACTCAGCTCAGAAGGAGAACTACTTAGGAGGCTTCCCTGGCCTCCTTTAGCCAATACTTAATCACTCCCTCCCATATATTCTTTTTTATTATTATTATTAACTCAAGTCCATTCTTTTTTTTCCTTTCTTTATTAGTTTCACGTGTACAAAACAATGTAATAGTTAGACAGTCACACCTCTCACAAAGTTATAACCCCCTCCCCCAATCTACTACCTCTCTGACATTGCAATACATTCTTTTTTTTATTTTTTATTTTAATTAATTTATTTATTTTTAATTAGTTTCAGGTGCACAAGACAAAGCAAAACTTAGACGTTTATTATTTATATCCCTCACACTGTGTGAACCCCCCTCCCCCCATCCACTATCCCTCTGTACGTTCCCCAAATTAATTTTCAAACCCCCATGACCATCTTGTGGTTACCGACTATTTTTCAAAACCTCTCACCTTCCCCACCCCCCCGCCCCTCTAGCAACCCTCTGTTTTTCCTCCATGTTTCCAAAACTCTCTGATTAGTTCATTCACTTATTCTTTTCTTTAGATTCTGCATATAAGTGAGATCATATGGTATTTGTCTTTCTCTGTCTGACTTATTTCACTTAACATAATGTTCTCTAGGTCCATCCATGTTGTTGCAAATGGTAAGATTTCTTTCTTTTTATGGCTGTGTAATACTCCATTGTATAAATGTACCACAGTTTCTTAATCCAGTCATCTACTGATGGGCATTTCGGTTGTTTCCAGGTCTTGGCTATTGTGTATAGTGCTGCAATAAACATAGGAGTGCATAAAGATTTTTGAATTGGAGTTTTGGATTTCTCCGGATAGATACCTAGGAGTGGGATTGCTGGATCATAAGGTAGTTCCATTTTCAGATTTTTGAGATACCTCCAAACTGTTTTCCATAGTGGCTGCACCAATCTGCATTCCCACCAACAGTGCACCAGCGTTCCCTTTTCTCCACATCCATGCCAGCACTTGTTGTTTGTTGATTTATTGATGATAGCCATCCTGACTGGGGTGAGGTGGTATCTCATTGTGGTTTTTATTTGCATTTCTCTGATGGTTAGTGAGGTTGAACATTTCTTCATATGTCTGTTTGCCATCTGTGTGTCCTTTTTAGAAAAATGTCTCTTCATGTCCTCTGCCCATTTTTTAATTGGGTTGTTTGTTTTTTTGGAGTTGAGTTGAGTGAGTTTTTTATAAATTTGTGATATTAACCCCTTATCAGATATATCATTGGCAAATATCTTTTCCCAATCAGTAGGATCCCTTTTTGTTTTATTGATGGTTTCCTTTGCTGTGAAAAAGCTTTTTAGTTTGGTTTTCACAGAAATAGAACATATAATCCTAAAATTTATATGGGATAACAAAAGACCCCGGATATCCTCAACAATCTTGAGAAATAAGAACAAAGTGGGAGGTATAACAATACCTGACATCAAATTATACTACAAGGCTACAGTAATCAAGACAGCATGGTACTGGCATAAAAACAGACCCATAGATCAATGGAACAGAATAGAGAGTCCAGAAATAAATCCATGCCTATATGGCCATTTAATCTATGACAATGGAAGCAAGAATGTACGGTGGGGTAAAGACAGTCTATTCAATAAATGGTGCTGGGAAACTTGGACAGACACATGCAAAAAGATGAAGCTGGATCACCTCCTTACACCACATACAAAAATAAATTCAAAATGGCTTAAAGATTTAAATGTAAGATCTGAAACCATAAAATTCCTAGAAGAAAATATAGGAAGAAACTTCACAGACATTACCCGGAGTAAGATTTTTACTGTATATCCCCTCGCGCGAGGGAAGTAAGAGAAAAAATACATTCTTAATATAATGATTTATTACACTTACAATGGTATTTTACCTTCTTAAATACTGAGTTCTTTTATGGACTGTGTCTGACTCATCTTTGTAGGCCCAGCACCTAGCATAGACCCTGGCACATGGCAAGTGCTTAATAAATGCTTATTGAATTAAACAAGTAATTGAATAGGTTGTCATCAAATAAATTTGCATTTTAATGAACATTTTATGTGCCACAAACTCTGAAATGGGACAGAACTCAAAAATAAGACTTTTGACTTGAAATTACATTAATATGGCATTAAACTACTTACCAAACACCTTTACTAATATCAAATATGTATGTTAGGAACTAAAAGTGACCTTAGATCCTGGATAAAGCATCTCTATTTGTAAAGGAATTAAATTAAGTGAGGAAATTTATCCAAAGTCACATAGCTAGTCAAGTGGAAGATGCAAAACTAAAACACAGACACTGTGATATCTGACTCAGTATTCTTCCACTCACCCAAATTCTAGTCATTGTTTCAGGCCTAGATCAAATCCCACCTTTCTCATGGAGCCTCTTCTGATTGCTCCAATCCATGCTACCACCACTCTTCTCTGGAGTTACTATTGGCCCAATTTATGTTGCCTCTTGATCTTGCTCTCTCCACAATACTCCATAACAATCTTGTCAGAATAAGTTCTAATGTTTAAGAATACTTAGATTCAAATCCCAGCTCTTCATCTTCCAACACACACACACACACACACACACACACACACACACACACACACGCATGAACAGACATAGACAAACACGCATCTTATCTACTTGCATACTGACCAAAAATTAACTGGGGTGAGGGCTTCAACAAGAAGGGAACATTTTCAGGTAGGATGACATCTCTAGGTCTGCAGAACAAGAAGTTCAACATAGGACAGGGGTAGCCTTGGCCCAAGATGTGGCAGGCGAGTGCTGTAGTGGATTTTTTTCATGATGAGAACTCCTGAAGGGTCACAGGTATAAGAAAATGTGGACTGTTTGGCTCTTGTGACTAGTAGGGAGAGTCAGTCATCTCAGGCCATTTAACAACCTCACTGTCACGCGGGGTGTCATGCGGGGTCTCTAGTCCCGCTCCCTGCATAAGAACACAGGATATGGCGAAGCCAAAAAGGAACACCCATGGTGCCATAGGTAGGGGAGTCATACCACTATATTCTCGCTGGCAGCTGGGTTGGAGACACAGGAAGCAGAAGCCACAGGATCCACAACCCACCATCCACTTGTCTCTGCCAACCAACCTCACTTGCTAACTGCAGTCTGCCTTTCTGCAACCTGCAATCCACACTCCACTATGCCACACCACACCGCCATGCCACAGCACCATACCTTGCTAGCTTAGCCACAGCAGTTATATCAGTGGCTAATGGCTAACCGGTAACAGCCGATGGCCAACTAGTCACAGCTGATTACCATCTACTACCTGAGCCAGCACCTTTCTATGTGAGGCCAAAAGCCTGGAAGCTGCTCTCTGGGGCTCTGTCCCCACACTCACCCATGTCCCTAAGTTCCAGGTGTGCCATCATGGAAAACAGGTAGGGAATCATTGCTTTGTCATCCCTGGCCCCTTCTTCTTCTGGCTGCCCAGATTATCCGGTGCCGGCTTGTGATGTGGACAGAATACTCCATGAGTTACCTGCACTAAGTTTAGGCCAGCAGAGCCTGGCAAACTGAGACCACTCTATGACAGCCACTGGTGCCATGGGGTTTGCTGATAGCTTTACCTCAGGAGATTCTGTACAAGGTTGTGGGGCCATTGCCTAAAAGTGCGAGTGCAAGTTTAGGAAGTTTACCTGAGGAATGGTGGCATAAGCAACTCAAGTTAAAAGTGAACTTTATAGGGAGAAAGAACTTGGCATTTGATTTTCTGCCTGCGATAAAGAAAAGCAAAAAATTTCTGATAAGTTTATATTATTCTGACAAGAAAGACTAAAAAAAAATGAAGTTGTCTTTGATGGAACTCATCCTTGAGACCAAGCTATCATAAACTAGGAGCAAATAGAAAACTGAATAGATCCTATTCTTGGTGTTTAAAATAGACTTGCTAGAAAAAGAACTGAAGGAAGATGAATTTAAATGTCTAAAACAATATAAGGTGAGAGCTGATATTCCGGGAAGAGCACTAGCTAAGAAGATGGATCAGAATCTATCCAATCCCATGTGACTGAAGCCAAAACAGCTTTGAAGTTATGTTAAAAGAGTGAAGAACAACTAAATATAGCATTGAAGAAAGATATAGATGAAAATTCTCAAGTTTAGAAAAATACAAAACTCTTTTCACATGAAGCTAATGCATGGAAAAAAGAATGAGTAAAACGAAAAAACACACAAATATAGCTGCATATTCTAAAGCATGTGTAGAAACTATTCTCTATTAAATAACAAACAAAAAAACCTCAGATCAAGTCTAACTGAATGCCTATTAAAGATGGCAGATGTAACAGGATAATCGTTACTGGGAGCTGGACAAAAAGAGAGTCAGAAATTGGAGGCCACTTAAAGGATCATTCAAAAAGGGCTTTGAAGAAATTGTTTGTGCCCCTGAGTTTGTTTCCTTACAAACTCTTGAAGAAGAAAGTAACTATATATATATATATATATATATATATATATATATATATATATATATATATATATATATTAAATCTGATAAAGAAGATAAAAAGAAACACTGAAGGATTATATCAAAACTATCTAGAGGAAGAAGGTGTCTTGAGAATCAAAAGATGCAAAGATGGAAAAGGAGCTTCAAATGCTTCAATTTTAAATAATGATTGAGCTATAACAAGTAAATGAAAAAGAACCCTCACAGGTAAAAGGAAATAGCAGTTTAGAGATAGAGAAGTGTCCCAGCAGATGAAAATATGCGCCATCTTCCTGAGTGGCTGCATACCTATGGAAAATAAGACAGTGTTAGAAGGAAAAATGTAAAGACTCATGTGTCCTTTGAAAAACCATATTGCTGTTAATTACAAAGCTCACCATGTGTGGTTAATGCTTCAAACTCCAATAACTTAGGAAAAGAAAGTGCACACAGTGGACTAAATTAACTGAAGCAGATGTTGCATTTGAGCTTTCAGAAAGGCTATTCAAGGGTATGATAAAGAAATTACAGCATTTGGCCATCCTAAAAAGACTAGGGAGTCCTTTGGATTATCAAATCACCAAATCAGGAGCCATGCTCAACTGGGATGGACCTAGTATTCAAAGTGCCCAGTGTGGACTTGATGTTCCCTCCAAAGGATCCAGATGCCAGGACGATGCTCTCTCCAATCCTGAACTAGTTCCTTCTCCAGTTGGGTAAAATGGAGCTTATCCTACCACTCACAATTCTGGTCATCTCTCTGCACAAAGCTAAAGCAAGTTTTAATAAGCCTCCTTTCAATGGATTCTCACATTCTCAAAAGTAGAATCCAGTGGAAAGGACATTAAAATGCTCTTGGAAACTTATGTCCTTCAGGTCCATCTCTCTCACTGAAAAGTGGGGCAGCTAGCCAGGCTTCTTTGCTTCATGTTAGTATCTAGGCAGGTGTCCCATACTGGGAATTGATTCAGGGGAGCAGTTCAAGAGGGAAAGCTTTTTCTCCCACTCTTCTAATAAACCCATATAATAACCCCTGAAGTTACTTCCAACCTAGTGGACATTCTGGATCATTCCATCCTCCAGTAGCACTTAGGGATGCTTGATTGTGGAGGTGTCCTTGCCATCTTTGTCCTCCACTTTCTGAAAGGAGTGAGAACCTGTTGTGTAAATTTCATCTTCAAGTGACATTTCTTATAAAAAATCTGGATGAGGACAAGAAATTTTCTATTTCCTTTTTAGGATCACTTTGAATTCTTCCCTTTCTGTATTACTGTTTTTAAGAGACTGCTCGTTTATTTGTTCAAATTAAAATTGATAGAATCTTAGATTAGTATTTCAATGAGTGAAGATTATTTATAAAATAGGATCTTGTGAATAAATTATTTTTGTTTTATTATACTCCGTAGGTAATGTAAGTATTGTATTTTAGCTTGATTAATCAGTCCACCATAACATAAGGAATAAGAATTTTACGTGGGTAGTTCAGCAACTAGATACTTTTGAAACTCTAAAAATTATTTCTGTTTGCCAAGAACTGTATTTAATATAGTTATGAAAAAATGGAAAAGTAACTTGAAGTTTATATGATAAATTGTCATTGATTTTAAATAAATATTAATTTTATCCTTCTGCTCTTAACAATAGCTTGGATGAAGGACAGGGATGATGACTTATCTTCCTTTCATATCTCCAGCATATACCTTTTAAATTTTTTTTAATTTTTCAATTACAGTTGACATACAATATTATATTAATTTCAGGTATACAACATAGTGATTAAACATTTATATAACTTATGAAGTAATCACCCTGATAAATCTTGTACCCATCTGACACCACACAGTTATTATAATATTATTGATTATATTCCTTAAGCTATACCCTATATCCCCATGACTACAGTGTAACAATTTGTACTTTTTAATTCCTTCCCCTTTTCACCTACTTCTCTAATCCCTCTTCCAGCTGGCAACCATGAAAATGTTTTCTGTATCTATGAGTGTGTTTCTGTTTTGTTTGTTTGTTTTGTTCTTTAGATTCCACATATAAGTGAAAACATATAGCATTTGTCTTTCTCTGTCTGACGTAATCTACTCAACACAATACCATATTTGTTCCCTCTAATATACTCTTCTTTTCAGTTATTGTATTTTTTATTTCTAACTGGTTCTTTTTATGTTTTCTATTTCTATTTTTATGTTTTCTAACTCTTCCTTATAACCAGTGTTTTGAACTCTGCATCTGGTAAATTCCTTGTCTTCATTTTGTTTAGTGTTTTTTCTGGAGCTTTGTTCTGTTCTTTCATTTGGAACATGTTTCTTTGTCTCCCCATTTGGGCTGTAATTGTGTTTGTTTCTATGTATTAGGTAGAGCTGTTATGACTCCCAGTCTTGGTAGAGTGACCTTATGTAGTATGTGTCCTGTGGGGCTCAGTGGCACAGTCTCCCTGGTCACCTGAGCCAGATGTTTTAAGTATGTCCCTTGTGTGAGTTGTGTGTGCCCTCCTGTTGTAGTTGAGCTCTAGTGGCTATTGGCACATCAGTGGGAGGGACTGACCCTTAAGCTGATTTGTTGTGAGCACTGGCTGTGACTACAGTGGAAGAGTAGTTGTGCATGTGTTGACCCTGTAGAACAGGATTAGCTTTAGCAGGGCTCTGGTGCCTGCCCAGTCTGCCCTTTGGGTGTGCTGCCTGTGGAGACAGCCTGGTGGTGCTCTGACTTGGTCTGAAACTGGTCACTGGATATACCAGCCCCAGGGCTTCCTGGGGTAGGGGCTGCCACAAGCCAAGGTCAGCCACAGCCTGTGCCCTCTTCAGGGCCACATGACATGAGCCACAAAGCAATCTGCAGATGACAGCCACCCACGCTGCATTTGGAGGTCCCCAGGAGAGGCCAAGCTGTGAAACGAGGCTGGCTGACGCCAGGCTTGGGGCTGCACAGCAAGAGGTATAGGACATGCCAAGGCCAGATACTGCTTGTTTGGGGTTTGGGAACTTTTGAGAGATTTTAGGAAAGTCCACAGCATGAGCCAAGACAGGCCATTAGTACAGAAAAGCTACTGGAAGCAGCTTGGGGCAGTATCTCTGGGAATCACCAGGGCAGTAGGAACAATGTTAGTTCAGTTTATGGAGACTCAGATATAATGGTCACCTGTGTCTGCATGCCAGAAGCGGGGAGGGCAACAAAGAAATAATGGATTCTGCCAGCACTTCTGTCTGGCAGAAAGCTGCCCCTCCAGCTCTTGCCCTGAAGCCAGACAATTCAGTTCCTCCCTGTACATCCCTCATGCCTTTGGAGTTGCTGCCTAAGCACTGGAACTCAGAGCAAGTGAGTCCATGAGCAGGCCCTTTAAAAGGAGCACCTGAGACTCCAACAGCCCTCTGATTTTCACAGCCAGAAGTTATAGGGACTTCTCTCTCCAGCACTGGAACCCTGGGCTGGGGAGCCTGGTGTGGGTTTGGGACCCCTTGCTGCTCCAGGGGAACCTCTGCAGCTGAGATATCCCTCCCAATTTTTAATGGTCACACGTGGTGTGGGACCAGTCAGTTCCCTGTCTCTGCCCCTCCTACCAGCCTCGAGGTGGCTTCTTCTGTATGTCCTTAGTTGTAGGGCTTCTGTTCAGCTAGCCTTCAGGAAATTCTCAGTGATAGTTGTTCTGTAGTTTAGTTGTAACTTTCATACAGTCATAAGAGGAGGTAAATACAGCATTTACCTACTCTGCCTTCTTGACTGGAAATCTCTTTAACATACATTTCTTTCATAATAGGTATTAGGACCTCAAAAATTATCTAATGAATGAAAAAATGAATGAGTTGATCAGTGAATTTTGTTAAGCTGCTCTGTTTTTCTTATCTACCTCTATTTATCTAATTTTATATTGATCATAAAATAATTTCCTAAGTTACTAGGTCAAGCCTTCTGAGATGCAGCATTTAGCATTTTCCTGGTAGATTCATGAGCAAGACCATTCTCTTCATTTGGAGTCTGCCAGTCTTAAACTTTGCTGCTGAGTGTGTTTGATGTTTGACATTACTAATCTGTTTTAAGACTACTGGGTATAACTCCCAAATAATTACCAGACACTATGTGCCAAACATTATGCTAGCCATCTTACATGTATTATTTGACTTAATTTTTCATGTGCTCTAGAAGATAGGTGCTCTTATTTTCTTCGTCTTCATCTTCAGAGACAAAGATGATAAATTACTGAGCAACAAGTGAATAAGACCTGCATTGAACTCAGAGGTAGCCTCTCTCTCTCTCTCTCTCTCTCTCTCTCTCTCTCTCTCTCTCTCTCTCAGCTTAAGCTCTTGTTCATTGTTGTGCTATACCCATCTCTGTAATGGTAAAATACAGGTTCACAGAACATAATCTCCTGTGCATATGAAGTATATGCTGCATAGACCAACTTTTGAGAGACCTACACATTCAGTATAATTATTTGATAGCACTTATGGCCTTTATCCAAACCGTTTATTCTTCTTTGTCTAAACTCCATTCTGACTCATGTCCATGCTCATTTACTAGGATGAACATAATCCTGCCCTTTAAACCTTGGTGATACATTAACTCAAACTCTGAGTTTTCAATATGGATCACCAGCTTGTCTAACCCTAAAAACGATATCTTCCAAAACAATTTCCAAGGATATCTTGTAGTCTAAAGCCATTATTGATTAATTTTGGAAAATATTCAATAAATTTGAACCAAGATTCTGTAGAAAAACAATGAATCAATGCCATCTCTCTCAAGGGCATCATAAATTTTAATGTGCTGAGTTTCAGTATTTGATCCCATATCAAATAAGAAGTTCCAGATGAATTTCCAGGTGTCACCTAAGGAAAGCCTTATGAAAACTTTCTGAAGTGGTTTTTTTTTTTTTTTCCCTCTCAGCATTATGTGCTTTTACATGTAGTAGACAATGTTGTAGACTTAATTGTTATTGTATAGAGTTGTTTTCATCATTGATTAATTATAATTTCTCTGGAAGTGTTAAGTGCTAGAATTTAGATGGAGAATCAGTTAGTTTTAAATAGCGAAGTGCCAAATCATAGGTGATGCCAGGTGTTTTCAGTTTTCTGTGACCAATTTGTCTTTGCTAAGAGCAAACTACTTACTAGCAATCAAGAAGTCTACAGCTTCATATCTTGTCATTTTCCGAAACGAAATTAATTCCTGGTCTAGAAGTTGATGGATAATAAAATATGCTAAGCAGGATGTTTAAAAAAGCAATGAAAAAAATAATAAAAGGAATTGGAATCTTAGAGCAGAGAGATTTATTTGTGATAATTAAGAACTGACTTTCACAAAACAAGAAATGAATATAGGAGTGTAAAATTTTGGAGATCCACAGAAACCTTAGCTGTTCTGAAAGAGCTACGATTGAATCTTACAGATCAAATGAATCTTTCTAGAAATCCTTGAGAGAGTTACAATTCATGTTAAAATAGCATAAAATTAGCACTGTCATTTCTGCCTAGATTAATTCTTGCTTAAACACATTATTACATAAGCTCCAAGAAAATGCCTGTCCAGGCAGTCTCCACATGCAGCTGTAGCCTGAGGATGGTTCTCTGGGAGCAATTATGTGCCCTCTTTCCCAATTCTGGAAAGAGAGAAGACCTAAACTGAAACAGAGGCTGCCCAGCCATGCGGAGCTTGGGGTGGTGAGTCCATCATGAATCCACTGGAGAAACAGGCAAACCGATGTCCTGCTGGAACGTTTTTAACCCCAGCCTGTTTCATGGATGCTGGTAGAAGACCCCAGCCATCTTTTCATTTTTCTCCTTCCCTAAAGCCCTTTTATCTGTTATTGCTCATTGCCTAGAAAAAGAAGACAAGATGTACAAAATTAAGAAACATGGAGAAAATTACCAACATGCTAAAAATTTTATAAAGTTCCTATTTTTAAAATTCTCAATTTCCATTTTGAAGGGATGCTCAGTAAACTGTTTGAGATAATCTTAAATGCTAGTCTGTAGTTATTAAGCACAACTATAGATATTAAGCACATAGCTTTTGGGAGATAATTCTCCATGTGGCTCTTGTATGTTTGCACATCTTGCAAGCAGAGGCATTGACTATCCTTAATTCTGAACTGCATTTTAAAGGGTATGTGTATAGCAAACAGCCTTTGAAAAACGTCTCCCTTCAGACCAAAGTGCAGGAATGCTTACTGGTCATTAAAAAAAATTTAAAAATTGTGGTGACAGATGTTAACTAGACTTATTGTGGTTATCATTTCGCAATATCTACAAATACCAAAACATTATGTTGTATACCTGAAACTAATATAATGTTATATGTCAATTATACATCAATAAAAACAAGTGCGGAAAAAAATAAATCCTCTAGGAGATTAGTTGAGAAAAACTTGTCAGAAGAACATTTGTAGTTCTACACGACCCTAGTGAAGGGCAGGATTGGGAGTAGTAACACAAGGTGAAGGGACTTTTCCTGAGCCTGCTTTTCAAAAATTTTAGTTAGTTACATGCTACATTTTTAAATCATTTATATTATTTCGTTTAAAAAATACAGGCTCCTTTAGCTCCAGGTTCCTCCCCTATAATGAAACCTACTGCATGCACAGGCACTCATTTGGTCCCATCTGCCTTATCCCCTATAGGACTTGAGCAAGGGGAACTGATGCAAATATACAGATGCCCATGCCACTTGCTGTGTCATTGCTAACCCAGAAGTTTCATGTCTTCTACCAGCATCCACAAACTGGCAGGCTAAGCTGTTAGGATAAAATCTCAGACCTTTCATAGTTCTTGGCAATAGTGCAGTGGCTGGTAGATAGAAACTGCTGAATAAATGTTGGTGTCCGCTCTTAACTGGTCCTCCTGCAACCACTGGTGTTGTCTGCTATTTCTATGGTCCACTTCCTACTCAGCTTCCCAATGTGGTCCTTTCCTGTCCTTCCTGTTCTGCAGGCTGGTCCTTTGGTCTTTCTAGTTGAGGAAGTCATCTGCTTCTTTGATCCCTCAAGTTTCCTCTACTCTGCAGGATTTCTTCCCCTCCTGTAGGTTTCTCAGGCTTCACCTATTAGAATCCCTATCATTATGTTTAGGACTATCCGTATCTGGTCCATTAAGAACCTTTCTTCTGGTTTTCAGATTCTCTGCCTCCCAAGTGGCCTATTCTTCTGCCCCCAGATCCGGGGGGGTGGGGGGGAACATTTCATTTAACCATTCCACCAGAGCCTCTCTGTGGCATATCAGCATTCCTGTCTGAGACATAGAGGCTGTTCTCTCTAGGCTATAGCTTGCATTAAACACTGTCCCTTCCACCCCTTATTTCTTTGTCCTTTGTATTGTTGTTTACCAGTATGTCTTTCCCATTAGCCTGTAAGCAATTTGGAGAGCAGGATATCATATTCCTTTTTCACATATCCCTTTATATACTAGTGCTTTTCAAAATAATAGCCAGTCACTAACTAAATTTCATTTTAATTTTACATATAATAGTGCATCCATATAAAATAATTAATACCTTTCACCTTCACAAGGGAAATAGGAAGGCCATTTTGTCACATAGGCCATTTCCTCTCCCTTGACCCTCCTTGGCATCACTGTTGCTATTTTTAAACGCCCTGCTGCATATGCTAATTTGGTAAGAGCTAGAAAACATGGCTTCATGACCTAGGTGCTTTTCTGACGATGACTCAGAGGCAGGAGTAAAATCACCAGACAAAGGAGTGGTGGAGATTTGAGTGACACTGGAAGAAATACATTGGTCATTAGAGAAAAGGAATTCAGCAAGATCATCTAGGAATTCCAGTGAAGAGCTTTAAAATACATCATGCATAAGTATGCAGACAGCAAGACAGGATTTAAATAATGGGGAAGGTTCTAGGGCTATGGTAAAATTCTGTAAGACATGGACAACAGCAATGGAGTGACTGCAGAAAAAGGAATGCCTTATTTAATCTAGCTTTCAAAAAGTTTCTCTAGGGTCTTGCCCTTGAGGCAAGCAGAAAAAGTGATCCTGGATTGGGAGGGTCCCTTCACAAACCTAAATGCTATCCACTCTGCTCCTACCCTTTCCCCACTCTTTGCCTTCATGAAGAAAAGTTCCCCAGGCCTACTGAGTCCCAAACCTGCTATTCTGCACTGTCTCTCTAAGAGTTTCAGTCTTCAGGAGAGAAGATATAAGGCCTTGGGAGAACAGCTGCTCCTTTCATTGCATTCCTTTTCATATGTTGGAGAAGAAGACACAGGACATGCACAGCGTCTTCATTTTATTTTCTGATGTGCCTGGCACAAATGTCAAAGACAGCTACAAGTAATTGCTCTCCAAGCTCCAGTGAACTAGAACATCTTCATTTCAGTCATGCATAGCCTGGAATTTTTTTTTTTTTTTTAAAGGAGAGAAAGATGACTTTATGTGGTAGTTGCTAGGCAGCCAGGCTCTCAGGGAGCTCCAACATACATGTAGCTTTGCAGAATCTCAGCAGGAAGCCACACTGTCCTCTTTAAAAAGCTCTCCTATGCACCACTGCAGACTGTACAGCACCCGAATATGTAAGTTTCTCTTGTTTGTTTTTAACTACCCCCCCCTTCCCACCCACCATTAACTAGTGACAAATCAGGAGATGATTTGTGTTACCAAATCTCCTGCCTCCTTGAGGGCTACAAGGCAGCCTAATCTTTGGGCAGAACTCCAGTGGAAAGTACCGCAAGAAATTAAATTTTAAAGCTTTTCATTTATTGTTTTACGTGTACATGGAGACATTTTGAAAAATACATAGAAGTACAAGGGAATTAATAAAAAATATAATAATCCCACAACTCAGAACAATCAATGGTAATTACAGTGATATTTCCTTCTACAAAGAAGATATGTAAGAAAATTGGGATCACTACATACTCAAGATTTAACAAATAAATATTGTATATGAGTATTTTCACATTATTAATGACGTTTTAATATTTTATAAATATTTCATCACATATATGTATTATGAATCATTTGCCTATTTTTATCTGGTCTATTATTATTAGCTATTTAATTTTTTGCTAATTTTAACTAGTTTAAACAATGCTGTCATGCAAAGCCTTTACATGATTCTATACCCATTTTTCGATTTCTTTAGACTAAATTCCTAAAAGTTATTTGACCAAAAGGTATGAATTCTATTGAATTTCTTAATAGTTATTATCAATATGCTTTCAAAAATATTGGTAATAATTTACATTTTCATCATAGGTTTGATGACTCTTGTCTCACTGAAACTTAATTAGCATAGTATGTTGTCATTTTTGAACTGTCAATTTTGTTGTTATTTTATTTTGTAAAGATATAAGTTGGTGTTAGAAATTTATATCTTGTTTTGATTTTATATTAAATATTTTTTTACATTTAGCATCCATTTACATTTATTCCTTTGTGAATTGTGAATTAATGACCTTTAGATTTGGGGGTGTTTTTTTTTCTAACTAGGGAGAGGACTACACAAAGGCATGGACACCACTTGCAAGTCTGTCACATGAAGCCACTTGCAAGTCTGTCACAACCAGCTCAAATAAGTCTGAGACCCATTGAGACTTTAGTCTCATCTAGCTCAAGGGTATAAAAGCACTGAAATTTAAAAAGCCAAAAAGAAGGATTTTTTTAGAGAGTTGTCAAGGCACGTAGTGCTCCCATTTCTACCACCCCCATGGAGGTGGGCAGGGACAGAAAGTGTTTTCTTACCTTTGTCCAAGTGAGAGTGAGGGTTCCCTGAACACCACTCAGAGAGTTTGGCGTGTGTCCCCTGGAGTCTGACGAATACTGGTTATCAGAAGCTGAGCCTAGAAGCTGCCTGAGGAGACAAAAGACAGGGGAACACCATCATATTGACTTTACTACCTCCTTCTTGGCAGGAACAGTGTATCTCACTGATCAGATAGGGGTCACTGGGAGGTGTCCCGACTCCTCCCTAAGATGGCTGCTTAGAGAAGTGATGTGCAATTAATGGGAGGGGTGGGCTGAGCGATTAATTAGAAGTGTCTCACAAAGGAAAATTATGGTGCATGTTAAGAGCCTACCATATCAGAGCTCTCCAAAAGAAGCAATTAGCATTAGAACCAAAGAATCAGCACCCCTAGATGGCACCATCCATTGTCTCTTCTCCATCCCTCTCTTTAACACTGGAGGAACCAGAGCACGTAGTGAATCAAAGAACAGAGGAACAAGATCCCTAACAGCCAAGAAGCTGATGGTCTTCTTTACCCTGATTACTATAGCTATTTTTTGAGGGAGAAGGTACAATTTTAAATGAAACTTAGAGTTTTTATTTCATACTACACTGGACATTATAATCATGAAAATGAGAGTGTTCTTATCATTAAGTAACCAAAATGAATTTTTAAAAATCCAATGTAACCAGAAACTGACAAAACCTTCCCATGTTTTCATCTAAAGGATGGAAGAGAACTGGTCCACAAAGCCAGGGTCAAAGGTCAACAGTGAGGAAGAATAAAGTTATTTTCTGCCTATACTCTGTCAAGTTGAACTCAGTCAAACACCTGGTAGAATTATCTCTCCCCTTTTTAAAAAAAGTTCTTAGCTATTCTAATCTGTTTATCTTTCTAGACTAACTTTAAATTTCTTAGAAAATTTCTAATTAAGATTTTTATTGGAGTAGGCTTGGACTTTTAATTTGGAGAGAATTTACTTTTCTACAATTGACATGTTACCATCTAGAACATGGTACCTCTCCTTTTATTCAATTATTTTTGGATCCAGTAAAGTTTAATAACAGTCATCCCTATTATGTCCCACACAATTACTGTTGACTTTAATTCCGTGAATTTTATGGCTTATTTTTATTGATGTTTCTGTTGTCATTACTAGGGATGCAATATTTTTTCATTCATGTCTTAAAACTGGCTATTGAGTTTTAAATTAAATATAGTAATTTGTATACTTAAATTTTAACCAACTACTTTACTAAATTTTTATTAATTTTAAGGATCCTTTAGTTGACTACCTTGCATTTCATGAGTTTGTAGTTAAACCATCTGTAAATAATGGTATGTATATCTCCTAATGTCATAACTTTTGTTTCTGTTTTATATTTTACTGCATTGTCAAAAAACCATGGAGAAAACATTATCAGTGCTGATATAGAGCAGGTAGTTCTTGTCCTTTGTTTTAACTGGGATTTTTGCTAGTGTTTCAACCTTGAGAATGATGTTGGCTATTGTCTTTAGAAAGATGTCCTTTGTGTGTTAAGAAAGTAAAATGTTATTCCTAGTTTTATAAAAATTACGGTATCTAAATCTTTTTGTTAAAGGCCTTCAGTTAAAGATGTTTGAAGGCCTCCAGGGAAAGACATTCCAATACCCAAAATAGCAACTGTTTCAAGTGTTTAAACATTTTGGTTAATGCATAATTTAAACTTTATATTGTAAATTCAGTCAATATGCTTATGTTTTGCCTGAAATAAAGATACAAAACATTGTCAGCTCTTATAGATTTTAAAAACTCATATAGAACTAATAAATTGACCAACAGGACTCCTAATCACTACAGTTGTATATGTGTTCAATTTTTCTGAATAGGAGAAATGATAGATTATTTTTAATTCTGTAATCATAATAATAATAGCAGCTAACATTTTCAGTACTTGTGAGCATTTAGAAAAGAGTAAGCTATTAGGTAAAGCAATTTAGTAGACACAACATAGTCAGGGGGATATGAAATACAGAATGGAGAATATAATAAAAAATGTTGTAAAGATTATGCAAGGTGCCAGATGGGAATGGATTTATCAAGGGGATCACTTCATAGACTGTGTAGATGCTTGACGAATGTGCTATACACCTGAAGCTGCAGTAGAATAATACTGTATGTCAACTATAAAATATATATATGTATATATATATATATATATATATATATATATATATATATACACATATATATTTGTTTATATATATATATATATATATATATATATATATATAGTGACAGGAGGTGGAGTAGAGCATAAGGAAGATAGTCAGTGGTACTGTAACAGTTATATAAGGTGTCAGAGGGGTAGTAGCTTGTGAAGGGTGTAAATGTCTAACTATTGCTTTGTACACCTGAACTATTGCTTTGTACACCTGAAACTAATAAAAAATAAATAAATAAAAGAAGAAGCTATCAGCATGAGCCAATATATGCTGTAGAATAACACATATCAACTTAAGCAACCTATTTTTAATAAAATTATTACATTTATAATAGTGGAATTGTTATAAATAGGGGAATTCAGTAGACAGAGTGATCCTGAATTTCATGAATTCATTTATTTAGTAAGCCTTCTCATGATGTCCTTCTAGGTGAGGTGGTGAAATATGAATTGTAGTGTAGATTTGCAGCTATTTGAATAGTGCTGAATAGTGCATCTGAATGGTGCTGAAGGTGTAGGAAGCATGCGTGCCAAACTCCAAAGTGTCACAAAGCTACAAAAGAGAAGAAATCAAATAGCCAATAAAAACAGTCAAAATTCTAAATGATCCTAGTATCTTGAAACATAAGGTAGAAATCTAAAAAAAACAACAAAAAAGAAAACAAACAAATAAACCCTTAAGAAAATGAGTGAAGTCTTACGTAAACCTATGTATAAATATAGGATGAGGTGACTGGCTTGGCAGCTGTTCATATCAACAACAAACATTTCTAAATGCTGTCAAATATGAGACTGCCAGTCAATGTTAAAGCGGCTTTATATGGTTGGCTCCCAGGAAGCAAACACGGAGTTTAGAAGACCACATGTTTATCAGGATTGCCCTTGGAATCAACACCTATGGAAAGGTGGGGAAGGAAGCAGGAACAGGCAAAAGGGAAAAGTGGAACTGATGCTGTCCCAGTGACTGCCTTGACCAAACTCATGGAGCATTTTAGAACTAGAACGACTCTTCAAAAGTGTCCCAAGTTGGGCTCAAATTGTCCAGCCTTTATACTCCCATATTAATCAGTCATTGGATGTGAGCTGCCCAGGGAAAGGGCATGACCTTGGATGAGGCAGCTTTCCACAGCTGGGGCAATCCCTGAAGGGGCTGACAGCTGAAGACTATCTACGGACAGCACTGCCAGCAGCTGGGTCAACAAATCCTTCAGGGAAGGGTTTCTGGGCCGCGTATCACAGTGTCCACCACAGTGGGACACCCCAGTGCCTGTTCCAAGCCCATAGAAATGCTGAGGAGAATATATTATTTTAAATGTTTTTAATACATGGTTAACCATAAAAAAGCAAGAAAGTGTGCCAAAAGTGAAGAAGGAACTGACAGGCAAAGCATAAGAACCAGATATATGCCTTCGGGAAATATGGTTTTAAGCTCCTTGAAGAGAAAATTAAAGCTTTAGGCTCTATTCACAGTCATCCACTGGAAACAAGAACTGCTGGCTCATGCCTTGAATGTGTGGTACAAATATCCTCAAGATGAAAGAACCCTATAATGAGACATTAACATAAAAATTGGTTTAAGAATGGTTCTATACGCAGAGCCTCAGAAACACCCAGCTGATATTCCCACCCTCAGTGCAGTTGAGGCTCCTGTGGTGAGCAATGCCAGCCAGAGATGAACTATCATGCACGATGAGGATGATACAGGTGAGAACTTTCAAATGCTAGTCTACAAACTTAGAGCATTCTGAAAGAGACTTCCAGATAAATATGTTTAAATAGAGAAATAAAGGAAGGAACAAAATACCAAAAGCAAATTGATTAGGAAAAATAATAAATAGACATTCTAGAAGTGAAATACACAGACATTGAAATTAAAAAAAAAAAAACACAAAAAACAAAGAAACAAACAAAAACATTAGCAGATGACCCACTCAACAAGTTAAAGAAAAAAAGAATTAAAGTGGTAAATTGATATGCATAAATTTTTGGAATGCAGCCCAGAAAAGTAAGAAAATGGAAGATATTGAAAGTGTCTACTATGTTCAAGGAATCATGTAAGATGCTGAAAAACTCTTTTCATTCCTTAAATATTTATTGAATACCTACTATCTACCAGGTATTGTGCTGAACATGGGGAACACAATAAATAGTGAACAAGAAAGAGTAACATTTGCTCAGGAGATTTATGTTGCTTTCACCAAAAAGTGATTCACACTTTTCTAACCCATTATACCTACAAAATTAAGTGAATAAACTAAATGATAAAAAATAAAAAGAGCTATTTGATAATGTAGTCCTGGGCTATGTCAAGCTGATGAGGACAAATGTGTCCTCACTAAGTTTTTACTGAATAACCATATCTGGAATAATGTGATCCTTTTTGGATACCACAATTTAAAATTTGATGTTAACAAATTAATCTAGACTAAGAAGACAAAAATGTAGAATAGCCTAAAACATATGTCATTTAAGAAATAGTTGGAGGGTTCTCTAGCCAGGGAGGAAGAAAATAAATAGGGACAAAAATTCCAATACTTTCCAACTCTAAATTATTATGATTCAGCTTAAGGCTTCCATGGCAGAAATTAACTGTCTCTTTCTTCCCTCTAGTTACACAGCTAAACTTCCCAGTTTTTCTTCTAGTCAAGTGAGGTCATACTGCTGAGTTCTAGCCAATAACATAGGGTAAGAATGCTGTGGGCCATTTCTAAGCCTGAGTCATAAAGAGCCTTACACATGCTTCTGTACTCTTTTGCTATCTGTGGACTTGGTGAAGAACACAGTGACCTTGGAAACCAGTGTTCAAGGTAGTAAAATCACAAGATGGAAGGAGTCCTGATCTCCAAGTCACTACATGGAAGAAAGCATCTACCATTTGTCCACATTTATTTTGGACTTTACATGATTGACAAATACACTGTTATCCTATTTGAGCAATTAAATTTTGCTTTTATTTATTTAATAATAGCTAACATTGCCTTAATATGATTTCTTTAAACAGTGTTCCCCATTCCAGTATCCTTCTAGCTTCCTTGAGTCATTCTAATGGAATTCTACTTACCACTATGGCCCCTAGGGAGATAGTTTTGCAGGGAGAAAGCTTTGTCCCTACCTTGAATTCTTTTTGTCACAGAGGTTGGTATATCTTCTTGTTACTAGCCCAACTTCTCTCAAAGTGAAGGCATTTCTGAATTATTTTCTTCCAGAAATTAATCTAGATATCTGCTCCTCAACCAAACTGAGTTACCTGAAGGCTGAGATTATTTCATACTCATGTTTATGACCTCAAGACCTATCACAGTTTATTGAATGAATCAATAAACAAACAATAGAGAAGAGTTACAAATGTGAAGCTGGGCCTCTGTGATCTCTTTGGTTCTTAATGAGAAAACCAAACAGAGTGATATGTAACAAAAAGAACATAGACAGCTATATATGCAAACTTATATATAAAATTATTTCAGTGAAGGTTACACACATCTACGTATAGGATTGTATGTAGAGCAAAACAGGTTTATTTCAAATCAGTTATTTCTGTATGTAAAACCAACAGCTTCTTTTTTTGTTCTCTCTACAAGATCAAGGAAACCTGAATGTGTAGCTATTTTTAACACATACACAGGGCTCCCCCAAGCAAATGGTTTCTCACTAAATTAGTAAATGAGTAATGGTAACGAGATTATTCTGGGAATAACACATGTCAGAAAATCATAGTGATCATGAACATAAAACAAGCAACCGAGTCTTTTAGGAACTCTTTATCTTCTATTACACAAATGCATCTGTCCTGCTCAAGGCCAAATAGCTAATAGATCCCTGATTTTTATGAGCAGAAGTAAAAATGTAGACAATGCTCAAGGGCAATGCATTTTTACTTTTCTCTGGGATCTGCACTGGAATCAGGAATAAGAGAATGAGAATACAGTCTTCCTTGTTATTTTGAGAGACAAAGATAAAAAGCCAGTGCTTGTTAAAGAAAAAAAAAAATGTAATCATGGTGTACCTCAATCGATGCTCTAGAAACCTAACCCTCCTTGGCCTTGGGCCCCTCTCTTCTTGCAAGTATCATAATGTGCAGTAGCTATACACTTCCATGTCTGCCTTCCTCTTACATAGGATTTCTAAGGATGGGAATCATTGTTTACCACACATTTGGTCCCAGGCACCTGGCACAATATGAGGCTTTAGTAAATGTTTATCAAATGCATTGCAAGTATTGGATTTTCTTAAAATCATCAAACTAATTGTGATGAATTCTCCCGATTACGAGTAGACTTGGAAGAAGAGAACACAAAAACCATCAATAGCCACACACCCTTTTTTTGGACTAGAATGTAAGTTTCATAAAAACAGGACTATTGTCTTTTTGGGGACAGAGTCCCAGAGAGCAGTTTCCAGGCTCTCAGCCTCATGTGGAAAGGTGCTGGCTCAGTTACTAGATGGCTATCAGCTGTAATCAGATGGCCATCTGCTATGGCTGGGCGGCCATCAGCTATTACCGGTTAGCAATTAACCACTAATATAATTGCTATGGCTACACTAGGGGGTTGGTTGGTTGGCCGAGAAGTGGACTGTAGATTGGGGCTAGCAAGTGCGGTTAGCAAGCGTGGATGGCGGGTGGTGGATCATGTTGATCCTACTTCCTGTGTCTCACCCGGCCGCCAGAGAGACTGGGGTGCAGGAAGACCCCTCGTTGGGGTACTGGTGGATGTTTGCTTGTGTGTCTTGACCAGCCGCCAGCGAGAATATAGTGGTATGACTCCCCTATCCATGGCTCCGTGGGTGTTCCTTTTAGGCCTCACCGTGTCCTGTGCTCTTGTGTGAGGAGAGGGAGCTGAGACCCTGCATGACAGTCTAATTCATGGCAGTTACCCTGGCATACACTCAATAAACACTTCTAAGTAGATGTATGACCTCCCTCACATAATCCTTTGAGCAAATTTCATTCAATAACAGTCTTATCATGATAAACCCTTGACATTATCACTTCCCCAGTTCCCTTTGTATGCTCACAACTTGACCACTAGCTTCCCACATTCATTTTCTATTGATGCAACAATTACTGCAAATTCAGCTGCTGAAAAGAATACCCGCTTATTTAACTCACAAGGCTGTAGGGCAGAAGTAAGTTGGCTCAGAGCCTCTATTGAAATCACTATGTCAGCCAGGCTGGGCTCTTGTCTGGAGCTCTGGGGAAGAATTCACTTCCAGGCTCATTTAGTTTGTTGGCAGGATTCAGTTCTACATTGGGGTAGGACTGGGTCCTTATTTCTTTGTTGGCCATTGACCAGGGCTCACACTCAGATTCTGAATCCACCCCCATTCTCTGGCTCACGATCTCCTTTATCTTCGAAGCCAGCCATGATGAGCTGAGTCCTTCTCCCACCTTGATTATCGTTGGTCTTCCCTTCTGCCTTGTGTCCCTTGCCTTCTTCTTTAACCACATCTCTGCTTTGTTCTTCTGCTTCCAAACATTTATGTGATTACAGTGGTCTATCTGGATGACCCCAGATGATCTCCCTGTCTTAGTCCATTTGGGTGGCTGTAACAAAACTACCATAGACTGAGTGGCTTAAACAACAATTTTCTTCTCCCAGCTCTGGAAGCTGAAGAGTTCAAGATCAAGGTGCTGGGAGATTCCATGTCTGGGGAGAACCTGCTTTCTGCTTCATAGACAGCAGTCTTCTCACTGTGTCCCCACATGGCAAAAGGGGCAAGAGAGTTGCAGAGCTCCCATCCTCATGATCTCGTTATCTCCCAAAGGCCCTGCCTCCTAATTCCATCACATTGGGCATCAACATATACAGTTTATGGAACACAGGTATTCAATTCACAACCTTCCCTATTTTAAGGTCAGCTGATTAGGAACTTTGATTCTATCTACAAAAATCCCTTCGCAGCAGTACTGAGATTAATGTTTGATAGAATAACTAGGGAATGGGAATTTGGGGGAACATCTTTGGAACTCTACCACACTCAGAGTGAGCAAACAAAAGAGAATGCCCAAAATGGAAGCCAGTCTTTATGTAAGCTTATCTCAGAAGCGACATCTCATTGTCATATTCTATTTGTTAGAAGCAAGTAAATAAGCTCAGTTCTCATTCAAGGGGAGGGGAGTACACAAGGCCATGAACACCAGGAGGCAGGAATTATTGGGAATCATACAGGCTGCTTACCACAGATAGGAAAAGTAATTATATTTTATTGTATGGCTCTGCTGTTAAAAGCATTTATACAATCACAATTATGTAAATACTAAACATTGATCCAAATAAAATTACCATAACATTACACTGAGAGGAAAAGGTAATAGAATAGATATAGGTATTTGATGGGAGAAGAGGGAAGAAAGCTAAATCCTCATAGTCCTTTGTGAGGAATCAATGTAAATATCTAAAAATGGAAAATCAAGAAGCAGCAATAAGTATGTTATTTAGAGACATGAAGATAAAATGTCAAATAATCTGGTAAAAGAGGTTAAAGTGCTTCTGGGATAGAGAAAGAAGGGGATGAGTACTCATGGGGGGGGTGTTTCTATAACAAACCTTATAGATTTTTGTCTCTTTAAACTGTGTATGCATATAACTTTCATTAAAATAATGGGGGGAAAGCAACAAAAGAGAATCAAACAGAGTTTTTCCACAAAAAAATTATTAAATTATTGGCAGTTAGTGAAAACAATGTATGCATTTCTAGCTGAGATGGAAAAATTTTCACCCCCAAAATGCTAAACAGAATGCAGAAAAGGAAGAGAGACTGTATCCAGTTCAGTGGAAAAACAGCTATCTGACCAGCTGCACATTTAAGCCAGCCTGACCTACCCTTTAGGCCTGTGACAAGTGGCCAACAAGGTCAGCCCAGAATATGCCTATATTTGCAGTCACCTTTGTTTTCTAATCTGGCTCAGCTACTGGTTTTATTTATAGATATCAGCCCAGCTTCCAGCCTGGGATTATTTTTTAATGTTAATTTCACAGCTTTTGGTTATTTGAGAGACCCTTAATTCTTTCCTAGGCCAAGTTCACTTCCACTGTAGGACTTTGCTGTTCTTTGCAGTAATGCACTATGGCTGCATCGTCTTCTGGCTGCCTCCTTGCCATTCATGTCTTATTCAAATATTTCCTTCTCAAAGGCTTTCCCTGACCACCCAAACTAAAGGTACACTCTTCCACAGCCTCCATCACTGTTTTTCACATCACCCAATCCTGTTTTATTCATAGCATTTGTCAGAATGTGAAATTACCTTGTTCATTTATTTTTGCCTTCTTCATTTTATTCACCATGGTATCACTGAAGCCTACCACACGTGCCTGGCATACATTACTTACTCATTAAATAACTATTGAATAGAAAAATGGATTGAGAAGTGTATTAATCAGCTTTTACTGCAATAATGCTATATAACAAATCATCTTAAAACTTGATATCTTAAAAGAGAAAGCATGTCTTTCTTGCCCATGGATCTGTGGGTCAGGTTGAGTTTAACTGATCTTGAATGAGCTCAGCTGGGCTGTGGCTTGTGTTCAGTTCTGCACCATGTGTTTCCTTATTCTTTTTGGTCTAGACAGCTTCTTTCAGAAGATCACTGGAAAACAAGAAGGCAAGCAAAATCATGTCTTGCTTCTTAAAGCTTTGGTTGCAACTGGTACACTGATACTTCTGCACATATTGTACCAGCCACAGCAAGTCACATGACCATCCCAGCATCAATGAGGTGGGAAAGTATACTCTGACCACATATACAGATAGAAATGTCCATATCGTTGCTTCTGATTAAATATTAAGTTCGCACAGAATGTTAAATCTATAAAGAATTTTATCTTGTCCAACTACTTCATTTTGCATGATGAGAAAACAGACCCAGAGAAATGAAAGCGAGAGAACATTACATAGTTATATAGCAAAGGGGTGGACATATAACCCTGTTAAAGGGAGTGAAGAATTAAGATCAATAATTCAATCTGAATGAATGAATGAATGAATACAAGAATGGACTGAACTGAGGGAAAGAAGCCAGTACAGAGAGAAACTGCAGATGCAAGAGAAAAGGCAAGGTCATGGGAAAGATAGGGGTTGATGAGCTCAAATGCATTGGGGCAAGGTGGGCCTTGGAAAGAAAGATGGATCCTGCTCAAAAGGTGGAAAGAATGGGTGGTATTCAAGTATAGACATATTTCTAGGTTGTAAGGAAGGAAAAATAAAAGTTGGAAGAGTTCAGGTCTGTGAGATAGAGAAACAATTGATTAACTTACCCCACAATAACATGCCTAACAATAACACATTCAGGTATAATGTAACTGGCGATGCGTTTCCAGACCCCCAAAACCCCAACCAGCTAACTGCTCCAATTAGTAACATTGCAAGAGGGTGTTACTCTCTGTACAGCACCAAAGTGTACTCACCACAAAGTCAGGGAGTCGCTGCATCATTCCACTGGCATGACCTCAGTTTTCTCAGTGAAGGAGGTGTGAGAGTCATTAGCTGAAAGGAAAGGCAACAAAGGTTGTATAGGTGACTTGGGGTAAATAATTAAGGTTTAGAGTAATATCTAAGGGAAATAAGAAAAAAGTGACCAAAAGCACCTAAAGAATTGACCACCAACAGAGGGCTGGCTGCACTGAGATTAGGCCATGAGCGGGAAGCATTACCCATCCACATGGTTAGTTGCTTTCCTCTAGCACTACTCCATTCAGCCATTTATCGAATGCTTATTGAACATCAAGAGTAAATTCCTAGTTCCAAGCAGATTATAGGCTGGTCAATACATAGGCAAAACGAGGTAATGACTAGAGAAAAGAACACTGTTATAATCAGAATTTAAAACTAAAGCATGGATTCATGCAAATGTAACCTTTCCATCTCATCTGCCTGTATCAAATGTCACTGTAATTTAATTTTCTAATAAATTACTGACATACACAGTGCTTAAATGCAAAGTTTAATGAAGTCGATAAAATATGGGCATAGCAGAAGAATGTAAATTCCATTCCTGTCCTTTACTACCTAAGTGAGAAATAAATGTCATTTACCTTGAGATAATATTTTCACAAAAGCACTAAGGAGTTTCAGCTCTAATATTCCAAAAGCATCACTGCTTACTACTTTTTTTTATGATGACACTTAATTAAAAACAAATATATAAACATCCACATCATTGCTGCTGATTAAATATTTAAGTATGAGTGTCACAGAATGATAAAACTGTGAAGAACTTTGCCTGGTCCAACTGCCTCATTTACTGATGAGAAAAAAAGACATAAGGAAATGAAGTAAATTACTTTGTAGAGGGCACACAACAAATTAGTGGGAGAGCAGAAATAAGTCTCAAATCTTCTGATTTCTACCCCCGAGTCATTCGACTGCACCAGCTGTTTCCTTACCTGTGCTTGGCCCCGTCTTGTCATGCAGGAGTCCCACAGACCCTCTGGGCGCCAACAGAAAAGCAGGGTGTCTGCCACTCAAAGATGCTTTCTGGCAAACAGAAAGTATACCAGCTAAAACCGCGAATGTACCGTCATTGTGAGGGAGCGCAAAGTATCATTTGCTTTATTTTGGAAAGTTTATGGCGTCATTTGGTGCTTGCCAGAAAGAATATTACCATGTACCCCATCTTCCTTGACTGGGATGTGAACTGGTGAAGGGATGCTAATGGGCTCTTTAACTATTTGCTTCCCGTCCTCTATAAGACTTCTGTCCACTCAGCTGTTATATTAAATAATCCCAGACTGAGTAGCTTCTAAACAACAGAAATTTATTTCTCACAGTCCTGGAGGCCAGGAAGTCCAGGATCATGGTGTGAGAAGATCTGCTGTTTGGTGAGGGCCCGCTTTCTGTGTCCTCACATCACGGAAGGGGAGCAAGCAAGCTCTCTGGGGTGTCTCTTATAAGGCACTAATTCTACCCTCATGACTTAACTGCCTTCCAAGGGCCCCACCCCTAACACCATCATACTGGGCGCTAGGATTTCAACATAGGAATTTTGAGAGGACACAAATATTCAAACCATAGCTCTTCCCCAAAGACATTACACTGTGGACTCACAGTGATATTGAATTTCTGACATTTCGGACTGCTTTATCCCCCTGATTTCTATCCGCACATCCAATATTCCCTGTTAAAGCTTCTAGGAAGGCTCAGAGAACAGTATCTCCTTATGTCTCAGCTAGTTCCCTCTTGTAATGCCTGGATAACAAATCTCTCATTAGCTTGAATTCTAATGCTGCCATGATTCAACTGTCTTGCTCAAGTGAAGTCTGCCTTTATTTCTAGATAATTATCAGCATAACTATACTAGAGTCCTCTTTATTGTACCAAAATAGGAAGAACAGGCCTTTTAAAAAGGCATAATTCAATGCAGAAGTAAAAACTGTCACTGAGCGATGCCTCTGAGTTTGATAAAGCATTGCAACCCTTAGAGGATTAGGGAGAGCCACAAGGGGGGAGCCAGACCAATTTGTTAAGGTTTGTAGCAGCAATGAAGATGTACATATTTTTGTATGTACAGTTCATTTTAGTTCTACCTTAACTATTGTAACAGGTAATATTTGGGGCACTTACGAAATGCATGGCATTTTGCAAACACTTTGCATACGTTAATTCATTTATTCCTTCCACAAACTAGGAACTAGTGTTTATTATCCCCACTGACAGCTCAGGAATCTGATGGGTGGAGGCAAAGCCACTGGCTCGGGTCACAGAGGCGCTGATGACCCACCCAGTTCTGCAGGCCTCCAAAGCCTATTTCCTTAACCATTTAGCTATTCTGCCAGCCCAATAGGTTTCTTCCCCCAGTTCAAATCACCCCATCAAATGTGATCTGAAAGAAAAGTTTCTGGTCACTCAGGGCCACAATCCATGAAAATGTATTTATAATTCAGGAAGAGGAGTGGGGAGGGCATTCTCTACTAACCACAGTAAGCAACCTGTTCAGTCCCCAAAGTGTGAAACTTGATTTTCTTTTTTATCTGGCTTTTATGTTCAAGGGAATGTAAATGTCAGAAATCAAGCATTCCCTCTGGATGGTGGAGTAATAAATAACTTTCATGCCATTTTGCACAGATGCTGTGACTAAATTGAGACTAAGAAAGATATAGACAACTATAGCAACAAAATGATGATGAATCTATTTTTAAGAGCAACCATTAAATTAGAAAGATTTGTCAAATTTAAAAATAACTTAGGAGGAAATTATTTGGGCACCAATTCTAAGAAATTCAAAGGAGATTCAGAGCTAAATGAGCAATCTAATCAGTTTAGAAAGGGTAGAGATCATTACTTACTAGTTTTAAACAAAATTCTCAATGTTTTAATGCATAAAGGAAAATTTTATACCTTGAAAGATTTAAAATATTACTGGGAATAGGAGAAACTATTTCTGAAATAATAAAAAATTTATACTCCAAATAAAATGTAATATAAAGAATAATATCACTTAAGAATAATATCACTTATGTGTCTTTCGGGAAATTCATACTTAAAACTGAGATACAAGTATTTATCCTAAAGTGATTCAGTTTTATAATTTAGCAAACCTTTTAACCCCTCCAACACAGTAATACCACTCCTGGGTATTTATCCTAAAATAAATAATGCAAAAATGTCAATAACAACAAATGTTCAATGAAGTATTACCTTGTAATAACGATATATTGGAAATGGAACCAAAACAAAGGAAACTAATAATTTACTGAGTAACAATTATTTGTTAGGCATTATTTGGTTACTTTACTATGTTATATTTAACAGTAATAATCTAGATATTATTTTCCTAATGAGGAAATGAGCTCAAAGAGGTTAAATTACCTTGAAAAATTAAACTTCTGATTAATGAAATAGCGAAGTATATTCTAAATAACAGTGAATAGAAGAATAATTAACTAATTATGTACATCAATTTAATATTTTCCATATAGCCATTCAACTAATAGTTCTCAAAAGCATAAAGCAGAGTGGAAAATGTATAAGAATTAATATTTAAATACAGACACACACACACACAATTGCCTCTATGTTATAATTAAACACATAAAATTATATTTGCAAATGGGCAATGAATAGAACATTTAGCCAATACAGTAGAATATTTGTTAGGGTAGTGGTGTTGTGAATGATTTTCCTTAATTTTAACTTTTCTGCTGTTCATTCATTCATTCATTCATTCATTCATTCATTCAAGATTTACTTATTGAATTACCTACATGAATGAGCGAAATACAGCCCCTGTCCTCATAGAGACTACATTCTAGTAGGGGAGACAAATAACAAATATATTACATGAAATCAATTAGTAATAAATGTTGTGAAGAAAATGAAGCAGGGTATGAGGATCGGGAGTGGTAGTGTACTCCTTTAGAACAGTGGTCAAGGAAGGCCTCCTTTATGAGATGACATTTGCACAATGAAGTGAGAGGGAGTAACCATACGGAGATATGGAAGAGCACTACAGGCAAGGGAAATAGAATGTGCCAAGGTCCTGAGGCTGAAATGTCCCAAGGCAGATATTTTAAAGATGCAGGGCAAAGTTCATGTAGTAATGTTAAGTAGAAATACTATAAGAAAAAAAGGCTACAAAATTATGCATATAACCAACAATTATGTAAAATGCACAAAAAAGACATTAAAGTAAAATGGACAACAACATGTTAATGGTGAGTTATTTTGGTGTAATTGTAGCGAATTATTACTGTGTTTTGTACACATGAAACTAATAAAAAATATAATAGAACTTTTAAAAAATATATACATGAAATTTATATAACTTTACAAATGTGATTTTTAAGAATCAAAATTTTGCGATATTACTACTACTAATAAAGAAAATAGCTGATTATACTAAAAAAAAATGTAGCTTTTAAGGACAAGACTTCCACTAACCAGACTGCCTGGGTTCAAATCTCAGTTCTGTGACCTCAGGGAATTTACATGGTTTCCCTGTGCCTTATCTACAAGTTGCGATAATAATAATAGTAGTACCACAGGTATAAGGAGACATATGGTAGGCAGAATAATGTGCCTATACCTTTTGTGTTCTAATCCCTAGAAATTGTATGTTACCTTATATAGCAAAGAGAAATTAAGTTTCAGATGGAATTAGGGTTGCTAATCAGCTGACCTTAAAATAGGGAGAGTATGTGGATTTTCTAGCTGGGCCCAAGATAATCACAAGGGTCCTTACAACTGGAAGAGAGATGTAGATTAGTGGAGTTAGAGAAAGAGATGTGACAATGACAGCAGTGTCAGGGACATGATATGTTGCTGGCTTTAAAGGTGGAGGAAGGGGCCATGAGCCAAGGAATGTGGGTGGCTTCCAGAAGATTGAAAAGGAAAGGAAACATTCTTTCCTAGAGCCTCCAGAAAAAAAAAAGAAAAGAAAAAAAAATGCAGACCTGCTGACAACTTCACTTTAGCCCAGTGAGGCTATGTTGAACTTGTGAACTACAGAACTAATAATAAATTTGTGTTGTTTGAAGTCCACTAAATTTGTGGTAATTTATTACAGCAGCAATAGAAAGGTAATACAATAAGACCAAGTTAGTTTTTATGAGTAAAATATTTAGAATAATACTTGACCCATGATGAGCACTCTATAAGCTGTTATAATATTTTAGGTGGTGTTTTCTACCACATTTTCTAATAAATAATGAGTATGTACAGTAGTGGCCACTTAGCTACGGTTTCACTTTCCACAGTTTCATTACCATTGTTGCTCAATGATCCAGGATCGCTGGAAGCAGATGACCCTCCCTCCAGCGTATTCAGGTCAATAGTAGCTTACCACACACATCACAGTGCCTCACTTCATCTCATCCCATAGTCATTGTATCACCTCACATCATCACAAGAAGGGTAAATACAGTACAGTAAGATATTTTGAGAGAAAGACCACATTCACATAACTTTTACTGCAGTATATTATAATTGTTCTATTTTATTAGTTATTGTTGTTAATCTCTTATTATGCCTAATTTATAAATTAAACTTTATCATAGGTATGTACGTATAAGGAAAAACATCGTATACGAAGTTCGGACAATTAAGTCCGTGAAGTTTCCACAGTGAAAGTGCATAGTGGAAATTTCACGAACTCAATTATCCGGCCTTTGTATATAGGGTTCAATACTATCTGCAGTTTCAGGCATCCACTGGGGGTCTTGGAACACATCTCCTACAGGTAAGGGAGACTACTGTATCGGCTGTATTGGTTAAATATTTGCCTTAAAAATAAGTGGGAAAAGACTACTTAAAAGGAGGAAATGCTGTCATTCTTAGTACTAATTAATACATGAAAAGGAAATTTTTAATTTCAGGAGAACAAAATTAATTCAAACATAAAATAAGAATAAGGAAACAAAAACAATATCTTCCCTGAATTAAAAAGACCTTTTATTTGACATGTTCTTCACTTGTTAACAAAATACTGACACGTGATGTGGGCTGGAGCAGATTAAAAGATGTTTTATTTTGGATGTGTGATTTATAGACTATAACAAAAACCACGAATCCACCTAGAATCCAGACACAGGTTAATAATCTAAGGCATGGAGTCCAGTAAGTTCCTTTACAGACAAGGATCATAAAAACTTGGAATTTCACGCCTAGTAAAAGCCTCTAGGAATTTGTGAATTTCATTTTCATTCCAAGAGAAAAGTGAGAAATCAAACTGTAGCAAGTCAACTGAGAGCACTCCCTTCCCTTAATTCTTGGCTCATTCAGGTCTCCAGGGCACTCAAAAATTTCAATTCCATCCAAACACTTAGCAAGCACCTCCCATACCCCTCCCATACTCATATGTATGGCCAGATCCTATATTAAGCAGCATTGAATTTAAATACGGACAGTACATAATCTGTAACTTTTACAGTTGAAAAAAGTACAGCTTCATTATTTTAAAAAGTTGGGACATTTAATGCTCAAGCTCAATTTTTTATTCAAAAACATTTCTTGAATGTCCTTCTGAATATATTTAGATATTATGAAATACTTTCAAAGAGACTACATTGCTTCTCAAATAATTTGTAGGAAAGAAACAGGAAAGTTTGTAGCTTTTCTCCTTTACTACTTTGGGATTACTTTCAGATACCTCATCATTTAGATGTTTAGCAAAGCAGTCAGAATATTGACGTTTTCCTTCAGAATTATATAACAAGGTGTTTATCAAAATGTTAGATTTTTAAGACAGTATTTTTTCTTTTTAATTTAATTTTATTCTTACTCATTAAAATAATGTACACAAAAGCAGATACCTGCCCCATCTGTCTTCTTTCCCAATTCCAACTCCCCAGAAATAACCACTTTCAATATTTTTGATTGTTTATTTAACTGTTAATATAGCTTATTTCATATTCATAAATAACATGTTTATATTTCTCTTTTATGATTTTTTTTAAATTTAAGTCTTATTTATTGGTTCCTACTATGTAAATGAGAGTTTAGCTCTCATAGCCAGCCCCCTCACCCTATCACGCAGAAACACATTAACTCACCTTTACCTATGTTTCTGAAATAGCTGTATCAGCCTTTTTGGTTTAATCAAGGTTTATTGTTTACATTTTATGACTATGTAAACATAATGCAGAGTAGATCCATATAGTATACTATGATTTCTTTCCTTTCTCCTGTTATATTTTGCTCCCTGGAATTAATAATTTCCTCATTTAATCCAATTGTTTGGTTTATTATGTAATTGTCACAAATTTATTCCCCAACTCTTTGTCAGAGCTGCACTCCAGCACAACAGGACACCCATCAGTTTTGCCTCTTTTTCCTTGCAGACATCCCCACTGGAGCCCTCTGTCCTGCTGTGAACTGGACTGGTTGCCTCAGAGGTCTCCCACACATCAATTGTCCTAAGACTTTTCATTCTGGGAAGTGCCATCACCTCATCTCTATGTTGTAAACCTTGTTTCCAGGACACTTTGCCTTTTCATCTCTTGGGTTATGTCCTATCATTAAGGACACACATCTTCAGGAGCTTCCTTGAAAAGGATGCTTGGGACCTAGAATTTTCAAGAACTTTCAGGTTCAAAAATGTCTTCCTTCTACCTCAAAGTTGGTTGTTAGCTTGGCAGCATCTAGAATTCTGTTCTGTAATTCCACTGCCTCTAGCCTCCCATTTTGTTTTCAGGAGTCTAATCTCACTGTTTCCCAACCATTTATTTGTAACCTATTTCCACCCCTCCCTGGAGGCTTTTAGAATTTTCTTTAATATTTTTAGGATGATGTGCCATGTTCTGGTTTTGCTTTTTGTTTTTCATCACCCAATTTGCTGGCCAATCATTCAAACTTTTCTCTAGACCTATAGTTTGGGAAATATTTTTAGATTACGTCTTTAAGAATTTTTTTTCTTTACTTTCTGTGGTTTCTCTTTTTTTGAATTTCAATTACTCAGACCTCCAGGAACTCCTCAACTGATGCTTTAGTTCCCTTGTTTTATATCACCACTTTTGGGAGATATATTTTGAAATATTTTCTTAACTTTATTTTCCAAGTCTTCCACTGAATTTTTAATTTCTGCTATCACATTTTAATATCCAAGAGCTTTCTTTTTAAAGCAATCTATTCTTTTCAATAGACCCATTTTTCTCTCACATATTTCTGAGAATATTAAAAGACTCAATCATTTTTTTCTGTTTTCTCCATCCAATGTTGAGTCTTTTTTCTAAATCTGGTGATTCGTGGGTACCTTATTAGAAATTAAATACCTCAGTGTGGGACTTGTTGACTGGTGGGTTTCCCTGCAAGATGGTCTAGGGACACAATTGAGGTTTTGAAGATTCACTAAAGTAGTCTCTGTAGTACTTTACTATCAGGCAATTTATGTTTCCCAAATAAGAATATTCCAGTCTCGTGTCTTAAGAATAAGAAGCTGTTTACAAGCTTTACTGTTAGCGTTCAAGAAGCTGAGTAGGAGCTGGGTATGTAGATCTCTACCTGACATCCTCTGTTTAAAGTGCCTCTATCTTACCCTCAGTTGTGTATGGCCTCTCTAATTTGAAAGTCTGGGTGATTCATCCTCTCTAGACAGTAAAGCCCAAACTATTGGCCAGAGGGGCAGTGGACATGAAGAAGAAGATAAGGAGGCCTAACTGCTCATATAAATAAAAATTTTCATACAATCCATCTGATTTAGCCCCATTCTCCACATCCCACTTTTCCAGATACCTGTGGTCCAAAATTCCTGAGCCTCTCTCAAGTTCTGTAGGATGAATCAGTTTCCTCTTTATTGGCTCTTTACAATACAAGCAGGTATTTCAGATCTTTCAAGTCAGTTAAATCTGGTATTTTGAGTTCCTCCAAATTCCTGTTTTCAAAATTTTTTAAATGACTTACCTGATGTACATTTATGCCTTTATGTCCTTGCAAATTTATGCCTTTTGAACTAATCAGAGACAGTTTTGGAAACATGGAGGAAAAACAGAGGGTTGCTGGAGGGGCGGGGGGGTGGGGATAAGGGGAAGGTGAGAGGTTTTGAAAAATAGTCGGTAACAACAAGATGGTCATGGGGGTTTAAAAATTAATTTGGGGAATGTACAGAGGGATAGTGGATGGGGGGAGGGGGATTCACACAGTGTGACGGATATAAATGATAAACGTCTAAGTTTTGCTTTGTCTTGTGCACCTGAAACTAATAAATAAATAAATAAATAAATAATAAAAAAATAAAATCATCAACACAGGAAAAAAAAATTTTCTTTATGATCATTCTAGTGACATTTTATAGGGAGGAAGCAGAGGTAAATGTGTGTTTATTCTGCCATGTTTATCTGAAGCAATCTTTCTTTATAAAATAATTCAATATTCTCTTTTATTAATTATTTATTTTCTTCAGTTATAGTGACATTCATGTTACTTTATATTAGTTTCAGATATACAGCATAGTGGTTAAACATTTATATAATTTATGCAGTGATCCTCCCAATTACTTTAGTACCCACCTGACACCATAGATAGTTATTGCAACATCATTGACTATATTCTTTATGCTGTACTTTACATCCCCATGACTATTTTGTAACTTCCAATTTGTACTTCTTAATCCCTTCACCTTTTTCACCCAGCTCCCCAACCCCCTTTCCCTCTGGCAACCATCAGTTTCTTCTCTGTATCTATGAGTCTGTTGGTGTTTTATTTTTTTCTTTATTTTGTTCTTTAGATTCCACATGTAAGTCAGATCATATGGTATCTGTCTGTTTTATTTACATAATACCCTGTAGATCCATCTATGTTGTCCCAAATGGTAAAATCTTATTCTTTTTCATGACGGAGTGATTTTCCATTGTACATATGCACCACTTCTTCTTTATCCAATAGTCTATTGATGGGTACTTGGTTTGATTCCATATCTTCACTATTGTAAATAGTGCTGCAACATAGGGGTGTGTATATCTTTTTGAATTAGTATTTTGGATTTCTTCAGATAAATACTCAGAAGTGGAATTGTTGAGTATAGGTAGTTATATTTTCAATTTTTTGAAGAACCTCCAAACCATTTTCCACTGGCTGCACCAATTTGTAATCCCATCAAGCATGTATCAGGGTTCCCTTTTCTCCACATCCTCACCAACATTTGTTGTTTGTTGATTTATTCTGACAGGTAGAAGGTGATAACTCTTTGTGGGTTTTTTTTTGGTTTTTTTTTAAACATTGTTTTTATTTATTTATTTATTTATTTATTTAAATTTTTATTTATTTATTTATTTAATTAGTTTCAGGTGCACAAGACAAAGCAAAACTTAGACGTTTATCATTTATATCCCTCACACTGTGTGAACCCCCCTCCCCCCATCCACTATCCCTCTGTACATTCCCAAAACCTCTCACCTTCCCCTTATCCCCACCCCCCCGCCCCTCTAGCAACCCTCTGTTTTTCCTCCATGGTTCCAAAACTGTTTCTGATTAGTTCATTCACTTATTCTTTTCTTTAGATTCCGCATATAAGTGAGATCATATGGTATTTGTCTTTCTCTTTCTGACTTATTTCACTTAACATAATGTTCTCTAGGTCCATCCATGTTGTTGCAAATGGTAAGATTTCTTTCTTCTTTATGGCTGTGTAATACTCCATTGTATAAATGTACCACAGTTTCTTAATCCAGTCATCTACTGATGGGCATTTCGGTTGTTTCCAGGTCTTGGCTATTGTATATAGTGCTGCAATAAACATAGGAGTGCATAAAGATTTTTGAATTGGAGTTTTGGATTTCTCCGGATAGATACCTAGGAGTGGTTTTAATTTGCATTTCTCCCATGATTAATGATGTCGAGCATGTTTTCACATGCTATCGGCCATCTGCATGTCCTTTTTGGAGAAATGTCTACTCAGGTCCTCTGCCCATTTTTTAATAGGATTGTTTGGGTTTGTTTTTGGTTTTGGTGTTAAATTTTATGAGTTTTTAATACATTTTAGATATTAACCCCTTATCAGATGTATCATTGGTAAATATCTTCTCCCATTCAGTAGGCTGACTTTTTATTTTGTTGGTGGTTTCCTTTGCTGTGCAAAAACTTTTTAGGTTGATTTAGCCCCACCTATTTATTTTTTCCTTTTGTTTCCCTTGCCTGAGGAATTGGGTCAGGAAAAAAAAACAAAAAACATAACTAAGAGCAGTGTCAGAGAGTATACTACGTTTTCTTCTAGGAGTTTTATTTTATGATTTGGGTCTTATATTTTAATCTTTACCCATTTTGACTTACTCTTGTATATGGTGTAAGAATGTGGTCTATTTTCATTTTTTTTGCATATGTCTGTCTAGTTTTCCCAACACTACTCACTGAATACACCATCTGTACTTCACTATATGTTCTTGCCTCCTTTGTCATAAATTAAATGACCCTATAAGCATGAGTTTATTTCTGGGCTCTCCATTCTGTTCCATTGAACTATATGTCTGTTTTTATGCCAGTACCATGCTGTTTTTATAAGATTTTTATTTAAAAATTATAGCTAACATACAACATTATATCGGTTTCAGGTATACACCATAGTTATTCAAAACTTATATATCTATAAAGAAGTGATCACCGTGGTAAGTCCACCAACCTTCTGATACCGTACCATGCTATCACAATCTTGTTAATTATATTCCCTATGCTGTACATTATATACCCATGACTTATTTGTTTTATACCTGGTAATTTGGACCTCTTATTGCCCTTCACCTTCTCCCCACCTTTTTAAATTTTTCAATTACAGTTGACAGTCAATATTGTTTGATATTAAATTTAGACATACAACATAGTGTTTAGACATTTATGTAATTTAAGAAGTGATCCCCCTGACTAGTCTAGTACCCATCTGGCACTATACATAGTTATTACCATATTATTGACTATATTCCCTATGCTTTACTATAGATCTCATGACTATTTTGTAACTAAAATATGTACTTCTTAATCCCTTTACCTTTTCCACCCTGTCCCCAAACCCCCTCCCATCTATCACCCTGATAAATCTAGTACCCATCTGACACCATACATAGTTATTACAGTGTTCTTGATTTTATTCCTTATGCTGTACCTTACACCCCCATGACTGCTTTGTAACAATCAATTTGTATTTCTTAATCCCTTCCCTTTTTCACCTACTCACCCGCTTCTCATTTGACAACTACCAAAATGTTTTCTGTATCTGTGACTTTGTTTCTGGTTTGTTTGCTTGTTTGTTTGTTCTTTAGATTTCACATATAGGCAAAATCACATTGCATCTGCATTTCTCTGTCTGACATTCTACTCAGCACAATTCCCCCCAGGTCTATCCATGCCACCACAGATGGCAAGAACCCATTCCCTCCCATGGCAGAGCAATATTCCATTGTATACATGTACTACCTCCTCTTTATCCATTCGTCCATTGACGGACACCCAAGTTGTTTCCACATCTTGACTATTGTGAATAATGCTGCAATGAACATAAGGATGGACATATCCCCTGGAGTAGCATTTCTGGTTTCTTCAGATGAATACCCAGAAGTGGGATACTGGGTCCTTCTTTGTCTCTTGCTATAGCCTTTGTTTTAAAGTCTATTCTGTCTGGTAAAAGTATTGTCACCCCTGATTTTGTTTGTTTGTTTCCATTTTCATGAAATATCTTTTCCTATTCCTTTACTTTCAGTTTGTGTGTGTCTTTCAATCTGAAATGATTCTCTTGTAGGCAGCATATGTAAGATATTGCTACCCCATCTTCTTTTTTTCTCATTTCCATTTTCATGAAATAACTTTTTCCATCCCTTTACTTTCAGTCTATGTGTATCTTTCAATCTGAAATGAGTCTATTGTAGGCAGTATATGTAAAGGTTTTGTTTTCTTATCCATTCAGCCATCTTATGTTTTTTATTGGAACATTTAATCCATTTACATTGAAAGTAATTGTTGATAGATGTGTAGTTATTGCCATTTTATTATTCACAATTTTGATTTTTTTTTTTTTTTTTTTGTCCTCTAGAAGTCCCTCTGACATTCCTTGTAGTACTGGTTTGGTGATAATGAACTCCTTTAGCTTTTTCTTGTCTGGGAAACTCCTTATCTGCCCTTAGATTTTAAATGATTGCCTTGCTGGGTAGAGTAATCTTGGTTGTAGGCCCCTGCTTTTCATCATTTTTAGTATTTTATGCCAATCCCTTCGGGCCTGCAAAGTTTCTGCTGAGAAATCAGCTGATAGTATTATGAGAGCTCCTTTGTAAGCAACTAGTTATCTTTATCTTGCTACTTTTAGGATTTCACAGCTAGATGTTGTGGGGGCTCCTTTTCCCAGCACCAGTACTCCAGGCTGGGGACCCTGGTGTGCAGCTGGGTTCCCTTGCTGGCCCCTGGGTTTGGGATCTCCATGGTGAGATATCCCTCCCAATTCTCTATCGCCACATGCAGGTGTGAGGCTGGCTTATTTTGCATCTCCACCCCTCCTACCAGTCTTGATGTGGCTTCTTCTTTGTATCCTGAATTATAAAACTTCTGTTCCGCTGAACTCCAGATGGTACTCCAGGTTAAGCATTCTATAATTTAATTGTAAGTTTAATGTGTTCATGAGATGAGGCAAGCACAGCATTTATCTACTTCGCCATTTTGGATCCTCCCCTTCAATATTCTTTATAATTTTCATGATTTTATTTTGAGATTTTATAAGTATGAAGCAGTTTCTTATAGAAATGTTTGTAATTGCAAGTGGGGCATTCTTAAACACCTGGCTTCTTATTTTTTCAGTACGTAGTAATTAGAAGCACAGAAAATTGAAATTAATAGACCTGGAATAAAGTCATGGCTCACTTACTTACTGTTTGTGGCATCGTAGGCAAGTTATTTGACTCCTCTAGGTTTTACCTACATTTTCTATAGAATGTTAGTAATAATGGTACCTATTTCATAGTAAGGAATAAATAAGATAATTCATATGTGGCATTAATTTCAAAGGGTGTAGAGGATGTTCAATGTTCATAGATCGTTTGATAGACCATCCTGGGAATTTGGGTTTTATCCTGAGGTCAACAAATTCTTTTCCAGCAGGATGTTATAAAGATCACATTTGTGTTTTTAAAAGATCATTCTGGGTTGTGGCACAGAGGAAAGATATAAGAGCAGGCTTCCAAGAAGAGATAAAAATTTGCTTTATTATCTCATTCTCAAGAAAGAAACTATAGGAAATAAAGTAATAAAATCAATAATATTAATAGATGAATTACAAAGACATTGGAAAGGTAAATTTGAAAGAACTTGATGTCCCACTACATATTGAGGGAAAAAGTGTCAAGTTTGGAAAACTAGGTGAATAGTGGGGAAGTGAGATGACAGGCAGGTTTAGGAGGGAAGATTTCGACTTTAGAATCATCATGTTTGAGGGGCCACAGAGACATTTAAATGACCATGTCCACTAGGTAGTTAGATATTTAGGTCTGTAGATCACAAGAAAGATCTAGGATATGGCTATCAAACTATATTCTAAAACTGATTCAAGTAATAGAGGTGCTGAAAATCTTGGTATTCTTTCTGGAATACCATGAAATAGCAATAAAAAATAATAATAAGCCTACCCATAATAAAGAGTTTTAAGAATTAAATAGATTGATGCTTATATGATATCAAACAAGTAGTATCATACACAAAAGATGCACATGAAAGAAAAATGCATTAGTCTACCCATGGCTTCATTTTTGTCATGAACTCTGGGAAAAGTCCAACACTGTCTGATTTTTAACAACCATTGCATGAGCTCATATAAGACCATTATACTAAAAGTATTGGAATGTAATAATGTAATATAGACAAACTTCCCTTTAATTTTTTTAAAGCTTCTTTTTAAGGTAAACAGATGTTAAGAGTGCCTGTTCCTGTTTTCAAATGACTAAAGATAACATCTTACCTTATGAACAACTAAAAAAACAAAAAATTCTTCACTGGATTTGTTGATCTCAGTGGTCTATACTTAGTAATTCTAAAAGCATCCAACCCAACTAATACCTCTTTTGAACTCTGGTTTCAAGATTTAAAACCAGGAAAAGGACCTGAATAGTCATTCTTCCAACAAAGACATACAAATGGTCAATGGGTACATAAAAAAGTGCTCAACATCACTAATCATCACGGAAATACAAACCAAAACCACATGAGATATCATCTCACATCTGTTAGGATGGCTATTATGAAAAAGACAAGAGATAACAAGTGTTGGCAAGGATGTGGACAAAAGGGAACCCTTGTACAGTGTTGGTGGCAATGTAAATTGGTACAGCCACTATAGAAAACATATGGCAGTTCCTCATAAAATTAAATACTGAACTACCATTTTGATCCAGAAATTCCAGTCTTATGTATATATCCAAAGGATTTGAACTCAGAATGTCAGAGAGATATCTACATGCCTGTGTTCACTGTAGCATTATTCACAATAGCCAAATTATGGAAACAACCTAAATATCCTTCAATGGATGAATGAATTAAAAAATATGGTACATATATACAATATACAATGGAATGTTATCCAGCCGTAAAAAAGGAAATCTTGCCATTTGCAACAACATGGGTGAATCTGGAGGACATTATGCTAAGTGAAATAAACCAGATAGAGAAACACAAGGAGTGCATAGTATCACTTATATGTGGACTTTTTTTTAAAAGCAGGTTTCATAGCAACAGAGAATAGAATGGTGGTTGCCAGGGGCTAGGAGAAGAAAATTGAGGTTACATAGGTCAAAGGTACAAATTTTCAATCATAAGAAGAAAAAGTTCTGAAAATCTAATGTACAGCAAGGTGACTATAGTTAATAATGTGTCGTTGTATACTTGAAAAGTTGCTGAGAGTAGATCTTAAGCATTCTCACCACACACACACACACACACACACACACACACACACAGAGTTAACTATGTGAGGTGATGGATGTGTTAAGTATCTTAATCTTGGTAATCATTCCACAATGTATAAGTTTATCAAATCATCATATTGTACACTTTAAATATATACAATTATAGTTGTCAATTTTATTACTCACTAAAGTTAAAAAAATATTATTTCAAAAATAAAGAATGCTAAAAGGCGTGTGTGTATGAGTGTGTGTGTGTCCACTCATTCTTTTTTGTGCCCTTTGTGAAAAGAACCTCTATTTAGACTATGATTTGAAGGCAACTTAACTCTCTTATATACAGTAGTGAACATAAACCCTTGTCAGTCACTGCAATTTATCAAAAGATAGTCCAAAAAAAACTAAGTCAGGTGTTAAACATGCATACAAATGAACTGGGGTGCCTGGCCAGTCCCCTCCTCTGCCCTGTATTTCATATAAATGTATTGTTCCAGATGGGCTATAGGTCTCAGGGTGCTCGGCTGTGACCATGCTTCCCTAAGGTCTGCACAGGAAGAGCCTCCTATTAAACTTCTTTGGGATTTGCAAAGCAGTGTGCTTTCAACCAAAATAATCCTACTCTGCTGGTTTTAACTGATTGTGCCCAGGATCACAGGCCTATGCCAAGGGCAGCCATTAGGGCTCTATTACCAAAGGTAACCAACCAAGTAATGTCTGCCATAAAATATAAAACACTATGTATCAAACGGAGCAAATTCAAATATGAATAAGATTCTAATCAGGTTGCCATAAAACTAGCTTAGAGCAAGACAAATATGGAGCAGATTCTTGGGGTAAAATCTATTTCATTTCAATAGCCCAGGATATGAAAGACTCTTAACTCTTCCTCTGGTTCTAGGAACTAATATTTCTAATCGGAAGAGTTTGCTGTTTATATGACTGTATGAAATGCAAACACACTGAGATGCCTCCGGTACTTGTACATAAATTAACCCCTCTGCTCCTTCACCCTTAGGACAATATCAGGCAGTGGGAAAGCTCTGGCTTTGATTCAGGGACCTCAGTGATCACCTGTTTTCCCTGCGAACTCAGACAAATTGCATCTACTACAGACAAATTGCATCTACTATGAAAAAGTCTGTCTTCTCATGTATAAGAGGAGAGAATTGAACTGGATGATTTCTAAATCTCTGAGTCTATTTGATGGGACAACAGTTTTAGATCTGCTTTCTGTCTTAAAGAGTGTAGTGTAAGAGGTAGAATATTACATCCCCACCCCCCACAAGATGTCCATTTCTTAATCACTGAAACCTGTGAATATGTTACCTTATATGGAAACAGGGACTTTGCAAAAGTGATTAAGGATCTTGAGATGGGAGATCATCTTGTATTATCTGGCTGGGCCAATGTAAACACAAGCATGCTTGTATGAGAGAAACAGGAGGGTCAGAGTCAGAGGAGAGGAAATAACAGGAGCAGAGGCTGGAGTGATAATACCATGAGCCAAGGAATGCTGGCAACCTCTAGAAACCAGAAAAGGCAAGGAATGATTTTCCCCTAGTGCCCCCAGAAGGAGTGCAGCTCGATCGACATCATGATTTCAGTTCCAAGAGACCCAGTTTGGAGTTCTCCTCTCCAGAAATGTAAGATAATAGATTTATGTCCTGTTAAATCACTAAATTTGTGGCAATTTTGATACAGCAACAATAGGAAACTAATACATGGGATAATCTGGGGAAAGGAAGGAAAATACTTTTATCAGTTTCCATTATAAGATAATAACAATATGAGAGGACACTAAAAGAATAATTTTGTCTGAAAAAATGCAAAGCTCAAGAAAAGCAATTGATGCTTTTGGGAGGGTGGCAGGAATGTGATGTTGTTATATAAACTCACACGGGCCAGAGAAGAAAAAAATCAGGTGATATTTTATACTAACTACAGTTTTGTTTAACAACCATACTGTTCTATTGCAATGAATCCAAATAATACATTTAAAAAATCTACAAGTGTCCACTTTCCTTTATATTCAAAGATGATGGATGACCGAGAAGAGAAGTAATCTGCTTAAATATCACCCCCACCACACACATACAAATGCTATATCACTAAATGTATTATTCCTTCTTTTATTCAGTTATTCCACAAATACCTATTAAGCACCACTATGTACATTTTCCTAAGTACAGAGGAATACAATGATAAAATAATTATGGTAATAATAATAGTAAGAATGATACCTTGATGGTTCTTACAAACTAGTAGGGAAGAAACTATTAAAAGTGTTAGGAAAGGGAAAGGAAATGAAAAGGGTTTTAGTCTTTATGAAAAGAGAGAGAGACAGAAATTATCAAAGCCATTCATGCTCCAGAAATAACAACTCAGAAAATAACCACAATTAATTTACATTTTGATATTAGTTTCATCATTTCCAGCCTTTTGTTGATAGACACATGCATATGTATACATTATGTAGAATACATATTGTTTTTTCATACAAAGTATAGAGTTATAAGAGCATACAATGTGGGGAGGAGCAGCTATGATGGTGGGGAATCAGAAATAGCCCCCATAAAGGCTGCTTACTTGGGGATAATGCTTAAGCTGAATTCTGCAAAACAAGTAGAAGCTGGCAAGATGAAAAGGGGTGGGGGGAGGAAGGAAGGTTATACAGGGAGATAATAGCACAAGCAAAAGTCTCAAGACAGAGGAAACATCAAGTCTTAAAGGGAAATTGAGTAGAACAAAATGGCTGGAGCCCAGGGAGGCCAGGGAGAGAGGTGTGCATGAGGAGATGGGAAAGTGCCAGGAGGAGGAGGGCCATGTTAGACACGGTCACAATTAAGACTTAACTCCAGGGCAATGACAAGCCACTGAAGCCTTCAACTAAGCAGGTAACATGATCAGGTTTATGTTTTTAACACCTGACTATGATTGCCACGTAGAGACTGGAATGCAAGCATGTTCAGCACAAGAAGGTTGAGAAGAGAAGCCTGGTGGTGATCATCAAATTCAGAGAATCAGAAGGCTTGTTATCAAGTCCCAACCCACCAACCATTAGGTAGTAATAATGGTTATCATTTACTAAGAGGTTACTGTGTGCCAGGCACTGTTCTAAGTGTTTTACCTATAAAAACTCATTTACTTTCCCAGAAACTCTATGAAGCAGGAATCATTACTATCCCCATTTTAAAGGAAACTGAGATACAGAAAGCTTATGTATCTTGCCTCAAACCACTTAGCTAGTAAATTGCAGAGCTGGATTATAACACAGGCAGCCTGGTTTCAGAGTCTGTCCTCTAAACCACCATATTACACTGCCTCTCATGACCTACTGCATGCCCCAGGGAAGCCACAAACACACTGCTTCCCCTGCCAGACAAAGCAATGGCGACTCACTGGGCAGCATTGTAAACCAAGAGTGTTGACCTGAATCGGCGCTTATCTCAGGTCCTTCTGGTTCTAATATTACAATTTTATCTGGAAAACCAAGATTCTGCACCCTGTTTTTTACCCAGTAGTAGTCTTCAAAGCCTGAGATGAGTGGCCACAGTCCTAGAGTATGGCTGGACTTAGAACGTAGCTCAGAATCCCTCGAGATTCAAAAAGATGTCTACACACTATACATTGTTCTTTCTGATTTCAAGGACTGCTCTATTGAACCTACTCCACCCTACCCTCCATGCCTCAGACAACTCACTACACAGTCATCCTCCAACACTCCAACCTTCATTTAGATAAAACCAAAATGTAAATGAATACTTGTCATTTTTGAGTCATGGGATGATAAGTGATTTTTATAATCTGTCTCTCTCTCCATATTTTTTATTCACATAAGGAACACATGTGCTAACTATTTAATCAGAACAAATATATATTTCTTTAAATGTATCCTTACCCAGCATCTAAATTTTTTGGCATTCTGTTCAGTAGTTACTTTCTGAAGATTCAATTCAGTAATTATTTTTTAATCAGGCTCCTCAAATTAAGATTTAATTTACAAAAGAACCACACTAAAAATATCTCTTGTAAGTAAATTTAAAAAACTACAGAATGTAAGAGCTAGAAAGATATTTGGCATCATCTAGTGCAGTAATTTTCAAATTTTCAAACTGTGTCTTCATGAATCTTTGGGTTCTATAGGTAAGCCTTGGGGTAAAACAGAGGGAAAGGGGGCGACTAAGTGGGTACGGATATTACATAACATATATATATATACTATTTTGATTGAAGAAGAGATGGGGGTTTGAGGGATATATATCCATACCCATTTAGTTTCCCCCTTTCCCTCTGTTATATATATATATATACATATAGTGTTCCTTTGTTATTCCAGAATATATCTGGAGTCTACTTACTTCTCTCCATCTCAATTGCCATCACTGTAATCCAAAACATCATCATCTCTGTACTGGATTGTTGTAATAACCTCATTACCTAGTCTCTTTACTTCCACACTTACCTCTTTGTCTAATTTCATCTTATATCACCCCTACTCTACACTTTGCTTACTGTACTCAAGTCATACTTCCTTTTTATTTATTCTTCAAACACACCTATATTAACTCAAATAAATAGGATATGCTGAGCTAACAAACAACCTGAAAATATCACTGGTTTAATGAAATGATTATTTCTCACTCATATCAGAGCCTGAGATTCTCTCTTCCAAGAAGTGACTCAGGGATCCAGGCTTCTTCCCTTTGGGAACATCATCATCTTAAACACATGGCATTCATGATTGCCATGGAAAAGGAAGGTGGGGAAGGTTGCACAGCTCTGGAAATGGAACAAAGACCATTTCTCAGAACTCAGTCACAAGACTTCAACCTAATTATAAAAAAACAGCTGGGAGACATAGTCTTTCAGAATGTCCAGAAAAAGGAAAATGCCATAGGAGTTGGTGAAAACTGATGAACACATAACATAATCTCTCATATCCACTTAGAGCAACTGCATTTTCTGTTACCTTTTCATGAAATTTCCTTGCCACAGATTTTTGCATAACTGTTTTAATCTCCTCTGAGAGACTTCTCTTATCATCTTAACCAAAATAGTTCACTGTGGCAGAGATCTCATTATCTTTTCTCTTCTTCACTTTTGGCAGAGAGAAATCTTATGCTTAGATGAGTATATTGTTGGCCAGCTAAAGGACGACATTTCCCATCTTTCTCTGTACCAGGTTTGGCCATGTGACTCAGTTTTGGACAATAAGATATAAGAAGTATTATGTGAAACTTCTGGGAAGATTCTCTAAAGGGATGAGGTAAATCTTCCTTCACCCCTTCCTCCCTTCTACTTCCTGTATTGATGAAGCCTAGATTAATTCAAGCAGCCATCTTGCAGGAAGCACTCTAACTAGGGTGGAGCATTAGTTGGAATAAATTTATATTCCTGATAACTTTGTGGTGCCATCACAGTAGACCTGGACTCTTTATCTCAGGATTCCTTGCATGACAGAGAGAAATTAACTTCTAACTTTTTAAAAACACTATTATTTTCTATAAACAGTGGTTTACTTAATGCAACCTCTTTATTATGCAGATAAAGAAACTGAAATGATATGATTACTTGGCTGTAAAAATGGAAGGCCAGGACAGAATTAGTTCTCTGACTTCCAGCTTCATACTTAACGTGAAAATTTCAAGAAAAACAAAAACAAAACATACTGATTCACTATTGTATGTGAGGCACAGAAGTATGAGACATACATAGTCTCTGCCCTTGTCATCATGATAAGTGCATAAAAATATAATTATGATATAATGATATAACATATACTATTGTATTAATAAGTAATATAATAGTAGAGACATGTACATATGCATGGTAGCACAGAAAAATGATAAAAATGGATGTTTAATTTTGCCTTGCATTATCAGAAAGATAAGAAACAACATCAAAGTTGGGCCTTAAAGGATGACTAAGAGTTTTCCGGGTATAAGGGTAGAAGTAGGGAGTGAGAAGTGTATTCTAGGCAGATGACACCAGGATACAAAAGCATGGAAGGCTACAGTGTGTGCATAGAATGATCAGTGCAGAAAGAGCAAAAAAATTGACAACTGAGCTTAGAAATTTAGAAGTTTAGGCACAAGACAGACTGTAAAGCTCTTTGGGTATAAACCCCGGACTAGATCCACAGGTAAGGAAAGATCATAATATGGTAGTGATTATATTGGACTTGTATTAATTTTGGAGACCTACCTATTTTCCCTTCCTAATAAAAGCCTTATTTCTTTCATAGGGATTGACTCTGATAATACATATAGACTGATGGGACCCACCCAGAGCTCCACTCACCCTTGTCCATTGGGAGCCATGAGACCAAAACTAAGCCACTCAGATGCTCCTGCCTCGGACCCTGAATCTTGAGCAGAAAAACAAAGAAATGACAAAAGTCTGTCACTCCAGTCAGCAGCAGGTCAGTGTCCTCACCATAACCTTCCTGCCATGAGACTGTCTTGTGGCCTCCTCAACCCAACCCAGACCCAGGGCAGCTTCCTGTCCATTCTCTGAGTTCTCATTATTCTTCTGGTAGATTTATTTTGCTTAAGTGAAACAGGATGGTTTCTGTACCTTCAAGCAAAGAAATCTAACACATAAAGTATCACAATATGAGTCATCAATGTTAGAAGGAAATGTCTCCAGAACTCCATATTGTTCCAGGGTTGAGATTGAGATGTCAGGAGTTGGCACATTAATTTTGCTCTTACACTAAGCTATATCCACCAATCTAACTTTTGTCAGTAAAAGCTTACTGAGTCTTTTTATCTTATTTCTCAATTGGTTATTAATTGGGCTCCTTCAAATACCTCAACCACCTATACTATCACAGTTAACCCATAGGACATCCAATGAGGAAAGTATTATCAATGTCCTTATAAACAATAGGAAATTGTGCCCAAGTGACAAAGCCAAGGCCAGAACTCTTATTTCTAATTCAAGATCCTGTATTTTTTTTTTTCCTAAAAGGTATGGTCCAGCTGGCTTTTTATTCCTCCTGTTGCTATCCCAATATTTTTTTTTTTCTATTTTACAAATTCAGAGGAGTTGGGAATCATTTTGTCTTTGTCAAGGCAGGAAATTCATGCTTCCCATAAGTAATCTCTTAGGCCAGGTCCAGATAAAACCAAATGGTCTATCTGGATTTCTACATTCCTCTGGACTCAGAGGAGGACCAAATGCTGAGAAGGAAGTGTGCTTTAGCACAGGGTACAATGAACTTCTGAATCCTCTTTAATTAAAAAGGGATTTAGGGAGGTTATTTTTATCAAGATCCTCAGATGAGTCAAAGGACACTTTTTTTTTTTTTTTTTTTTTTTTTAGATAAATGTTCATGTTACCAAGAGCAATAGGAGATATTGTTAAGGGGTCCATGAATACTTGGAGAATGACAAAGAATTTAAATGATGTAGGATAGAAAAATTTCCTTCCCCTAAAAAATAAAAGTTCAAACTAATGGAATAACTTGAAAGACATCTTGATTATTTCATTCCAATGCTTGCACAAAAATACACAGGTAGGCCCTGAGATGGGGCTATGTAAAGGAGAACAAATTATCAGCTTCTCTCATACTTTAACCTTGATTATAAATGTTAAATGAAATTCAGATGAGATAAACTACAAAGAATCTTCCCAGAATCATCTTTCTGGATTCATAGATACACTCCTAAGAGAAGATGCTAGCATTTGCATTCTCAGCCTTTACCGTACCTTTTATTAGCAAGGTTTTACTCTTGTCCAGGGAGTAGTTACAGGTTGCTGTCTTTGTAAGTCATCAAATCATTCATTTCAACACAAGAACTGAATTTATAAAGCATCTATTCCAACTACAGCTCTTGACCAGAAGGTAAACTTAAACCTGGAGTGCTAAATCACCCACCCAGAGCCAACCAGTCAGGCGCAAAGCCAGGATCTACCTCCTACCTACCTATATGTGATACCAAAGGGAGGAAGTAGAAGATTTTCTCTTTTTTTGAGACACTTACAGATTCGGAAGGAAGTGTGTGAAAAAAATCAATTGTCTAATATTACTTTTGGTGGCAGGTGGAGGAGAAACTGCTTTTGTTTAGGAAAATACCTATCTTAGTCAGCTCAAGCTGCCATAACAGAATACCATAGACTGGGTGGTTTAAACAGAAAAAATTTGTTTCCTCACAGCTCTAGAGGCTGAAAGTCCAAGATCAGGGTGCCAGCATGGTGAGATTCTGGGGAAAGCTCTCTTCCTGTCTTGCAGATGGTGGCCTTCTTGCTATGGCAGAGAGAGCAGCAAGCTCTCTGTGTCTCTTCTCATAAGGGCACTAATCCCATTATGAGAGCCCACCCTTATGAGTTCATATAAACCTAATTATCTCCCAAAGGCCCTACCTCCAAATACCATTATATTGTAGGTTAGAGTTTCAACATATAAATTGGGTGAGGGGAATACAAACCTTTAGTCCATAGCAATACCTTAATAAGGCAGTTGGAGGAAGATGAGACTATAGGGCACTGTGACCTGAGGCCTCAAAAGTGGTCATTAAACGTTTTTAAAACTCTTTCCACAAGAAACAACAATAACATAGGGGTGGTGGTAGTATGAGTGAAGGGTGTAAAAAAGAAACAACAGAAAAATGTGAGAAGCCAGGACATGGGCACTACAAAGATGACGAGAGGCTGGGGCAACTTATGAGGTGAAGTAATCAAGGGAAAATCCCCAGGTGGGATACCCAGAGGACCATAGGTATGGGATGTCCAGCATCCAATTTTAACTCTGTTTATATTTGCTTTGGTGATAACACCAACTCTGATCCTAAAAGTTCTCAGCTGATTCCAATACACACACAATATGCCCTGTGAAGTGAATCTTTTTATGGGAATTGAGGAAGGAACCTGGTTGTATATTTCAGCCTTCTGTATATCAAGGATGGTGTGGGGACAGAGCCCCAGAGAGCAGTTTCCAGGCTATCGGCCTCACATGGAAAGATGCTAGTTCAGATAGTAGATGGTCATCAGCTGTGACTAGTTGGCCATCAGTTATTACCAGTTAGCCATTAGCCACTGATATAACTGCCATGGCTAAGCTAGCAGACAGCAGAGTGAGGGTTGTGGATTGCAGAGAAGTAGACGGCAGGTTGCAGATAGTGTAGCTCCTGCTTCCTGTGTCTCCAATCCAGCCGCCAGCGAGAGTACAGTGGTATGACTCCCTATCAATGGCTCCGTGGGTTTTCCTTTTTGGCCTCACCATATCCTGTGTTCTTATGTGGAGAGTGGGAGCTGAGACCCCGCATAACACCCTGCATGACAGATGGATACGCAGGCTGATGAAATAGTCCAAAAACTGAGGATAACCTGGAGGATTTCCAGTTGAGATGGTGGAGTAGGTAAATGCTGCACTTGCCTCCTCTGATGACCACATCAAAATTACAACTAAAGTACAGAAAAAACATCACTGAGAATAACCTGAAGTCTAGATGAACAAGAGTCCTAAAACTAAGGACAAACAGAAGTCACCTCAAGATTGGTGGGAGGGGCAGAGACACAGAACAAGCTGGTCTCACCCATGTGACCATTAAAAATCAGGAGGCATATCCCAGATATGGAGGTCCCCTCAGAGGAGCAATGGGTCCCAACCCCGACACCAGCCTCCTCAGCCCAGGATTCCAGTGCCTGGAAGAAATGTCCTCACAATTTCTGGCTGTGAAAACCAGCAGAGATTATGGATGAATAAGATGGAGAGCTGCTGGAGCCCAGGTGTTCCTCTTAAAGGCTCCATGCACAACTCACTGGCTGAAGGACTCACTCATTCTGAGCTCCAATGCTGGGGCAGCAGCTTCAAAGGCACCAGGAACATATGGGGAGGCACTGAATTTTCTGGCTGCAAAGTGAGGGCAGAACGGGCAGCTTTCTCCCAGAAAAAAGTGCCAGCACAATCTATTAATTCTTTGTTGAGCCCTCCCCATTACCCAGAATTTGGATGCAGAGAGCCACAATATCTGACTCTCCATCACCTTGGCTAATACCATTCATCTGCCATGCCCTGGTGATTCCCTGAGACCTGACCCAACTTGTGGACTCACCCAAGCCATTTCCAGTGGCTTTTCCATACAAATAGTCTGTCTTGGCTCATGCTGCAGACTTTCCTAAAATCTCTCAAAGGGTCACAAAACCCAAACAAGCAGCATCTGCCCTCAGCAAGTGCTGTATCTCGTGCTGAGCAGCCTCAAGCATGGCACTACTGCCAGCTGACCTCAGTTCGCAGCTTGGCCTCTCTCAGGCACCTCCAAGCCCAGCGTGAGTGGCTGTCATCTGGAGATTGCTTTGTGGCTCATGCCAGGTGACCTCAGTCAGGGCACAGGCTGCAGCTGCACTTGGCCAATGGCAGGGCCCCTCTCAGGAGGCCCCATGGCAGCACACCCCATGGCTAGCTTTGGACCAAGCCAGAACACCACTCAGCTGCCTCTAAGGGCAGCACACCCAAAGAGCTGACTGGGCAGGCACTAGAAACCTGCTAAAGTGAATCCTGCTCCATAAAGTCAGTCCATGCACAACTGTTCCTCCACTGTAGTCAGGGCCACTGCTCAAAACCAAGCAGCCACAGGGTCAATCCCTCCCATTGATGTTCCAAAAACTACCAAGGCTCAACTACAACAGGAGGGTACACACAACCCACACAAGGGACACACATCTAAAACACCTGGCTCAGGGTACCAGGGAGACTGTGCCACTGGGCTCCACAGGACATCTAATACATAAGGCCACTCTACTAAGACCAGGAGACATAGCAGCCTTACCTTATACATGGAAAGAAACACAGGAAGGCCAAAATGGGGAGACAACGAAACATGTCCCAAATGAAAGGATAGAACAAAGCTCCAGAAAAAGAACTAAACAAAATAGAGACAAGCAATCTACCAGATGCAGAGTTCAAAACACAGATTATAAGATTGCTCAATGAACCTAGGGGAAGCATAAACTTTAACAAAGAGATAGGAAACATAAAAAATGGATACAGAAAACATAAAAAGAACCAGTCAGAAATGAAGAATACATTGGAAGGAATCAACAGTAGATTAGATGAAGCAGAGGACTGAATCAGTGATTTAGAAGATAAGGTAGCAGAAAACACCCAATAACAACAGGAAAAAGGAAAAAGCAGCAAAAAAAAAAAAAAATGAGGATAATTTAAGGGCCCTCTGGGACAACATCAAGCATACCAATATTCACATCATAGGGGTACCAGAACGAGAAGAGAGGACAAGGAGTTGAAAACCCATTTGAAGAAATAATGGCTGAAAACTTCTCTAACCTGGTGAAGGAAATAGACAATCAAGCCCAGGAAAGTGCAGAGAGTCCCAAACAAAATGAACCCAAAGAGACCAACACCAAAACATATCATAATTAAAACACCAAAGGTTAAAGACAAAGAAAGAATCTTAGAAGCAGCAAGAGAAAGGCAGTTAGCTATCTACAAGGGAGCTCCCAAAAGACTTTCATCTGATTTCTCAACAGAAAATTTGCAGGCCAGAAAGGATTGGCATGAAATATTAAAAGTGATGAAAAGCAGGGACCTACAACCAAGATTACTCTACCCAGCAAAACTATCATTTAGAATCAAGGAACAGATAAAGAGCTTCCCAGACAAGAAGAACTAAAGGGGTTAATCACTACCCAACCAGTACCACAAGAAATGTTAAAGGGACTTCTTTAAGAAGAAAAAGATAAAAAATATGAAAAATAAGATGGCAATAACTACATATCTATCAACAATTCTTTAAATGTAAATGGATTAAATGCTCTAATCAAAAGACATAGGGTAACTGAGTGGATAAGAAAACAAAACCCTTACATATCATGCCTACAAAAGACACTTCAGATCTAAAGACACACACAGACTGAAAGTAAAGGGAAGGAGAAAGATATTTCATGAAAACGTAAATTTAAAGAAAAAGCTGGAGTAGCAATACTTACACTAGACACAGTAGACTTTAAAACAAAGTCTATGACAGGAGACAAAGAAGGACCCAGTAATCCCTCTTCTGGGTATTTATCTGAAGAAACGCAAAACAGTGCTTCAAAGGGACATGTGCATCCATTTGTTAATTGCAGCATTATTTGCAATAGCCAAGATATGGAGGCAACCTGTGTGTTCATCAGTGGATGAATGGATAAAGAAGAGGTGGCACATACCCTGTTTATCTGAAAATAAGACCTAGCCGGACCATCAGCTCTAATATATCTTTTGGAGCAAAAATTAATATAAGACCCAGTATATTATTATATTATATTATATTATATTATATTATATTATATTATATTATATTATATTATATAAACCCGGTCTTATATTACAGTAAAATAAGACCGGGTCTTATATTAATTGTTGCTCCAAAAGACACATTAGATCTGTTGGTCGGGCTAGGTCTTATTTTCAGGGAAACATGGTATGTACAATGGAATATTACTCACCCATTAAAAGAATGAAATCTTGCCATCTGCAAAAACATGGACTGAGCTAGAGGGTACTCTGCTGAGTGGAGTAAGTCAGACAGTGAAGGAGAAAGCCATATGATTTCACTTATACCAGGGAGCCAAAAAAATGTATACAAGTGGACACTTTGGTCAGCATTGCTCAAGCAGTAATTTGCCACAATCAGAAGTGTCTGGACACTGATGGTAACCACTTTGAGCACCTCTTCTAATTGCAGAAGTCAAACGTGACTTGTCTTCACTCTTTTGTTGTTGGTATATATTGAGTATTACAATTTCAATACAGTTTTCCTTTCTTAAAATATGTATACTTTTTTTGCACATTCTTTATGTGGGGTCTAAAGGACAAAATAAACAAACAAAACAGAAATAAACTCATAGATACAGAGAACATTTTGATAGTTGCCAGATGGGACAGGGTGGGGGTGGGGGTGAAAAAGGGGAAGGCATTAAGAAGTACAAATTGGTTGTTACACAGTAGTCATGGGGATATAGGGTACAGCCTAAGAAATATAGTCAGTAATATTGTAATAACTATGTATGGTGTCAAACAGTTACTAGATTTATCAGGGTAATCACTTCATAAGTTATATAAAATCTCTAATCACTATGTTGTACACCTGAAACTAATATAATATTGTATGTCAACTGTAATTGAAAAATAAAACAGTTATTTAAAAAAACTGAGAACAACCCAAATGTGACCAGGAGATTATAGCCCCATCATTGATCCACAGATGAGTGAAGGCAATTTTATCTGGCTCTCAAGAAGCAGGGAGACCCCAGCTAATAGGTAAACATGGGCTAAACAGGTGAAAATTACTACAGGTATTTCCTCAGCATGGGGTTTATTTGAACATTATCAAAGCCCATCTTTGGAAGTTGTTATAGGAGCATGGAGAAAGATTCCCCTATACGAATGTTTTAAGATTATGTGAAAGTTCCCAGTTCCCTGCTAAGCATTTCCTAGTGAGGCAGCCTTTGAATCTGACATATCAGCTGTCTCCTTTCTCTCTTAGTCAGCAAGAAAGGCTAGGGGGTTCTTTTCTGTTTTTAAAGTTAACATATACGTGGAGTATTTTCTTTGTTTGAGGGTCTGGAAAAGAGGGAAAAATTTTAAGTCCCTCATCTTTTCTTTCCTGTAAGTGATCAAATAGTTTATTCAAGTATTTTCAAAATGGTTACGCTTCTGAGGCACAAGTCTGTTTCCCCCTCCCAACCCTGATGAAAGATGACTCCAAATGTAATAAAGTGGACTCCAGAGAAATCCGTTTATTTATTCCAAATATTTCAGCTAATGAGAAAGCAAATTTGAACTCCCTATCCACAGGGGCTTTGCAGCCAAGCTCTCTGGCAGTGCTCTTGGCATGGACACTCTCTAATCTGTTCCTTCTGCCTCTAAGGTTCAATGGGCCCACTCGCTCTCCAGGTTTCTCATTAGTAGAAACCCCATAACTCACGTGGGATGCAGAGGCTTCACTACTGCCAATGCCTTTATTGTACTCCCCCTGCCACCCTCTCCAGTCCCCTCTCCCTCACTCTAACCAGCCCTCCTTCTCTGCAGGAGTCCCTCCATTCTGTCATCCTTCTGTGTGGCTTCTGGCAAGAAGCTTCCTTTGATGGATTCCATAGACCCCTGACCTTACTTTGAAGTTTCCACAGCTAAATCAAACACGCCCACCTTCAGACACAGCATTGCCCCTTTCACTGGCTTACTAAACTCATTAGCCACTCCAGGGGTCCCAGTTTGCCTCCTGTGTGACAGAATAATAATTAGGTTTAGGGGAAAAGTAGGGAAGTGAATGTTGTATTCTTAGACACACACCAGTAAGAAAGCCAGCTTCCTCTTGGAAGGAAGTGGTGAGAGCTGCTACTGAGGCCATCTCTTCTCCAGCTCCCCTGGGGATGGCAGAGCTCAGGTTTTGGGGACAGAGATGTGAGTTAGCTCTGGGTTAGACAGCTCTGCCTGGCTGAGATTGACCTTGGGCAGATCACTTTGTCTGAGTTATGACTGGTCATTGCAAGAATTAATTTACAAAAGTACTTGGCACGATATATGATAAATTTTTAAAGTCTGATTTTAAAACAGTGAATTATTATTGTTATTTCCAACGGTCAACTTCAGTGAAAGCTGAAGGGTTTGCTGGCCATCCCATGGAGAACCCTTTTGTATTCTCCCTGAGGTCATTAAGGAGGACTAAATTCATGCTGTTTAAGATGATACTGCGTCATCACATACTGTTGATGATCAGTGCTAAGGTCCTCAGGGCACAGGAGATTCGTAATAATGATCATTTAAGTGACTACTATCTATTACCCAATTACATTGGGCCAAGTACTGCCATAGAGCAACTGAAATGCAACAGTACCATTTTGGTAGGTATTATACCCTCCATTTTACATAAAAGGAAAATGAGACTCCAAAAATTTGCAAGACTTGTTTAAGGGTCTTGTATCAGCCAGAGCCCTGGCGGGAAAGAGCACACCAATCTACAAGAGATGATGACGTACCCAGAAACTAACACAAGTGGAAAGCTGTTACCATCTCTAGGCTTAAAGGGGCTGAGTCGGGGGGTAGCAGGGAGGAGTGATGTTATCATACATCAGGGAGAGCCAGAGCCATAAGGAGGCGCCACACAACAGAACCTGTGACCACAGCAGCGAGACAAGAAACAACAGGGGTAATGGGCACATTGTCTTAAATACCCCATACACCAACCTCTCTCTCCTCTCAACCTCTGATTTCTTGCTGGTGCTTCCCATTGGCTGAACCCACCAAGAAGCCAGAGGACCAGAGGACGAGTGAACCAGGATGAGGCAGTTCATAGTGGTCAGCCTCCCTGGACACAGTGAAGAGCAGAAGAGTGAAAAGAACGGAAGGCAAGTGGAAAGGTGTAAATGGAGAATAACTAACTGTCACTCAGCTTCTCAGTGGGAACCTAGGACCTCACTCAACTTGTTTGTCCAACACCAAGCAGTCTCCACTACCTAGAAGATATTAGCACAGGTTTGTTAAGTAAATAAGTCAGAGAAGGGAAATTACAAAATGGTATAAAAGAGAGCAATAGGACCTAAATAAATCTGAGTATGAATCCAGGGTCCACTACTGAAATACTTTGTGACCTTAGGCAAGTTTACTCAAAGTTTTCAAGTCTTAGCTTCCTTATTTGTGAAACTAGGAGAATAATTATTCCTAGAGCATATGTCCAGGTAAGAAGTAAGTGAGATAAAGGATAGAAAGTGAAGAGGAACTGTCACATCAGTTACAAGAGTAGACTCAAGAGTCAGATGCCCAGGTTCAAATCCTGGCTCTGTAACCTCCTGGTGATATTATCTTAGACAAGTGAGTTACCTCTCAGTGCTTCCATTTTCTCCTCTGTGAAACAGGATGATAATAACACCAACCTTACAGGGGTGCTATGATATCCAAGTGCCTTAATCTATGTGAAACAGTTAGTAAAATTACCTAACACTTAATAAAAGTGCCGTAAATGTTAGCTGTTTAGCACACTGGCTGTTGTGCAGTGAGTAGTACTCGACAGTTCCCCTTCCAGTGTGGTGGGAGCAGGATGAAGAAGGCTTGTGTTCATGAGTCTTTTGATTCTCTTCTCTCCAGAGCACTCAGACCCCATGACAAAACCCAGATTCAAAGCCCTTTCCTTTCACTGTTTTCCACAAGAAGGGCAATAACACTCAGCGTTTCATAAATTTAGTAATTTTTCTCAAGTCCTGGATGCGGACTGGGATTGGGCTGTAGGCAGCTTGGTCTTCAGCCACGTTACCGCCACCTCCCTTCTTCCCGTGCCTCCTTTGCTCGCGCCTGTCTCCTGTTCTCCACTCATTCTGAGGCTTGTGCTCAGCACCTCAGGACTTCAGGCCTGTCTGTCCCTAGCTGCCGCTTTGGGGGTAAGCAGTTCTCACATGCCATCTGCCTTACCCCACCTCAACCCTAGACAGCCACACAGCAGACTTCTGGTGAATAATATATTCTCCCTCTGGTTACAGAGCACTCAGCAGAGTCAGCAAACACCTGTTATGTGCTAGAAACTCTTCTAGGCACTGGAAACACAGCACTGGAAAAGTAAACAATATCTTCCCTTGGGGAGCTTACATTCTAGTGGGAGGAGCAAATAGTACACATAAGAACTAAGAAAAACATGTAACGTGTTAGAAGATGAGAAGGGCTGTGGGAGGAAAAAAGTAGGGAAGGGGAATAGGCGTTGTATCATGAGGAGTGCTTGCAGTTTTATATAGGGTGGTCAGAGAAGGCTTCATCAAGAAATTGAAAAAGAAAATGGAATGCTTCACAGATTGTGTCATAATAAATGATAGTTAGATAGTTATTATTATTGGTCAAAGAAAATATAAGTTTCTGACAAGCTCTGCACTCAATTGTTTCCTCTCTGTGGATGCCAGGGGCATGTGGTTGGAAAAGTTTGAGAATCAATGCCTAGATATCAGGATTATTGCAAAGATACAAGAGAACATAGGGCAGCGTGGTACACCATATGCTTCTCTGTTCAGCTGCTCTCAGACCCAGCCCTCTCAAGGCTAAGATATGGAGCAGCTCTCATGGAGCAATCAGGGTCACCTTTGGGGATTCAAAGGTGAGCTTGTATGATTCATACTTCCTGAGTGTAATTAGGAAGTAAGTGTTAGTTGAACTGGGTTGCTAACATCCAGTATGGACTCTTCTGTTGGGGAGAGCTTTGAAATATGTCATTTCAGAAGCAGCAGTTTCCCTCATGGTCACACTTTGTTGGATTTTTGGTTTGGGGCAGTATAGATTGGAATAGGCCAGATTACACTGTGGCAACAAATTAACTGAAATCCCAAAGGTTTATTTCTCACTTATGCAACATCCACTCGGGGTCTAGGTGACCCTCTAGCACAGCTATTCCCACAAGGTGACTCAAGGATCTAAGCTACTTCAATCTTGCATCTCCACCAACCACCAACTCAACACAAAGTTTCCTCCTCTATGGCAGGGGAAGAGAATGCATGGAGCTTTTGACCTGCTCTTCTGTGTTTCAGCCTGGAAATGATGGACATTACTTCTGCTCACAGATTCACTGGCCAAATCTAGCAAATGGCCTCACTTTCTGAAGGTGAGGTCATGTGACTAGTTCCCTACCAAGCAGGAAAGGGAGCCAGATGTTGGGGCACACTAGTAATGTCCACCAGAATCACTTGTCCCTACTGCAGGCAACTGGGCCAAGGCAATAGAAATGTCTTTACTCTCCCACCACATAGTATCAGCCTAGCAAATTTTACGCAGAGAAAAATGGCTTAGAGCTGTTTCCCCTGTAAAGTGTCTGTTAGAGCTCCCTGGACAACTTTCTAATTCATAGCCCAAATAAAATATGGCCATAAGCTTCCTGAAAGTTCTCTTCAACCCCACCAAGACTAGTGTTCTTTCTTAAAGAGATAGGCCATAAAAAATATCATGAAAACCACATAGCTGTAGCTTGTCAAAAATCATACCAAGTGAATACGTAACTTCCTCCCAGAGCAAGGAATTGTGTTGACCAAATGACTCAGCTCTAAAAATCACTCACAACTCCTGATTACTGGTATCTGAATTGTGGCCTCCCACAATTTCCCATGCGCTAAAGAAGGCCTTCTAGAAGAGATAATCTAATTTTTCTTTTTTTTTTCTTTTTTGTTATTTTCCAGCATTACGAGAGTATCTCCACCCTCATCTGGCATTTGGTCATCATAACACTAAAACTTGCACTTTGTGTTATTTTTGATGAGTGGCAGGGAATGAGGGGTAACTATGCTAATATAATCATCAAAAGTGATAAATATTTCCTCATCAAGTCACTTCAAGTGCTTCTGAAATGACGTATTTCAAAGCTCTCCCCAACTATAGCACCTGATTTCTCTAAATTTCTAGTGTGCATGTAGTCCTGCCATCGAGAGTTGCCCACATCCACACTTCCTCCATCCACTTTTTCTCTAACCACTCTTAGTAGACACTCAGTAATTATTTTAAATTTTTCTGATATGTTAACACCTTCAGCAAGGATTTTTGGACACTAAACGGACTCACAAAGGGCTTCTGGGCCAATAAAAACCCAGGGTGGCCAACTGTTGCAGTTTTCCCAGGATTGTTGTGGTATTAGCACTGAAAGTCCTGCGTCCCAGGAAATCCTGAAGTCCTGGGCACACTGGGCAGTCAGTCACCCTACATAATCCACTGAAATTGTGTGGAAATTTTGGTGTGTGTGAAAGTGCAGATTTTCCTATAGAGAGAGTGCAGGGCTTATTCAGATCCTCAAAGGGCTTATTAAAAAAGAATAAACCACTAATTAAGGATACTTAGGAAGGAGAGAGGGTGACAGACCTCTGACACCCCTCTCACTCTTACACCTCTGTGAACAGCCATATGATTCTATTTCTGTTAGTGTTAGGATTAATCTACAAATAACATGGCCTGTACAGAGGATGGTAAAAATACACAGTGATACTTCCATGACACATACTTATTCATTTATTCCACAAATACCTATGGACACTATGCCTATGCCCAGGGGATTAAGAGGTAATAAGACAGTTCAGTTCCTTCATATCAAAAGCAGCCAGGATATAAACAAGATATTTTCAGACAGCAATAAATGCCATGAAAAATAAAATGGGGTAATGAGCTACATAGACATTAGAAGAGGCATACTTTAAACGGGGTGGTTAGGAAAGGTCTCTCTAAAGTGGGAGGGTTGGTGCTGAGGTCCCACGAGTAATGCAAAGATCTGAGCAAGATTGCTCAGGCAGAAGTGAGCAAAAGTGAAGACTCTGAGGAAGGAATGAGCTGCAGAGAGGAAGCTAGTGAGACAGGAGTACAGGGGGCACCAAGGAGAAAGGTATCAGATGGGGTAAAAGACACAGAAGCCAGTTGATGCCTGGCAGGCTATGTAAGAAATTTGAATTCTTTTTCCAATTCAATAGGAAACAATTGGAAGTATTTTTGCAGGGTAGTGACATGATCTGACTTACATTCTTTTAAAGATCCTTCTGGTTGTTGTGGGGAAAAGGAATTGTAGGGAAGAGAGAAGAAGGAGGAGCAATTCATCCAGGGGAGGGAAGCGAGGGGCTTGGACTCAGGTGTGGGCAGTAGAACTGGAGAAAAGAGACAAGTTGGGGATGCATCGTGGACACACAGAAAACAGGACTTGATTTTGGGAATGAAGGAAAGAGGACTCTCAGGGTGATGGGTGATTCTGCAATGTATTGCTTGCATGGCTGTCTCTCCTATGAGATTATGAGGTCCTTGCTGATCAGAAGAATACATTTTCATCTCTTTATCTTCACCAGCTAGCACAGGGCATGGCATACCGTTCCTCTTAATAAATATTTGTTGGGTGATAAATGGATAAGTGAATGTAAGAACAAATGGAACTTGGTCTCTGTTCCTGAACAAAGAAAGGAATGGACACACAATGCTTGTAACTGCAGTGGCTGCTGTCTGGCCAGGTTATAAAAACATCATTCCTGAGATCTGGTCTTAGGCAGAGGGGAGGTGGAATGTGTTTCTTATACAGACATAAAAAAGAATGAATTTTTTTTCTTGTTTTAGTTCGGAAGAGAACCACAGGGGTGCTGGGATAAGCACTGTGCTTACTAGAAACTACCAGACGTCACTCTGCACCTGTCCACACACGGGATTCCCATATTGACCTATTTCATGTTTTTTAATGGCTCAGAGGTGAGTCTTCATGTTGTTTCCCCTGCTTGTCTCCTGTCTTTCCTTCAAGGAATCCTTGCAGATCATAGGAATTCTTTCCCTACAATAAGGTCATCTAATTATGCTTCTTTGACATTTTTCTTGAAATGTAAAATGAAAACAGTGCCCCGTTTTTGTCTGTGGACTTTGACCAAAAAAATTTTTTTTGCTATATTGGCTTGTTTTAAAATGTTTTAAACCTGACACCTTTAAATGTTTTAAAACCTGACAGCTTAGAAGCAAATTAAGGAAATGTTACATATCTTCAAGGAAGTTTCTTCATTAACCTTTTCTCTTATTACAACAGATAGTGGTGGTGTTTTATCGTTATGTAAGTGAGTGCTTCATACCACAAGTCAACTCCTCAGCACTGAAATGTTTGAATATTTTTGTGTGGGCCTCATAAGCACAAGTAAATAATCCTTGTATTATTTAAATCATGCCCAGTTCTTAGCACATAGTGGGAGTTCTGTAAATGTTTGTTGGATAACTGAATGAATTAATCAATTAATCAGACCTCAAAGAATGTTTTTCTACACAGCACATAATTAATTATGCCAATTCAACAAATAGACTGACTAGGCTGCAGACATCTTTTGAACTGATTATGGATTAAACTGTTGAAAGCAGAGTCCCTGGAACTTTCATTATAGAGTCACAACAATGCAGGACTTTAATCTCCCTTTCTTGCTCCTGCTATCTGTCAAGGACAAGTTCTGCGTAGTGTTATAAGCAGAGAACCATGTGATTTCACTGATATGTGGTATATAAACCAAAAACAACAAAAGAACAAGACAAACAAATGAGAAACAGAAACTCATAGACACAGACAATAGTTTAGTGGTTACCAGAGGGTAAGGGGGGTGGGGGGTGGGAGATGAGGGTAAGGGGGATCAAATATATGGTGATGGAAGGAGAACTGACTCTGGGTGGTAAACACACAATGGGATTTATAGATGATATAATACAGAATTGTACACCTGAAATCTATGTAATTTTACTAACAATTGTCACCCCAATAAATTTTTAAAAAAAGAAAGAAAAAAATAATAAAGGATTGATAATGAAAAAAAAAAAAAGAACCAATCACATTGGTCAAGGTCATTAAGTTTTAGTGAATATATGGTCACTGTCATGCAGGGCGGCCTGCGGGGTCTCTGGTCCCACTCCCCACATAAGAACGCAGGATGTGGTGAGGCCAAAAAAGAACACCCACGGAGCCATAGGTAGGGGAGTCACACCACTACGGACTCACTGGAGGCTGGGTTCACACGACGTGTGACCTGCTGTCTGCTTTGCTGCCAACCGACCGACGACCCTCCTCCACTCTCCTCCACTCTCCTCCACTCTCCTCCACTCTCCTCCACTCTCCTCCACTCTCCTCCACTCTCCTCCACTCTCCTCCACTCTCCTCCACTCTCCTCCGTAGCCGCAGCAGTTATATTAGTGGCCAATGGCTCAATGGTTACAGCTGAGGGCCAACTAGCCACAGCTGACAGCCATCTACTACCGGAGCCAGCACCTTTCCACATGAGGCCGAGAGCCTAGAAATTGCACTCCTGGCTCTGTCCCCACAGTCACTTTATGAGCTCCCAACTCTTGCACACCAATTAGACCCCATCAAACTGAACCTCTCTTCTTGGCAGCTACTCTTTTCGTGGCTAAATAGTTTCCATACCTGTTTGTTAATATGTCACAGATACCTGTAGAACAGGTAACACAGAAATGAGGCGTAAAACATACAAATCCATGCAGCACCAATAAAAATGACAATCTAGTAGCACACCATGGGCCTGGCAGCCCAACACTGTCATGTGTGATCACTCAAGAGGTAAGTATTCAGTGCCTCTCCACAGAAGTTCCCAGAATAAAAAATAAAACTTTTAGGAACCTTTCATAAAATGTATTTTTATAGCATTATAAAAGTAAAACATGTTTATTATAGTAAAATAAACAATAAAACATATACAAATACAAATTAAAAGCCACCCCTCAGCTCCTCCCCTTCTCCAAACCCCCAAAACCAATTCAAACGGCCACCAAGGTCACCATTATCAATAGACTGGTTTTATTGTTTTATACATTTTCTATGCACACATGTTCTTTTTTTTAAAAAAATTCAACTTGTTTATTATTGAATATGGTTAAAATTTTTAAACTAAATACAAATCTACACTGAATAGTTTTTTTCCCACCTTAGTCTTCCCACTCGCCTCCTTCACCCCATCCATATAAGTAGTCACTATTATTACCCATCTTTCAGAGTTGTTTCTAGAAATATAGATTCTTATTACACATTTTATGCATAAATAGTAGTAGGCTTTACATATTGTTTTGCACCTTGTTTTATTCCCTTAATGATATATGCTGCATAGACTTGCATATAACAATGTAGGGAGCTTCCTAGTCTTTTGACAGAGGTACACAATATTCCAGAGACTGGATATACCATAATTTATTTAGCTATTTCTCAATTGATAGATACTTGGCTATTTTCAATGTACATCTACTCTACAATGAATACTATTATATTTATCTCATTTTACACATATGCAAGTATATTTTGGAGTACAATTGCTGATCTGTTTTTATAGTGAGCTATTGATCACATTTTTACCCATTTCCAGAACTTTTCATATATTAGGAAAATACACATAATCTATCATTGTCTGTGATATGATTTCCAAATATTTTTTAAGTTCACTGTGTGTCTTTTGACTTTGCTTAACATCTTTCTCTTCTTGTGTAAAAGCTCTTTTTTTAAATAATGTCAAGAGTATTTTTAATATGGTTAAGATTTTCAAAATTTTATTTTTAAATCAGGGCTACTTAATTCTGTTTTCTTTTAGCATTTTATGTTTATTTTTTCTTCGCCATTTAAAATTTTAATCCATTTTTAATCTGTCCTAGTGCGAGGTGTGAGGTGTGGATCCATTTTTTCCCCAAAATACTACTCATTTGCCCCAAGAACATATATTGAATAGCCTATCTTTTCACCAGCTTAAGATACGACTTTATCATTTAATAAATTCCCACATGTAATTGAGTTTAATTCTGGACTCCCTATTCTATTCTATTCTGTCTGTTTGGTGATTTGTTTGCCAGTACCACATTTTTTAAATTAATGAGTCTTTATAATACATTTGATATCCAGTAGGGCTAACTCCTCCTTATCATAATTGTTTTTGTGATTGATCACAGCTATTATCTTCCCATCTAAACTTTAGATCCAGTTTTTCTAGTTTAAAAGGAAAAACTCTTAGGTAATTACATAGTTTCAAAATAAATGTATATTTTAACAAAGAATCATTGATACAGTATTTGTGTGTTTTTTACACAACTAAACTATACTATACATTTCCTGAAACTTGCATGTTAATAGACATCATTCCAAGTCAGTGCAGAGAGATGGTCTTTAGTCTTTTTAAATGGACTCCACATACGTCATTATAGGTTAATTCTAGTTTTTTGCTTTTGGGGTTTTTGTTTTTGATAATAAAAACAGTTCTTTTGACCATTTTTGTACATGTATCTTTGTGCATTCATTTGCTGGATAAGTTTCTAGAAGTGGAATGGCTGGGTTAAAGGATAAGCACGTTTCAAATTTTGATTAATATTGCCAATTGTCCCTACAAAATGGGTGTGCCAATTTACACCTTTGGAAATGTTTTTAATTGGTAATTGTTCTGAAAATTAAAGTGGAAAGGATGGAGAATGGACACCAGGGACATTGACTAGGGAAGTAAAGAAGCACCAAGATCAAGGGCCAGTGACCTTACCACGTTCCTTCTGGCTGGGTGCAGCACAGAAGGAGAAATGGAAGGAAGGAGCTACTACTGATTAACAAACACCTCCCAGCAACTCAGGACTCGAGAAGCTGTAAAAAAAAAAAGGGGTGGGGGGGCAGGATGGGCTTGAAGAGAGACCATCTCCTAATCTATCTGTCTGGTTTTGGTCAAGAATCTCTGTACCTCACTCCAGGAGATGAAAGACATTTTGTACAAAGCTTTATTTCGAAAGCAACAAGTACAAGTTTGAATGGTGGTAATTTAATTCTAACACCCTTCAGAAACAAGATCCAGTGCAACAGATGATTGAGTCATTCAGGTAAAATGGGGTTAAGAGGGCTGACATCGATAAATGGGCTCCTTCTGGCCTTCCTTAGCTATATTAATAAAAATCTCATGGAGTATCTTAAACCTATGCTTGTCAAGCTCAGAAAAAATCCATTGCTATTTCTCTGCTTGAATTTTCTAAGAGCAGAACAAAAAGACATCTGATCCCAAGATAAAAATCCCGTAAGTATCATCACCTGATGCCAAGAACTTTTCTTCTCGAAAAGTAGGAATAAAAATTAAGTTTGCAAAGGAAAAACAAATGCCAGAAGCAGGAAAGCTTGCTGCTGGTATTTTCTCAAAAGGATCATCTTTGGTGTGTGGGAAAACTAGCAAGTCCATTGGCAGCTCCTCTCCTATTTCTAACACCATAGTCTGCCAGTTTTTCCCTCTTCTGAAAAAAAAGTGTTTTACTGAATCTATTACCATGACCCCCACGTTGTTCTTACCAGTGTGATGAATTGCCTATCGAAATCTTAGAAATGAGAAAATCTAGGAAACACAGCCTGATTCTTATTATTTGCAGTAGTTATGTTCTATAAAGTCGCCATGGAAACTAAATTAGAGATACTGAATTATTGCTCCTAGATTAGGTTCCTGTGAGCCTGTGGTCAGAACATTTTCGTCTACAGATCAATACATAATCTTGTTTTATGTATGTTTCTGTTTAAAGACACTGTAATGGACAGATAGATGATAGATAGATAGATAGATAGATAGATAGATAGATAGATAGATAGATAGATATAGAGATATGTATGTAATTGATTCGTTAACCTTAATCTTACAGCCAACAGCATGACTAATTCATGACTGAATAAAGTTTATCTAGCACACTTTTTTTTTTTTTCCTTAAGGCACATCACAGCCTTCTTGTGCTTAGGAACACTCAACAGCACTTCAGCACTGCACTTTGGGCCATTTTAAACAGAGAAATCACCAAAAAGAAAAGCACAAAAATGTAAAAAACATGGCACCTAATACACCTTAAAAGGATACTTGTTTACAGTATGAGAGCTGAAACATGAAGGCAGAGCTTTGTCTTGTTCCATGTCAGCTGAGAACATGCTGCTCTGTGCATGTGTGTAAATGATGAAGAAAGTGCACAGGTATTGATTTGGGTGTTACAGTTAAATGCTCATGATAGGCCCATTTACACAAATGGAATCTGTGAATGATGGATTGAGTGTACTTCTCAGTCAGACCAGATCAGATCTTCCCACCAGTTATTGGCCCCCATGTCTTTCCTAACTCTTCTGGGTTGGCCCAGTGTGGTTGGATGGCTACCACAGATGGAGCCCGCTTGTGAAGGCACTGAGGAGAGAAGAGACTAGGACATGCAAATACCCTTCCTCTATCCCTCACCAGCTGCTTATCATCTACTGGGGGAGAAACAGCCTTATGAATAATGATACTTTCAGACATAGTTTGATTACATACACACACACACACACACATACACACACACACACACACACACACACACGGCCTAACAATTAAGTTTGCAAACTTGTTGCAACGATGTTGCTAAACTTTTTTGATATCAGAGGGATTATTCATTATGAATTTGTACCTACTGGACAGTTAACCAAGTTTACTATTTGGAAGTGCTGAAAAGGATGCGTGAAAAAGTTAGACGACCTGAACTTTTCGCCAACAATTCATGGCTCTTGCATCACTACAATGTACCAGCTCACATGGCACTGTCTGTGAAGGAGTTTTTAGCCAGTAAACAAATAGCTGTATTGGAACACCCACCCTACTCACCTGATCTGGCCCCCAATGACTTCTTTCTTTGCCCGAAGGTGAAGGAAATATTGAAAGGAAGACATTTTGATGACATTCAGGATATCAAGGGTAATGCGACAGCAGCTCTGATGACCATTCCAGAAAGAGTTCCAAAATTGCTTTTAAGGGTGAACTAGGCACTGGTGTCAGTGCATAGCTTCCCAAGGGGAGTACTTCAAAGATGACTGTACTGATATTCAGCAATGAAGTATGTAGCACTTTTTGTAGGATGAGTTCACGAACTTAATTGTCATACCTCATATAGTCACTGGATGTAAAGTACAGCTTAGGGAATATAGTCAATGGTACTGTAACAGCTACAGACAATGTCAGAGGGGTAGTAGATTTGTTGGGGTTATCACTTTGTGAGGGGTGTAAATGTCTAATCATTATGTTGCTTTGTACACCTGAAACTAATATAAAAAAGTGAAATTTAAAAAAAAGGTTTGTTAAGTGGTGTTATAGTCTAATGAGGTAAAAGAGATGGTAGATTAAGAAGGTGTACAAGTACTTCCTACAGTTTTCTCTTCATATTCTTTATTCTTAATTAAACCCTGTTATATCACAGCACAAAAATAATTGTTTCAGAGGAGATACCAGGAATAGGATTGTCAGATTCAGCAAACATGACAGACAGTTAAACCTGAATTTCAGATAAACAAAACATTATTTTTTAATATGAGTATGTCCCATGTTTATACTAAATACTTTATGCTTATAGATTAGTGTAAGTGTGTCTACTGCCATGAGCAGAGATAGACAAACAGCAAAGGAGGGAAAGACACTGGGAGATGGGAGATGCATGGAAGCTGGGGTCAAGGGCAAGAAAAAGGAAGGTGTTTTTCTTCCTGGCTCCACTAATTCCCACCTTAAAGTCAATTAAAATTTTCTCAACTTCGGTGTCTTTATCTTTTACTTGGAGATCAATACTTCTTCCTCAGTAGAGAACTGGGAAGATGAGATGAAATAATGTATAAGTCCGCTAACCAGTATACCAAAAGAGTCATTGTCATTACTGTTATTATTCCTGTGAAGTAAGGGACTATCAGCACTTCTGTGACCATCAGAAACTTCAGATTTTTGTTCATTTGTTTGGTTTGTTTTGGTTTTGGGTTTTTTGCTGCTGTTGTTCCCAAAGTTCCGGCCTAGGAAATATCATCATAGACAGGCATCAAAAATTGCCATTTTTTTTAACATAGGACAAAATAGCTTGCTGCACAATTGTTCTTCTAACTTCCTTAAGACTGAGTCGCACCATGAAAAGTAAAAATGTCAATTACATGTCTGCTTGTACTATATCTCATGTAACATTTGGATGTTTGAAAATGTCCAGATGCCAATTTTTCAAATTTTAAAATGGATGCTTGTTGATTTTGTAATATATGGCTGTGAAACTCCATTTGTGTTATTTTATACTTTTATTAGCATTCCTAAAATGACTTTTCACATATTTGATTTATTTCTTGTTTACTCCCTTTTCATGACCAAGTAACAAAGGTTTTGAATGATGAAGAACTGATCAAGAATCATGGTAGCTCAGTCTGCAACTTCTCTCAAATGAACCATTGTTTTGTGTTGATTTTCTTATGTGATTTTCATAGCTTGATAACTCAGCAGTGGCAGCAAAGTTCTTAAGCACTAACAGCGGTGTTCATTTATTCACTCATTTAACAAATATTTATATATTGTATGACTACAATGGGTCAGTCACTGTTCTACTCTTTGGAGAAACAGCAATAAACATACACACACATACAAAAATAGACAAAAATACATGCTCTCTTGGAGCTTACATTCCAGGTGGGTGGACAACGGATAGATAAATAGATAAAACAATTGATCTTAGATTAATGTTTCCTACACATGACAGATTTTCTTTCAGAAAAGGAGCCTAGAACACAAGAACTAAATGGGACAGGCTAAGAACATGGACACTAGGCCTTCCCATAGGTGTCCTCCACCAGAATTGTATAGACTACATATGGCTCCTGGAAATGGACAGCTGTAGAAATAGGCAGCAGAACTGGGTAAGCTCACAGAAGAATACTGGCAGGGTAGGGGCAGGACTAGGAGGCATGGCAGAAGGCATGAGAATCTCAGCCTTGTATAGTGTTAAAAGCAGCTCCTCAGCCCCTGCAAGCCAGGCAAGAGGAGAGCTGGGATCCTCTCTTAGATGACCTAGGGTGAAGGAGAAGTCACCAAGGGGTTAACACAGAGTTCAGGCTTTACAGTGGACTAGAAGATTGGCACCCAGACCATGGGGCTAGGCATTCACTCACTCTATCCATATTTATTAGGCACCCACTATAGGTCATGCACTGTTGTTTTAGGTATAGCAGCAAATAAGACAGACAAAACTCCCTTTCTTATGGAGTTTGCATTTAGAGGTGGATAAGAAATACCATAAATAAATAAAGCAGAGAAAGAAGTTAGGTAACACTGGAAAGGTGTTACCAATTTTAAATAGAGTGGTCAACATAAGCCTTACTGAGATGACAGATGTGACTGGAAAGAGGTAAAGGAGAAAAGTGTAAGTGGCTAAGTGGGGGAGGATGATTGCAGGCAAGGAACCAGCATATGCAAAGTCCCCGAGGTAGGAGTGTGCCTAAAGAACAGTGAGGAGATCAGTGTGGCTGGAGCATAGTAAGCTGGAGGGAGAGTACCAGTTGCTGAGGCCAGAGAGGCAGTGAGTGAATGGGTGTGTGAGGTACAGAGAAAAGAAGATACATACGAGTAAGCCATCGACTGAACTTCTGCTTTTACTGTCTGCTTTTTTCTGAGTGAGGACTGCTTTAGATTGGTAGTCTAGGTCTGACGTAGATTTAAACAACTCACTCTGACTGCTATGTAGAAAATAAACTATAGAGATGCCCTGGCAGATTCTAAACTTGAGACATTAGTCAGGTGGTAAATGACATAATACTGAGTCTGCTCCACCACTGCCCCCTGGTTTCTTACATTCCTTTGTCTAAGAACAAGATTGATGACAGAGCCAGGGGCAGGGAAGTAGCCACTGCAGATGGGGCCAAAGCAACCCTAGCTGTGGGAGAAATAGGCTGAGAAGATAGAAGTCACAGAGACTGATGACTCTCAACCTCAGTTTCACACACATCACCTCAGGGAGCTTTTAAAAAGATGATGCAAGACCCATTTAATTGTTCTTGGGTGGAGAATTTTTATTAAGCCTCCAGGTGAACTTAATGTGCAACCAGGACTAAGAACCACTGATGGGGGCCCTGTAAATGGACACCACAAAGAACAGATGGTCACACATCCATCACACATTTCTTAAATATTTATTATACCCACCTGGGCGCCGTACTGCCTAGCACATAGAAAGAGCTCAGGAAATGTTACATTTTACTCTTAATTAACAATAAGACAGGTTGAAGGTCTTTACCCTAGAGACCGATATGATCATATCTATGCTTTGGAAATTTTATCTGACAGTGGTAGATAAAATAATTGTGGCTGGGAAAAGACGCTGGTGAAAGGGAGACTGTGTTAGAGCAATGGTTCTCAATCTTTAGCCTATATTAGAATCACCTGGAGGAGGAGGAGTTGTTAAACCAGAGATCACTGGGCTTCACCCCCAGAATTTCTGATTCAGGAGTTGTGGGGACAGAGTCCCAGAGAGCAGTTTCCAGGCTCTCGGCCTCACGTGGAAAGGTGCTGGCTCGAGTAGTGGATGGCCATTAGCTGTGGCTAGTTGGCTGTCAGCTGTAACCAGTTAGCCAATTAGCCACTGATATAACTGCCGCGCGGCTGCATTGGTTGGTCAGTTGGTTGGCAGGCAGAGAAGTGGACAGCAGGTTGCAGGTCATGTGGATTCAGCCTCCAGTGAGGAGATAGTGCCTCCAGTAAGACTACAGTGGTATGATTCCCCTATCTATGGCTCTGTCGGTGTTCGTTTTTGGCCTCACCATGTCCTGCGTTCTTATGTGGGGAGCAGGAGCAGAGACCCCGCAGGCTGCCCTGCATGACAAATGGGGCAGCGAGCAGGGTCTCCCGCATGACAGGAGGTCTGGAGAGGGGCCTGAGATTTTGCATTTCTAACAAGTTCCCTTGTGATGCTGATGCTGCTGATCTGAAGAGCACGTGGAAACTTACACTGGGTGAGCTTTGGCTATAGCAAGTGGTTAGGCAAGAGGTGAGGAAGGCCTGACCCAGATAAGAGGTCATGGAGAGAAGGGAAAAAGCTGAGAGGTACTGTGCAGGTAAACTAATAAAAATGTCACAATTGATCAACTGAAGTGAGGGCTGGAGGAGGGCCCAGAAGAGGAAGAGGTCCACAGTGATGCTGAGGTCAAGATGTAGGGAAGTGGCCCAAGATGATGAGCAGCCCATTTTACAAGGCATTTATTTTAGTTCCTCTGTTAAAGACAAAGAGGTTCTTTGTTTTTCTCTGCACAGGTTTTGCTTTTTCCCCCCTACTAAACAGTACAATAAATTCCATTGCCTTGTTTGTTTTATCAAATAAAAGAATGCCTGCCAATATCTGTTAAGCTAATATTATAGCTCAATTCCAGAACATCTTGTAGTGGTTATTCTAACATGTTCTGGAATCTGTACTTAGGGTACTCAGTTCCTTAACCAACACACATTTAAAATTGAATTGCTAGTGTACAAACTTATCAAGGTTATTATGCCTGAAGAATAATTTATAGCAGATGCAGACCAGGGGGTCCATCCTCTGATATTGCAATTATTTTGGTGATCTATAAACTCAAAGGCTGATGATAGAGTAATAAATGCTGTGAAAGTGTTTCTATTTCTGACTGACTTTTCTGGTAGATGAAACAATATAAGTAATGTAAAATTTGTTCCTCATGAAGGGATGTGACATTGAAAGAACCATGCCTATAATTTAAAAAGCTGCTATAGTGTTGAGGAGTTGTTTAGTAAATGTAATGGTCTATAATTTGGAGAAGCAATAGAGGTGGGATGTCCTTTTTATCATCTGGTTAGAGGTTCTGAACACCCTCTGCATCACACCACCTACTTATAAAATGCCTATTCCTGGGTCTGGCCTCAGACTTTCTGAATATCTTGGCTATGGCCTCAGAATATGAATTTAAAGTAAGGATCACAGGTTCAAGAGCCACTGAGAGGGAATATACTTTGGGTGAAAATAGCAGGCAATCTTTATTAGAAGTTAGACGTTACTTGTGAAGAAACTTCACAAGAATGGGGGTTTCCACACAAGTCAATTTCTATATGCAATTTGTATACATAATTCCCAAATTTCAGAGCAGAAATTTGGAGCACCTGGCCCAGATCTAGCGGCTTGTCAATAATATGTCAGAGGAAGCTCCTACTAAAACTCAGATTTTCTTTCTCCTAAGTCAGTGTTATTTTTACCAACTGCAACCATCTTACATTTTACTTATTTGTTTTTGTGACTATCACCATTCCAAAACTTTTATGATCAACATACAATTTACTGTGCTTGCCAGCAAATTATACATTTGTTAGCTAAAAATATAAATAAAACCAATTTAAGCGGGGATCATGAAACCCTACGATCCTTCCTCCACATGTACTGTTGGGCCGTCTATGCATATCTTAATGAACGCACTCTATATTTTTCCAAAGTTAGTGATGAAAGCTTGTGGCAATTTTTTTCTTACTTTTTGTTCACCTGTATTGAGGTATAGTTGATTTATGATAAACTGCATATGTTTAAAGTATACAATTTGATGACTGGTGACATGTGTATACGCAGTGGAACCATTGTCATAATCAAGAACATATCACCCCTAAGTTTCTTTGCATAACTTTGTAATTTCTTCCTCCCTGACACCCATTGAACAGTTTTCTGTTACAATAGAGTTTTGTTTTGTTTTAATTTTTCTGGAATTTTAAATAAATAAAATAATAAAGTACATAATCTTTTTTTTTTTTTTTCCGGTTCTTTCATTCAGCAATTTTGAGATTCATTCATGTTGTTGTATGTATCATATTCTTTCCTTTTTATTGCTAAGTGGTACAGTATTTCCCTCTTATCAGTGGTTTCACTTCGGGCAGTTTCAGTTACCCATGGTCAACTGTGGTCCGAAAATATTAAATGCAAAATTCCAGATATAAACAATTCATAAGTTTTAAATTGTATGCCATTCTGAGTAGCGTGATAACATCTTGTACCATCTAGCTCCATCCCACCTAGGATATGAATCATTCCTTTGTCCAGCATATCCACACTGCATACACTAACCACCCATTAGTCACTTAGTATCAGATCAACTGTCATGGTATTGCAGTGCTTGTTGTGTTTAAGTCACCCTTATTTTCCTTAATAATAGCCCCAAAGCACAAGAGTAGTGAAGCTGGCATTTCGGATATGCTAAAGAAAAGCTATAAAGTGCTTCCTTTAAGTAAAAAGGTATGCATATATAGGAGAAAACAGTATATTTAGGGTTCAGTATCATCCTTGGTTTCAAGCATCCATTGGGGAGCTTAGAATATATTCCCCATCAATAATGTGGGGATACTGTATTCCATTGCATGAGCTATCATAATTTATCCATTCACTTATTGGGAATTAGGACTATCTCCAGTTTCTGCTGTTACAACTAAAGCTGATATCAATATTTGCACACAAGTCTTACATATATATGTCCTCAAATATCTTGGGTAAATACCTAGGAGTGGATTGGCTGGATCATATGGTAAGTGTATGTTTAACTTTTTATAAAGCTGCCAAACTGCTTTTCTAAGAGATTTTAATCATTTTACATTACCACCATCAGTGTCTGAGTTTCAGTTACTCCACATCCTCAACAACACTTAAAATGGTCAATTTTTCTAATTTTAGCCATTCTAGTATGTGGTAGTGGTATTTCAACATATTTTTAATATGCATTTTCTAATAACCAGAACTTAAGGCTGGCAAATGTTATTCTGGTTATCAAAGAGAAGGAACGAATGGCATATAAACATGAAAAGAGAGTAAAGTCAGTACCAGTCCCTGTCAAAATTCTGAAACAATTAATCAACCAAGTAGTCAATAAATATTTACAAAAGGCTGACAATATCACTAGCTACCTAACTAGGTTTAATATCAACAATTCATACTGAGTGAAGATTATTAATATTTTGATAAGGCATATAAGGGAAACAATGTAGGCTATAAACACTAAATACGGTCATTAAAACATGACAGTTGCTTTTCCTTTCATTCTGGGAAATACTTACGTGCTCCTAGGTTTTCAATCTTGAGCACCTTTGTGTCCTCCTCTGTTTTCCAGCCTTGTGTGTCTTTTCACTCTCATCCCGCCCCAGCAGGGTCTCTTCATTTGTTGTTGGGTTAAATCCAAGTCTTCCAACAGCTTTTATTTGATGGCAGTGTGTACTTTTCCATTCACAATGGCCTTCTTCCAATATTCTACATGTTTTTTCATTTAATCCAGTTGTCGGCTCAGGATACCTTATGAAAAATCACTTGTACATTGCTTACCCATAAATTTTTATAATTTTCTAACTGGATGGCTTAAACATAATGGTCTTTTATACATGCTTATTCGTTACATTATCTATTGAATATTCAGTTTGGGGGCAATCTTGTTATCCTCGTCTAAATGTCCATATCTGCTGATATATAATGATTATCTTTATCCCTTTAATACCATAGATATTAAATTTGATTTAATTTAAGCCTACTTTTCAGTCTTACTTCTGCCTCTTAATCCTAAAACAGCTTTGAATTGAAGCAGGCCTTGTCTACATAAAGTATCTTATTATTAAAGTTGAATAGCTTCCCAAAACTGCTTCAGTTGTCAGCAGAAAGCAATTTAGAGGGAGTTTTCTTAAGTGGGGGTGGGGGGGGAATAATCTCCTTATAGATAAGGGGTGTCATGGGGTTTTCCCCGGAATGCTCCCAAGATGTTTCCAGAAATCAAATGGCACTCAGCTTTACTACAGATACCTAATGGTTTCCAGAGGAGAAAATAAGATTTTAGCAGGGTCGAATGAGTAAATTTTATCTTCTCATCTAAGAAGGAAAACTAGAAAGATTGCTCACTACTCTCTCTTTCCTAAATCAGGGAACTGCCAACAGGATGGCTCCTTCCACAAAGGAGGGCACTAGTGAAGACTCTGTGTGGTCGTTGAACCTAAGATTATTAAACGAGGAATCTCTAGGAGTAAGAAATAAAGGCTTTATGCAGGTGTAGAAATAAGACAGCTTGGAGGCTATCTGTATAACTGAAAATGTAAGAAAATTATGTTTTTCATATTTTCTATAAAGATTATTTCTTTTAGGTTATTAATACATTACCAAAAATATTCTAAAT